>NC_056744.1:1549199225-1549471725 GCF_019279795.1 Protopterus annectens | reverse complement strand
GGATGGGCAGGCTCACCCGAGAGACACGCCACTCTCGCCTCAAGCTGGTGTAGGAGATCAGTGACTGTACGCTGGATCTCCCTACGCACCACGGACCCTTCGAAGGGTGACAGGTGGCCCTTCTCCACCCACGCTTGCACGGGGGGACGAGCCCCATCCCCTGCAGTGCTTCCACCCGAAGGTGGCACAGGACCAACGGAGGAGGGGAGCCTGGGCTGGGCACCAGACCTGTTGGCGCCAGTTGCACTCGCTGGCTGAGGTGGGACAGGTGGGTCCACTAGGACCGGCCTTCCCATAAGTTCTGTGATTAGGTGTGTTTAATTACAACATAAGCAAAACAGCATTCCAGATTAGTTGTAACATCATGCAATAATATTCCCATTAACCCAACACACCAAGTTGAGCAGCAAGCATAACTCATGCATATATTGAACCACAGTGGTTATTCCAACAGCATGCAGGGATGTTTGGTAGCAACAGGCCACCATGATTTTGGTGTTTACACAGGGCACATGCATCAACGTGAATGCAAATATTTATATAACAATAGGACATATGTCCCAACAAATATTTAAGATTACACATACCCATTGAGGTGTGGAATTGCATGGTTTATGCACATACAGTAGGGTGTAGAAAAAACCTTGATTAACATCTTTTAATGACCTTTTCATCTACACTACATTCCTAGTGACTGCAAGTGTATATCCCCTACATGTATAATTACACTTACCACCATACATTAGGTTGTGTAATGGGTTTGGCTAGTTCAATATATGCCTGACCTATATTTGACATACTAACTGTCCAGGATGCAGATGTTACTGCTACATATTTCTTGATTGCATTTATATTTCTTTATCTACATATCTGGGATGTTTTCACATGACATTTTTACTTCGATTTATACGGAACCTTGCATTTCTTGACACACACTCACATTTTTGGTGAAAAAATAACATGCTACACGTGTGCCAGATTTACTTATTCATGCCAGCCAGTAACTGACTGTTGTGGACTGTATATATGTTTCACAGCTACTGGCACTTCCATCACCCACTTTATATGGGACTGCACAACTCTGGGATGCCAGCACCTTTTCAAACAGTACTGTTTGTATAATGCAAGGGTACAACAACATTTCAGACTCTGTGACACAGACACACTCTGGGTTTTAGACCTTTATTAATGACATTACACACTTTTTCACAGGCTCACTCCTTTATTTGTTTTAACGGTGTATATGGCAGACATGTTCAAGACATATTATACCTTTATTAATAAGTTAGAACAATCTTTTTTCAGGCTCACTCAGTTATGTTATATGACAGTGCCTGCAGAGATATTATTCCAGACATATGTTACCTTTCTTAATGGGTTACTACACTCTTTTTTTGCCTCTCTGATGTTTTTATCTGACAGTACATGCAGAGGACTTATTTGGGCAATTTTATGGCTGTTTTATTGGACTACAACACTTTCTTTCATGATCTCTCCCATATTTTATATAACAATACATGCAGAATAATCACTAACCTGCCTGGTGGCACAGCCTTAGCAGCCTATCAGCATAGGCTTGCTGATTCATAGCACGGTCACCTGCAGCTGTAAAGTAAATGAGGGGATATTGAGACATACCTATCCGTTATACATACTCCATTATCAGTTCTTACATACTGCATTCCATGGCTACATACTCAGTTGTGGGGCATCCCACATCCCATGGGCCTCCTGTATCCACTGGTTCAGGTGGTCCTGCTTTTGTCTCTTCAGGTCTGCATGGTGGTGACGGACCTGCTCACCAGTCCGAGGAACGCCTGTGGCACTGGTGAGGTCACGAGCTAACCGGTTCCAAGCCTCTGTCTTGTACTCTGCCCCTTGGAACTGGCCCTGCAGGAGTCTTGACTCGTGATGGTGGACAAGGAGCCAAACCATGTATTTGGACTCCTTGATGCCCCAACGTTGCGCTCGGAAGCGTGAACCCTCTCCTGCACCTGCCATTCTGACTGCAAATGTGAGCTACAATCAGTTATGGCGAGTATTCCCTCCTACAGGGCTTAAATATGCCGCATTTCCAACACTTTTTTGTGATTGGCCATTTTTGAGAATTCTAAGCTGACTGCAGACCTGCTTAGTAATGGTTAATCTACCATTTCTAAGTATATGTATGCTAATAGTGACTGATTCTCCTAAGCTGTCATGGTTAGTGGTTCTGTACTTTGATTATGATGCACAAGGTCCTGGGTTCAAACGTTGTCATTCTTTTATTTTAATACTGTCTAGACAGGCTAGGGGGTGTGGCTGCATTTAAGCAACTTAGCTCTACGTTGCTCCCTGGTGCCCTATGGTGCCCTGGTTGGCATGGCGCGCAAGTCCGCGCAAACACATTGCGCTGGGTAAAGCGCTTTTAAACTTTGGGCACCTCTGTTTAGCCGGGTAAAGCGCTGCTTAACAGCAGGCTATTATATGTCTGGATTCTTTAAAAATATATATTTTGTTCACTGATACATTGGCCATTTCACTGCTTTTAATTATATTTTAATCATATATGTCTGGTATTATTACAAATACTGATTTAAAACATAAATAAGAAGGGGAGTGGTGGGACTCGAACCGTGAATACCTCCTCTTTGTGCATATGCTCTGCCATTACGCAATTGCAACTTGGTGTGATGTGCATAAACATTCTTTCTTATGCTCTTCCATGTTGGAATTGCTAACTATAGCTAAGCAATGGGCACACCCGCGCACACACTCGCAAATACGGGCAGCTATATCATGGATTTAAAAAAATAAATAAATAAAAATAAATATTTTACTTTTTATAACTGTGATGGGGGTTTAGAGTGTCAGGGAATGTGGTGTTGGGTGCAAGTATATTAGAGCGAACTCGCTCTTGTGTGTTGACATTTTGCTTTTACTACACTTGCAGGGGCATGGACATTTAGACTGCTCGGCAGTCGGACACGCCCCCTGCTTTCATACTCAGTCCATGTAAGAGTTACAGTTGAGTCAGCGTGCCCTCATGGCACGCTGACATCATACCATTCAACTGCAGCCTCCGAGTAAGACTTATTAAGTCTTACATGGAGGATTCGTGAATCCGGGGGTCAAGTAACACTTAGAAGATATACCTTGTTGATGCATTATTGGAGGCTTGCCATCTAATTTTCATGCATGGATGCCATCTGAATAAAAATCTCAAACTGGTGATAGAAACATGTTAATCGTCTTACAGGGGAAAAAATATGGCTGAAGATAATAGCACAATACCGCTCTACCTTTGCTGCTCCTCAAGTCTGTGCATCCTGTCTGCACATAGGGTGCAGTTTCTGTCTGACTGACAACTATGATTCTGTGTTATGAGATTAGATGGCAGTTAATATATATTAACTGTTCAGGATGTAGTCAGAAAAAACAAAGAGTGTTATACAGGCCTAGGTAATGGTTTCCATAGAAAGTAATTTATTTAGGAGTACAACTGTATTGCACACACTAGGATAATTGACTACAAATAAGGGGAAGCTAGACACAAACCAACAACATTCATCTGTATCCACACCAAAGTCCAGAACCCTTACTGGATAGCTAACTCTTCTATGCAAGTTCAGAACAAGTTAATGGAATTCAAACATTTTAAACCGTAGAACCTCTTGCTGTGAGGTGACAGTGGTTAGCATTGTCACCTCACAGCAAGAGGTTCTCCAGTTTGATTCTCTGCTGGAGCGTCTTCTGTGCGGAGACTGCATGCCCTCCTTGCAGTTGAGTGAAATTTAAAGGCATGCAGGTAGGTGTGTGCATGTGTGGGTGTGCCTTTTTTGAAGGTTGAGTGACGAGTGGCAACTTGACACTGTAAAACTTCACTGCCAATCATTAGTGGACCAGAGTTCCACTGTGGTGACCCCTAACTGGGAAAAGCCGAAAGACATCTGTGACTATGACGCTGATGCATGACATATCATATGTCTCTGTCAATCCATGTGTGATGATATAAATGTTGGATTTTCTATAAGATAAAGCACAGGCCCAGTGTAACTTCACAGGAATGATGCAATCTGCATTATACACATATTAAAGTAATATTAACAAGGTTAGTGCCATATGCACATTAAATATTGGAGGATGAGCTTTACAATGTTAGCATATTCTCCTCAATATGTGAGAAGCAATGTCACACAAAATACAGAAAGGATGAACGCTGCATAAGCTGACACTTTTAGACACCAATGTACATATTAATGCTATTGTATATGTATTTTAACATATATGCAAACTTATGAGGAAATCAAATATAAAAACATACACAACGTTATGGACATCTGTGCATATGGTTTTTATTATAAAGCTATATATATATATATATATATATATATATATATATATATATATATATATATATATATAATGTATGGGTCTACTGCTTTTCATCGAATACCACGTATTTGAAAAAGAGCAGTAGACCGCTCAGTTACGCGAAAGTGTACTTAATCAAAAGTGCACTTTCGCGAACTCAGCTTCTACGAATGGATTGTACCACAGTGGAGGACAGCAGGAAAACATGCTATGTCCTCCACTGTGGTGCGTTAGTTATGGACGTTAGGGTTAGGGCTCAGGTCATGGTAAGGGGATAGCTAGTAGGGATATCCCCTTATCATGACCCGCGCCCTAACCCTAAGGTCAGTGACTACCTTACCACAGTGGAGGATAGCCTGTCCTCCACTGTGGTGTGGCAGTCATGGACCTTAGGGTTAGGGCGTGGGTCATGGTAAGGGGATAGCCCTACTAGCTATTCCCTTACCATGACCCACGCCCTAACCCTAAGGTCCGTAACTGCTGCACTAAAGTTAGTAGTAGCCCGTTCGCTAAAGCGGGTTTTGTGAAAGTGCACTTTCGATTAGGTGCCTTTCGCATAACCCAGGGTCTACTGTGAGTTCGAAAAAGTGTATTTTCGAACTTTTACAGTAGACCCATATATATATATATATATATATATATATATATATATATATATATATATACATACATATATATATATATATATATATATATATATATATATGTGTGTGTGTGTGTGTGTGTGTGTGTGTGTGTGAGTGTGTGTGTGTGTGTATGTGTGTGTGTGTGTGTATGTGAGTGTGTGTGTGTGTTTGTGTGCGAGTGCAAGTGTGTGTGTGTGTGTGTGTGTGTGTGTGTGTGTGTGTGTGTGTGTGTAGAATGTTATATGTATGCAAAACTATGTATAATGACATCTCTATGTATCTCTCTCCTCATATGTATGTACATGTGCATAAAAATATGTATACACAAATGTGCACACACACACATTTTATATATATATATATATATATATATATAGAGAGAGAGAGAGAGAGAGAGAGCAGAGAGGCATGTGTGTGAATATGTACATTTATGACATGTAAAAATCATTAGCCTCTGCTGGCCTGTGTTGTGTGACAGATGCTGGCTTCTTTCAACATTACAAAATCATTATTATCCTAAAAACTGTGGGTATGGACTGAAAATGTTGAAATCAGTGGCATAAGCGGATAAGGTAGGACAACACATGCATTACCTTTCATAAGATGTGAGTGTAAACAAATGCCTAAGGTCTAACAAACAACAACCTGGGTGTTACAGGAATTAAATGTCTTATATGAGATTTAAACTCACAAACACAAAAGAAATGGGGCTGTATTTTTTTACATCACCTTTAATGCTAAATTTACAGTTTTACCACAGTTAGGGGATTACATATCCACATGTAATGTAAATCTGATGTGAGTGCATTACTCACTCAGCTGGCATGCATGGTCCCCTAGAATACTGTCATATATGTCTAACCCATACCAAAAGTATTGTAGGTGAATGATTATAAGTTAACATTTAAGGCTAAACTTACATATTATGTTTTTATTTCAGTTTGCAATGGAATCACAAAGATATCCATGGCAACGACCTAAAGTGTTGCAGTTGATGGAGAAATGAGTATTTATCTACAGAATAAAATAATCATGCATTACCACACAGAGATTATATTTCATAGGTTATGAATAACAAACACATCTACATATTTAACAAACAAGAAACAGGATATTACAGGAATTAAAGGACAGCTGTGGGATTCCAACCTAACAACACAAAGCAAGTAGGAGTGCAGTAACTGACACCACCTACAGTGCTAACCCTTCGACTGTATCACAGTCTAGTGAATATATTTACATAGTTCCTGTAAATCATTTGTGATTACAGCATTCAGTCATATTAAATGCATGTTGACCTATATTGCTGTTATACTTTTCTAACTCAGTCGAGAAATAATGAATGCTAATACTAAGAACTAAATATCTATGACTAAGTTTACATAGTTATCTTTCAGTAATTATTAAAAGGGTATCAGTCATACACTTCTGATAAGAAAGTACTTAGTATTATAGTTATGCAGATAATGAAGAAATGTGAAGCAATCAAAATGTGTGTGCTGTAGGCAATGATGCAGTCCGACAATGAAACACTTGTATATTATTTCATACCTCAGCATACAACCATGCAACATATGTGTATTATGTAAATTATATCAAAATAAATGGTCCGCAGCTGCTCTACGTATCAGTGCTTTCACAGAATTTGAACCCACAGACAATTGGACTCTATTTATGTCACTAAATCAGATGACCTAATGGTCATCACTGCTGTTTTAATGGTTGACCAGTTTCTGTTAATGAACAGCACTCTTAAAGGGATATGTCAAATACATGCAGTCATTAAAGGCACCTGTTTCTCTGGACCATGTTATTTGCGGATAACTTTGGGATGCACAGTTAAATGGCCAGCAATATTTATAAAGTACATCGCATTTTTATCACAATTGCTTTACTGATAGTAATAAATAAATAAATGGAATATCTATAGACTCCACTTCATCTCACCATATATATTAAGTAAATGATACACTACATACTAGGTATTAAGGTGCAGATTATTGCAGTTACTGTAGGCATCTAGGGCTGGCATTGAACCTGTGCTATCCCGTTGTTAAGGTCATCCCAGTCCCTATGATAAAGATTGTTGTATTGATGCAGGCCTGCATGTCAGTCCTGTTGATCCTGCTATGTCCTTGGAGCTCCCTTACAATCCTGACTCATATGTCGATCTGGTCGAAATTCTTCTGACATGCCCACATCCTCTGTTCATGTCTCATGTAAATATAAAGCATCTGGGGGGGGGGGGTCTGTTCATTGGTCCATTTGGTCCCACTGATGCACTGCACCCTCCTCTTAGTCAACATTTCATTGAAAGTGGTGGAAACAGTCAACAAAAATGCCTTCAGAAAATTTCCCACGGAGATGCCACTCGTTTCTCAGGTAGAAATGGTATGATAAGAAAATGTATCAATATTACATATTGAAAGTGTCACACTTAGGGTGGTAGCAGTCTGGCATCAGACACATGTTCCACATATCCACATGCAATGGCAACTATCAGGCATTTGCTCTGAGCATTGTACACTTATGCTGAGCTATCGGTTAATACCCAAACATTTGAGAACTTAGGTGGACGTTCACTGATGTGATTCCAAACCATTGTATGTTAATGAAACTCATTAATGATGTATATGCAAAAGTTACTTAATAGCTGTTTGTGCTGAGCTAACTGCACTGTTAGGTATAAGTGCCTAGCTGTAATTATCAGTAAGGAATGATATCATAAGGTCAGCTGCTTGTACTGCTCTTTTAAACTACAGTACTGAGTATCACTCTCTCTCTCTCTCTACTATATTCATAGTCTTGGTGTGAACAGTCTAAACCATATTTATTTTTTCCATTTGAAAGGGTCTGTACATCAGTATGTTACTTACATAAAGGTCAGGGGTAGCCTTCACCAATATGTATGCTAATGGATACATGTCTATCATTACCAGGCAGGTATCCCCCCATATGCAGGTGAATAGCTATGAGCACTATCCCCAGTAAACTGGAGACATGTATGGAATCCATTCATATGCATTGGTAATGCGGTTTCATCTGTACTAAAGATGGACAGGTGAGACAGCATATCTGTTGGTAATGCGTTTTCACTCTTATGTCTTTAGTACTATTTGCAGATAGTGACGATTTATAGGGGTGCCTGCAAATTGTACACACAAAGTTTGATTTGCGGATATTCACTGATGGTTATTCCTACATTGGAAGCTGTTGTACCAGTCAATGGAATTGGGGGGAAACTCAAGATGGCTTAGCATATAACTTGTTTGCTGTTTTCACATCTAGCCATCACCACTAAATAGTTCATTTTCATAAGCTGCTCTTGTTCTGCCTTGTTTTTTCACATGTACAGCTACAATTATTTTTTATATTACCATAAATTACATCTTTGCTACTGACTACATTGACATCTGTGACGTTTCCCACAGTTGATGTTGAATTGGTAGGTGTAGTTGTCTGTGCATGTGACCATGAAAACAAGAGTTTTTTTTTTACTGTTGAAGGGGTGGTGCAGTGTTATGTAATTGGCTCTTAGCTGTCAAAATTTCCACAAACTTGGGTTCTAATCCTATCTACATAGATGACATATCCAAAATGTGGGATGGGTTAATTGCATTGCACATGTAGGCTTCTGCATATATGACAAATTCTAAAATGTAGGATTGGTTAATTTCATTGCACATGTAGGCTTCAGAGGTCATGACATAAACTCAGCAATTGCTACATGTCAGTTATGCTCCTTATGCATATCTGCTCATAGTGGTAATAAACATGACATTTTAATTGTTTTGCATATCATTGCACTGTTTATATGGGGCATTACATAGACATATTCTTTAAAGGCTGATCTGTCAATAACTGTGCTTCCTGTATACCACCTGATATCTGCAAATCACCCTTTTTTCAGATGTCACATCATTATCATCTCAATTTTTCCCCACAGAAAAAGGATATTATTATTGAGACACTACAGCAGCATGGCCAGAATTTGCTTGGATGGACAGGCAATACTGTCTGGAAACAACAAGTGTGGATGGGCATAACCAACATGGTTAATGCTGCGAGTGAACACAACTGCTCCAGAGAAGCCTGTCGGCACCATTGCTCTGACATGTTCCACTGTTCAGCCAACAGACTGCACAGCTATGACAGGGAGAGAAATGCCACTGGAGGTGGACCACCATTGCTTCCCCCATATGAGATGACAATCTTCCTGGCATCCCACCGTAACACTTGCCAGTATTGTCTTGTACCCAGGGGAGGAATAGTGGCAAGTGTTCTAGGATGCAAAGATGTGTTCATCTTTCACAAACACAACAGCATAATCAGATTGTCATTCAAGGATATTCATTTACACATCTACCTTTTTTTCTTCTGAATGTCACAGAAGCATACCTATGTCATGTACACATGGACATTCTGGATGCAGAAAGACATGATAAGTCTAATAGCATGTTTTATTACTTAAACAATACATAGATGATAATGTCAGCACCATGTATACTATTGTGTTTTTCACTTGCACAGGCCCATCAACATCAAGCCACTGATGCCACATCAGGTACATGTTTCTGTTGTCATTTAGGGTGATTAATAGTCTTTGTCTGCCTCTGTCTGCTGCTATGACTGAGTTATGTACTCATTTGTTGTTTGTGTTCCACTTTAATTTACAAGTTCCACATTATACTGGATGGTTTATTCTCCATCTGGGGAAGACAGACACAGTAAGGCACTCTATATGGTTGCTATAATGCAATATGGTTAAGTACAGCTGAGATCTTTATGACTAATGTGTTCTTGTACACTTGTACAGGATAATCAGCATCAGGAAATCAACATCACATATCAGGTATGTAGTCAGAGTGATCAGTAGCAATATTGTTAAGTGTAACTGTGACCTTTACAACTAATATGGTCTTGTTCACCTGCAGAGGACACTTGCAGTCTAGAAAACACTATTAGCCAATCCAGTATGTGTATTATACATTATTCCCAGTGCTTTGTTATGCCATATATGTGCTTACTACTGAATTGTTGTGTACATGTCACTTTTACATGACAATTGCATTTCACCCCTCACCACTGGCAGTGGAGTCAGAGGAGGACATGTCAGGAATGTCATCATATATGACTATTGTAACAATGTCCATCATATTTGTTTGATATGTGACTTACATAGCTTTTCTCTGCTCTGTGGGGCCATTGCCCCAAGCAGAGCCATGCCAATCCAGTAAGTCCATATCACATGGTTAGTCGGTGTACTTAGATACTTGTCAAATTATGTCAGTCATATCCTGCCTCATTTTATTTCTGTACATGTATGCAGTATGTCTTATTTGTCTTTATTTGCAGCACATCCACTTCCTGCCTCCTCCAGCAACCTGTCCACTGATCCTAAGGTGGGATGTGATGGCCTCACTCTGATAGTAAGGCCTGTGGCCCACAGGGCACTGCACTGTGTTCATTGTCCAGCTCAGAATGGAACAGTCTGGTTTTCTATGGTATGGCTTCCAACTGGGGGTATAGTGTGGCTGGCCATTCCAACAGTGTATGGGCATCAGATATTGGATATGATAATGACTGTGATCTACTCTCCCATGATGAGTCTATTAGTGATGGTGACTCATCCCCATAAGGCACTGACAGTGTCTGTCGGACTACACGTGGGAGTGTGGATGATGTGTATGTGGATATGTGTCAAATGGTGTACGCTTACTGTTACGGGTGCATGAATGCTCACAGCATGGCACTGACCTATGCATACATGTAGCCCACCAGCTGCATGTATTAAATGAAGGTCATTAACGCTGACATGGAGAGGTTATGGTAGCATTGTCTGCACAACATGAAAGCATGGTATCCTTTGCATGTTCTGTTGAAAACAGTGTTGCAGTGGTGCTACAGAAGTACCATAATACAAACAGGTTGTTAAATGCTGTGACTCTCATAAGCAGATTAAATCAGTGGGAAGAGGCAGACCCCCCCCCCCCGTAGACCCACACTTGGCCCTTGGGCATTATTCTCTGTGCTGCAGCATGCACTCACATCTGCTTTTGGTCGACCTATTCAGAACCCAGCAGTCACTTGCAGACAGATGCATCACAGTACTGCTCTTATCCATATGTCCCAGTTTGTTAGTATCACTACAAATCAGCTACTCAGTACAGCACCATAGGATGAGTGTTTCTAGATGTGGCAGGGGCAGCCAAGACTGCAGTTTAAGCTGTCAAATGGGTGAATTAGAGTGACACTGGCAGTTGATCTAGTTTGTGTCCTATTGTGTCATTCTAAACCTGTAGTAATGATGATGGCTGTGCTGACTACTGCCTTCTACATCTGTAAGTAGTTTCCCAAATGTCTGATGCCACAGACTTTTCTCTTCATTTATCTTAAGTAATTGCCTTCATGTTGCATTATGCTGTACATATTTGACATTGTTATATTTTAGTTAACATACTTACAACTGCACTGCTCTATGTGACAATCACCCTGCATCCATTTTTGCAACTCTTGATAGTTGACATATAGGGAGCATGTCTTACAATCGTCAGCATATTACCTTATTTTTCCACTATAGATTGATACAGTGCATGTTTCATTGTTGTCAACCATACAGGCATAACTCGTTATGCATACCGGTATTATTTATTTATTCATTTGTTTATTTATTTATTTACCGACATTTGGGTTCATTGCCCAGCCCAAAATGGGACAGTCTTTATGGTATGGGCTTCCAGTCAGGGGTATAGTGCAGCAGAAGCCCTGGGAAAAAAGCTCCATTCAGTAATTAAAACATTAAAAGTGACATAAAATGACAAATAAATACATAGCATCATATTTAAATCTGCATTGGATAGAATACACAAGGTAATTATAAAAGGTATAAATGTACATACTTACTTTACATGTAGGCTAGACAAATTAACATCAGTACAACATATAGATAGTAGATTGGAGTATAGGTATTAAGAAACACAAAAACATTAGAAAGTTTAGAAGGGGAAAGGTGAGTGTTAAGAATAAAAGTGCAAATAAATAAGTAAGGTGTAGAAGTGAAAAGAATGTTTAGAAGTAGGTAAAAGGTTTTGGGGATATTGTGGAGTGTTATATTGAGAAAGAAATTATTGAAAAGGGGATATAGGAGAAGAGTGGGTCATCTTATGAGGGATTTAAAGAATGTATTAAATCAGTAGAAGGTTGGGAGGGTAGGAAGAAAGATGAGAGGAGGTAGGCAAAAGTAAAAAGGAAGGTGGGGTTTAGTTTTTGGTTGTGGAACATAGTAATACTAGCAACTGATCCAGACATACTTGTACTATTTTATTCTGGTACAGCACATGCCTCCCCCTCAGCACAACATGCACCTCTATTTACATATTCAGCTTTGATATCCTCTTGCTGACATGTACTTCCCATGTGAGCCTTTCCATAACTATCTGCTTACACACACACACATATATACCTATGTTGCCATATCTAATACAATAATGTATGTCCTGTGGCTGATGTGTACTTCCTATCATTGATACTCTGCAGATTTGAACATATGTTTTCATCTGACTCATGTTGTTGCACACAACTATGCATTGTAATGTTGCCTTATGTGTGACATTCCACGTCAGACGTGTGCCATAATACTTGTTTGAGATATGTCAGGTATGTTACCTCAGACTGTGAGGTAACCCAGTACCATTAGAAGCAAAAGTGTGTCTGAGTAACCTCACAGACTGTGTGTGTACATGTGGGGTGCACACATCCTGCACACAGCCTGCACCAGCTCTCTGTCTTACCTGTATCAGTCAATGATTTTCTGGTCAGACAGCTAGCTTAACTGTAGCCTGGCTCAGTGCCTTGCTGACAGCCTTCTGGGGTACATTGGCAGATCTTCCTCTATTAAGGCATGTAGTACCTCAGCCTGCTCTAATGTGTTAAATCCAACTTGCATTTTTTTAGTTATATTTTGTAGAATCCACAGGATTGCTTAGAAAACTGAAGGAAATTCTAACATGAAAGGTAAGTACAATTGGCATCCACTGAGTGTTTTTATAAAATTGTTAGTGCACTAGTCTGTTGCATTTTATCATAATTAGGCACACACATTGTGTTTTGTAATCCAGTGGACATGTTGTGAAGTCTGAAATTATCCTACCCTGAATACATTATTACTTGCTCTTCTTTTACCATCTGTTATGGAATTGCATCCCCTCCAACATCTTCCTTTGGTGAGCTGTGCTGTCTGCAACTTTCTTTTGGAATCTGTCCATTAGTTATACTTGAGTCAGAAAGTACATTTAATATATGTAAAACAGAGCATGTGTTGTAACTTTAAGAAGCATTTTCAAGTGTAGGCACGTGCATATAAAATGGGAACACATGCAGACAGCAGTGCCATTTTGAATAAACAGCCAGAGTGTTAACGTGTATGAGTATAGTAGTCAATTTGTTTATAAGTTTATTTAAGTTTAAGTTACAAAGCCTGAATCCTGATGTGTTTGTATATAATAAAGTTGCTTGAACCGAATCTACAGCTGTTCATCTGTTTTCTCCTGACCAGACGAGTGATATGGTATCAGAAGTGTGGGGGGGGGTAGGAATTTTCATCATTTTTTGTAACACCGTACACATCCCAGGCTCATGTTTCAGCCTGCTCCCTGCATGGGAAGTTTTAGACCATAGGGTTCACAGGTGGATTATTCACCTTTGTTTTAGTTTCAGTGTTTTTTTGATCCATAGTAGGTTTAACCGACTTTTTTAGAAGGATGGAGGACATACACTGTTCTGTAGACTGGCACATCTTGTGTGAATATTAGTCATTGACTCAGCCCTAGCGGGGGGTTGTTCTTTGATTTATGGTAGGGTTAACTTGCACTTCTTAGATGAATGGATGATATATATTGTTTTAGATTAGCACATGGGTGTGTGTATATATTCAATACTACATATATTTGTAGTACTTTATATGCTGTTTTTAATGTGGTATTTTTAGATAATTAAATGTACAATTCATCTTGTAAGATTAAAAATATATGCTTTTATGAGCTTTTTAAGAATATCTAAAATGTTTTAAAATGTATTTAAAATGGAGGTTTTTAATGTAGGAGGGTCCTCAATTATGAGGTCATTAACAGGGTTAATTAGCGCATATTTAAATAAGATTTTCCTTGTCATTTACTGTTTTGTCTGATGAAGGAAGGATATTAAGCTTTCCGAAAGTTCTTGTGAAATAAAGTGCTTACAATACATCTTTAACACCGTGATCATCTTCACTTATTGGATTTACTGAATTTCTACTTGCAGACTGCTTCTTTTGTGGTTTTCGTGTTAATCAGTTTGTTTGGCAGTTTTAGTTTGATGTTTGGTATGGCCAACGTAGGAAGCAGCTCAACGCAGGATCCATTGTTTTCCCAGGATGATGTGGGAGAAGCTCACAGCGGAAACGCTAAAGAAGGGGCCGACGAGGCGAAGGCTGACGGTAACCTTACAACTTTGATCCAGCTTTTACTGGGTAGGATGGACACGCTAACCCAGCGTATTGATTGGCTGGACAACGCAGCTGGATTAAACAGTGTTTACCAAAGTCGCACAAGGGACACTGAGGTACGGCATAGCACCAACCACATAGTAGCAGGAGCTATAACCCAGAACAAGGCAGCGCAACATGCAGGAGGTTGTGGAGGGGTTAATATGGCCGATGTGAGTGCTGAGATGAGTAACCGGAACAATACCTCTAACACTGAATCCAGTATAAAACCAGGACAAGGGCGCATGCTTACGAACAGCATTGGATCCACACAAGGTACTGTACTGGAGAGTAATTTACATGACTCAGTACCTACTGTGGACTATTATCTTAATAAGAAAAACTTTTTTAGCGTTAATAACAACAGAAGTGAGTTGGAACCTTTTGTAGGAGCTACGTGCTCCGCGTTGAATAACATTAACATATTAATCAGCGACTTTGACTCTAGGCTCTTCAAATGCAAGAAATTGCAATTGGAGATCGCCTACCTGGAAGAGTGCCTAGAAAAGAAGATTGTGCCTAAGGGTCTTAGGCAATGGCGCTTCCCGGTAGGTTTAATTGAAGGGTCTCACTTCCACATGCAACTTCTTGATCTGTTCGATAGACAGAGCTTTGAGTTCATCAGAATGCTCATTGAGCATTATGAGCAGCAAGTGGAAGGGTTCAGAGTGGAATTAGCTGATTTGGAACAGAAAATAAAAGAACACCGTGATTTTTTAAGATATAAATACGATTATGCTCGTATTTTTACGAGCATAGAGGCCACTACCAATAAATTATGTGAGAATAAGAAGAAGAAAATAAAGAGGGATGTGCAGCAATATACTACAAAAACAGCCTACCCTAAACCTCCACAAATTGGTGAAGTAAAAAATAAGAACAAGAACAAATTTAATAGAGTCCTTCCTAAAACAAATAGACAGGATGACCCTAGAGTGGGACAAGAAGTACAATGTTTAGATGAGTTTTTGTTGGAGGACGACAATACTAATCATGGGCCTATTTATGGTGGGCCTGGACTGGATGATGGACATGAGTTAGTAGGGCAAACTGACGAGACGGATATTGTGTCTGGACCACAATTGGATGTTCCTAATTATGAGGTAGAAGTTATAAGGGATGAACACAATCAGGGTTTTTGGGAAGGTCGGAACCCACATCAAATGAACTTGAGGTCGAGCAGGAATGTGACGTCGGGGACAATGCTAAGGAGCAGACAGAACCAGGGGATGAAATGACACCTTTGGAAGGACATCCCACTATAGTGTACAGTACAGAAGGTGACTTTAAGATTTTTAATTACACCACATTGAATATCACCACTGAAATGGTGGACTTTTTCTCCAAGGGGCTTACTTTTGTCCCGGACTCTCATATGGATTTAGTCAAGACAGTTATCGACCTCAAATTATTTGTACGTAAGTTAAATTTAACCACTGTTTTAGGGAAAGGTTCATCACTGGCTAACCCTTTTAGAATAGCTAGTTTGTTCAACCCTCCATTGGTTAATAATTTAAGATCATTCGAAAAGGCGTGTGAATTGGATCTAAGACATTTGGCAGCTAATAGGATGTGTAATGTCAAAAATAAACTTAACATCTCAGGGGAGCAGCGTGATTTCTTGTTTTTAATCCAAGATTGTAATATACGGGTTATGAAACCCGACAAAGGTAATGGACTTATCTTTATGAATCAAACTGATTATATAAACAAAGTAACCTCACATTTGACTAAGGGGCCTTATGAGAATATCAGTTTGAACGAAGTAAATAAAGCCCATAACAAAATAAGGACCACAATTGAAGATTTGTTCTTAGAGGAGTTTATAGATCATGATATACATTCTTATTTGAGCGTGTTGGCACCTAGAATGCCTTCCTTTTTTGGGGCCCCAAAAATCCACAAGTCCATTAGTAAACCCCCTTTTAGACCAATTGTTGATAGTAGGGGGTCGATTTTGGTTGCTTGTGCTAAATACGTGGACACTATTCTTAAGCCACTTATTAAAACAGAAAAGCAGATTTGCAAGGACTCATGGAACTTTTTGGAGAACATTAATAGAATAACTTTTGACCCAAATTTTATTTTTTTGACTGTGGACATTAAAGATTTATATACAGTCATACCGCAACAGTTGGGATTGGAATGGTTGAGGACGTTCTTGGAAAATAAAAAGGTGTCGCAGAATATTATTTATATAACGGAAACTTTATTGGAGTTGATTCTAAAACATAGTTTCTTTAACTTCAATGGGCTTACTTATAAGCAAACGTCAGGGGTTGCCATGGGCTCCCCGTGTGGGGGAGCGTTTGCCAACTGTGTCATGGCACAGTGGGAAAATACACTCCTGTTTAATAATGAAGTGTTCAAACAGCATGTCGCCTGGTATACTAGATACCAGGATGACATGTTTTTTCTTTGGAAGGGCCCTTTAGATGGAATAGAGTCCTTTATTGAAGACATGAGGTCATTCACAGATTTCTTGGATTTCACGTTTGAAGTGAATACTAATGAAATAAATTATCTAGACATATTGCTCAGTAAAGATTACAATGAATCTAGATTTGTCAGCAAGATCTATCGTAAACCCACTTATTCTAATGGGTTTTTACATTTTAGTAGCTGTCACCCTTACCATCAAAAAAGAGCAGTCGTTAAAGGACAGATGGTAAGGGCAGCACGTATGACTACTAGGGACATAGACTTTGCTGACGAATGTGACAATCTGAGCAATATGTTTGTAAATAGAGGTTATCCTTGGGCACTTGTCATTGAAATCAAGAATGAGGTGGAGATGAAAAGGTTTTCAGGGTATTTTAAACCTATCCTGAACCCACAGGTCTCTGATACCTTAATAGGTCAGGACAATATGGGGGTGGAGAGTTTGAAAAGTGAAAAGACCAATTTAAGTATCAAATTCTTATGTACCTTTTCGGTTGACCATCGCTTTATAAGGGATATTTTACAGAAGAATTGGTCAATTATTAGGGAGGATAGGCAGTTGACTGATATATTGGGCCCTGTACCAGGTTTTACATATAGAAAGGGGTTTTGTCTAAAATCCCTTCTGGAAAGAAATAAAAGAATGGGTCCTAATAGACATAAAGGTACGACTCAATGTGGGACATGCCGTCAGTGTAAAAACATACAAGAGGGAACACAGCTTATGTTGAATAAAAAGAGATATAAGGTTATGGGTAATTTCAACTGTGGGTCTAGAGCAGTGGTATATGTAGCCCTATATAACAAATGCTCGGCCTTTTATATAGGAAAGACCGAAAGGGTATTACGGAAACGCATATATGAACACCTTTATGCAATATCCAAGACGGACTTAAAGAATGCATTAGCTCGCCATGTGATGGAGTACCCTGACCACGTATTTCATTTTTCTGTCCTTAAGCAAGTAGCGACAGACTTAAGTAGTGGCCCTTGGCAGATTAATTTGGAAAAAGAAGAGTTATTCTGGCAGATTAGAACAGGAGCATACATATATCCTGGATTAAATGAAGCCATATCGTTGACTTGCATACTAAAACATCTGGCCTTAAGGAGATAATGGGTACCCTTGTCATGACCTATTTTCACCTGCTCCTGCTGAGGAGAGGTTCCTTAGAACTTAGTTTTTTTAAAAAAAGGGGGGGGGTAGGAATTTTCATTTTTTGTAACACCGTACACATCCCAGGCTCATGTTTCAGCCTGCTCCCTGCATGGGAAGTTTTAGACCATAGGGTTCACAGGTGGATTATTCACCTTTGTTTTAGTTTCAGTGTTTTTTTGATCCATAGTAGGTTTAACCGACTTTTTTAGAAGGATGGAGGACATACACTGCTCTGTAGACTGGCACATCTTGTGTGAATATTAGTCATTGACTCAGCCCTAGCGGGGGGTTGTTCTTTGATTTATGGTAGGGTTAACTTGCACTTCTTAGATGAATGGATGATATATATTGTTTTAGATTAGCACATGGGTGTGTGTATATATTCAATACTACATATATTTGTAGTACTTTATATGCTGTTTTTAATGTGGTATTTTTAGATAATTAAATGTACAATTCATCTTGTAAGATTAAAAATATATGCTTTTATGAGCTTTTTAAGAATATCTAGAATGTTTTAAAATGTATTTAAAATGGAGGTTTTTAATGTAGGAGGGTCCTCAATTATGAGGTCATTAACAGGGTTAATTAGCGCATATTTAAATAAGATTTTCCTTGTCATTTACTGTTTTGTCTGATGAAGGAAGGATATTAAGCTTTCCGAAAGTTCTTGTGAAATAAAGTGCTTACAATACATCTCTAACACCGTGATCATCTTCACTTATTGGATTTACTGAATTTCTACTTGCAGACTGCTTCTTTTGTGGTTTTCGTGTTAATCAGTTTGTTTGGCAGTTATAGTTTAATCCAGTGGACATGTTGTGAAGTCTGAAATTATCCTACCCTGAATACATTATTACTTGCTCTTCTTTTACCATCTGTTATGGAATTGCATCCTCCTCTGATGCTCCAACATCTTCCTTTGGTGAGCTGTGCTGTCTGCAACTTTCTTTTGGAATCTGTCCCTTAGTTATACTTGAGTCAGAAAGTACATTTAATATATGTAAAACAGAGCATGTGTTGTAACTTTAAGAAGCATTTTCAAGTGTAGGCACGTGCATATAAAATGGGAACACATGCAGACAGCAGTGCCATTTTGAATAAACAGCCAGAGTGTTAACGTGTATGAGTATAGTAGTCAATTTGTTTATAAGTTTATTTAAGTTTAAGTTACAAAGCCTGAATCCTGATGTGTTTGTATATAATAAAGTTGCTTGAACCGAATCTACAGCTGTTCATCTGTTTTCTCCTGACCAGACGAGTGATATGGTATCAGAAGTGGGATCAAGAGTGCAACTTCTTCAAGCCATGAGGTGCAGAGTTGACGGTGAAGGTATATTGAACAGGCTGGGTGATACAGTGCTCAAACAATTAAAAAAGGCCAGACGCGAACTCCAGGTAACCAAAACTCACACAAATGATTTATTTCACAAATAAATCAGACTTGTTCTGAGTTTATTCTAAATGACAAAAAATACACTGAACCCACAGACATCACCAATATCCTGGCAGACAGGTTCAGTGCAAACTTCTCCACCCCCTCCCCCCCAAAAGAGCAAGTATCTATCTCGGCAGAGTGCAGCCTCCCAAACATCTCTGATGCTCAGGTGAAGGCCGTCCTCTCCAAAGCAAAAAACACTGCTTCCATGGGACCAGATGGCATCCCGGGTTGTGTCCTACATGAACTCTAAGAAGAACTAATCCCTCAAATAAAACTGCTGTACAATACCAACCTCACCACAGGATATGTGCCCAAAGAATGGCGTACAGCAACAGTGGTCCCACTCCACAAAGGTGACGCCTCTGCGGACCCTGGAATCTATCACCCCATAAGCCTGACTAGCCTACTATGCAAGGCTATGGAGAGGATCATCATGGAACTCATAAACAAAGACATTGGGGACCTACAGACACTAGATCCTACCCAATTTGGCTCTGTCAAGGGCAGATCCTGCCTTTTGAACCTGGTTGACTTCTTCAAAACAGTCACCAAGGCCATAGATGAAGGGAAGGTAGTCCACACAGCCTATTTGGACCTTGCAAAGGCATTTGACACAATACCCCACTCAGGCATCATAGATAAGCTATCCAGCCTAAATATAAACCCCTATGTCACAAGATGGGTCGCAAACTGGATCAAAGACAGAACCCACAGAGTCAGAGTTGCTGGAGACATGTCAGACTCGAAACCGATCACAAGTGACATCCCACAAGGTTCTGTCCTGGGACCTCTCTTATTTGGTATTTACTTTTCTGAGGTACAGGCCAACGTGGGAGGACTATGGCTCACCAAGTTCACAGATGACTGCAAACTGGGCGCCATAATTGACTCTCCAGCTGACACAAACATCCTTCAAAAAGGTCTCGCAGAGATGGATAACTGGTGCCAGAGCCATGGTCTAAAGCTAAATGCCAAAAAGTGTATAGTCATACCCTTTGGCAAAAACAATGTGCCCACAAATTACCACATAGGTGGTAACCCATTAAGTACAGAGAAAGTAATTAGGGATCTGGGGACCCAAGTTGACAGCAATCTCTCCTTTGACAACCACATTGCCAAAGTGGTTAGAAAGACCTTCTACATAGCCCACCTCATCATGAAAGGATTCACATCTAGATCAAGAGAGGTAATCGTGCCCCTTTATTCATCCCTCATCAGGCCCATCATAGAATACAATGCCCCCTTTGGGATGAACCTTACCCGACACCTGCAGCAATTAAAAAGACCTCAAAAGTACCTCACCAGGAGGATCAAGGGACTCAAACAGATGCCATATGCTGCTCGGTTAAAAACTCCAGCTCTACTCAGTTGCATACTGCCTACTTCGAGGCAATCTATGCCTGACATATAAAGCTATGTCCAACCCAGAATTAATGGACATGCTCCACCTCAGTAAATCTAAATCCCTTAGAGCCACGCGCTTGAGGGACTTGAACCTCAGCACAGAAATAAATAGAACATGCTGGAGGGACAGATTCATAACCCAGAGTCTCCCTTTGCTCTGGAATAGAATTCCAATTCATGTTAGGCAGAGCACCTCACTGACTCTCTTCAAGAAGAATCTTGATGAGTGGATGGGGGATCGTAGGTTCGTCCCGGGGATTACTTCCATGTCACTATTAGACAGAGGCACAGTAAACTAAACTTTAAAAAGAGCACAGTATACTCAAATCAAGGGGTGGCGTAAGCCAAACACAATCAGGCTAGGCTTATAAATGCCCCAGCCTAGTATGAACCTATGAACCTATAAAGAAAATGATATGAAGCATTCATAAGCCACAAAACACATTATTAATCAAATGAATAGCACAAAACATATTATTAATCAAACAAAAGCCACAAAACATATAGGGCAGGATTCACGAAGCCTCTGTGTAAGAGATACACGGCTTACACGGAGGCTGCAGTTAAACGGTGTGACGTCAGCATATCATGCATATGCATGAGGGCATGCTGAATCACACCGAAGGCTAACACGGTCCGTGGAAGACAGTAGGGGGCATGTCCGTAGGCCAAGCCCTGCAAGCAGACACACCCCCGGAAGAGTAAAATTGCCCAAAGTAAACACCCACGACAGAGGCCATGGAAATGTGAATAAACACAACACAACACAACACATGCCCCCACAGACTATGAACATAAAATATATAAATGAACATGTTATATATTTTTTTTAAATCGTAAAGATGTTTGCCCATGAGTGCACTCGTTTGCGTGGGCATACCCGTAGCTTAGCCACAGTTAGCAGTCAGTGGAAAAGCATATAAGAACTAAATATGCAAAGTAAGCCAAGAAGCAATAGCGTAGCGGTAGAGACGTCGGCTGAAGGGAAGGCATTCATGGTTCGAACTCCCACAACACCAATTTTTATTTTTAGTAAAATAAGCACGAAACAAGTCCCTGACAAACATGTACACATATAAAATCATAGTTTATGTAAAATGTAATGAAATAGTCCATTTATTTTGAAGAAATGTGAGATAACAAAACAATAAAAAATGCGAGATGTGCCTATAGCTGAGCTACAGTTTAACAAGGTGAGTGCATCTGCCCGTAGGTGAGCAGTGGTTTAACAGGTTTAAAATGAGTGCCCATAGGTGAGCAGTGGTTTAACACACTGAAACTGTGTGCCCCTAGCTGAGCTGAGCATAATATGCATGCTAACAGCCAAATGAAGTGTAAACCAGCGTACCCCATTTGCACAAAGCTGCGCACCGCGCCAACAAGCTAACCGACGGGCAACGTTGAGCAAGTCATATCAAAACTGCCTTTACACAGACACACCCCTCAGCCTGTCTAGACAGTCATAAAAAATAAAAAGCAAGTTTGAACCCAGGATACTATGCACCATAGTCAAGGTACTGAACCACTAAGCTATGACAGCAGTACCTATAAATGCAGTAATAGCAAATATATAGAAATGTATACAAAGTGGAGCATGACAAAGCAGGTTTTGAGAAGTTGATACAATTCCAAAATGGCCAATCACAGATAAGTGCGGGAAAAACGGCATATATAAGCCCCATATGCGGGAATACACAGCATAAACAATTGTAGAACTAACTTGCAGCCAGAATGTCAGGAGTAGGTGAGGGTAGTTGCTTTCGAGCACAGAGGTGGGGTGTTGAGGAGTCCAGATACATGGTCTGGCTCCTAGTCCACAATCATGAGGCCCAACTCATGCAGGGCCAGGTCCTCTGAGGAGAATATAGGGCTGAGGCATGGGACCAGTTGGCTCATGATCTCACCAGTGCCACAGGGATTCCAAGGACTGGTGAGCAGGTTCGTCACCACCATGCGGACCTGAAGAGACGCAAGCAGGACCAATTGAACCTTTGGATCCAGGAGGCCCGGCAAATGCCCAACGCCCCACTACTGAGTAAGTTACATTTAATTATGTATGTAAGAAATTAAACTAGCTGATATTATGGGGATGTGTATTCCAATATTACTTCATTTATATTACAGCTGCAGGTGTCCGTTCTGTGAACTGCAAAGCCTATGGCAATAGGCTGGTGCGGTTGCGCCACCAGGCAGGTCAGTAATCCTCTCCCAGTAACTGTAAAGAAATATAAAAGTATGACAGTTAGCAAAAGAGTGCAGTGTAGTCACTAAGTAATAGAATGTGCAAGTAACAGTGTAAGAGTGTTTGCAAGTATTGCTTGATTACAAAAGTGTGTTGCAGTCTGTAATCCAAACAGTAAATGAAAATGTCTGAAATAAAGTCTGAAATAAAGATGCCCCACCTGTAACATAATAGTACACAACCTGCAGCAGGCTGAAAAGTATAACTGCAGAAGATGAGCAAATCACATGTGTGAAATATACCCCTGTTGAAATACTGAAACATGACAGAAGTGAGATTGCTGGAAAGGATTGTAATAACTACAGGTAAACATGTCAATAAAGCCTAGAAGTAAGTACCATCCTGAATAGTAAAATGAAAACAAGTGAGAGAGTGTGAGAAAGAGTTATGAATCCACCAATAAAGTAGTAATAACCCCTGAATAAAGTATACTGCAGTCAGTACAGAATGAAATGAATGTGAGAAGCAAAACCAAACAGCAAAATCTGTTCAAAGTGTTGCTGCAGCTGGAATGTGTATCCCAAAATCTGGATATGTTGCTCTCAGTCTGCAATATGCAGATAGTATGATTGTCTGACATACCAAACATCCACAGTTGTCTATAGCTATATAAAGCAAATGTAGCAGGATGATGTAGCTGAACAAAGCCAGATATGAATGTGTATGAAGAACAATAAAATGTATATTGATGTAGCAGTAACAGTCCTATCACCAAATTGAAGTAGTTATCATATAGGAAACTGTAGTTAGAACAGTAGTGTGTATATATGTGCAGCTATTAGAAATGTACAGCATATGTATTGGTATTTGAAGGTGTTAATATTATTTTCTTCACCCCATCCTATAACCACATATAACCCATTCCACGTGAAAATGGTATGTGCAATCACAATTAACACCCCTGGACATTTGTCCTGTTGAGTCATAAATATTTGCATGTCTGTTGATGCATCTGCCCTGTTCATACATCCAAACCTGATGGCCTGCTGTCATCAATCAACCCTGCATGTTGTTGGACTGTGTATTGCTGTTCAAATTATGCATGTGTTATGCTCGCTGTTCAATGGTGTGAATATCTGGGTGTTTGGTTAATGGGAATACTAATGCATGCTTTTACAACTAATTGTGAATGATATTATATGTTACTAACCCAAACTGTCATGACATAATGCAAAACATAGGACGACAGGGAAGGTGGGTTCCAGTGGACCCACCTCTCCCACCTCAGCTGGCGAGTGGACCTGGCACTAGTATCTTGTCTGGACCCTCCTCCGGTGGCCCTGTGCCACCTGCGGGTGGAAGTGCTGCAGGGGATGGGGCCCGTCCCCCCTCTGCAAGCGTGGCCGGAGGAGAACCACCACTCACCCTCCATAGCGTCCAGACTGTGGTGCGTAGGGAGATCCAGGACTCTGTTCTTGGGCCCCTACGCCAGCTTGAGGCACAGGTGGCACAACTTACGGGCATGCCTGTTGCCCGGCCTACACAGCCCCCAGCACAGCCCCGTCCTGGGCAGTGAAGGAACAGTGGCAACTGCCCATGGGTGGGGATATCAGTTCCACTGTTGCCATCTGTGAGGTCATGGGCTCTGGATATCCAAACATCCATCCCCGTCAATTGTGTAACCCCCCCCACACGTGTCATACACTGCCCCTGTATGCGTCTTGTTTGTCTTGTCTGTTGACCGACCCAACCTACCTCCCCAGCTATACCAACTTCCTTCACCTGACATACCACTCTCACCTGAAAAAAAAAAAAAGGGCACTCTGTACCCACAAAAAAATTGCACCCCATACATAGCTGCCCATTCCACACACATGTCTGCTGGACATGGAAACTATCAATTACAATTGGCTGTACAACAAGTATTATTGTTGCCCTGACACCTCTCTCAGGGGTGGAAGGTTTCAAATGTTACACCAAATTAGATACATATGCACAGCTGTTGCTGATGAAGAAATGGGCAGCTATGGGCCTTACCTACATCCCTCCTGCAAATCCCAAGCTTGTTTCCCTACTGTCTTACCCTCATTGTGACCCCTTTTTCACTACTTTCCTGTCTCCCCATTTTCATTTCTTTCAAAGAGAATAGCGCAGGTGTGCACCAGAGTAAGCATTGTTGAGTGGTTGTAAGTGGGTGTGCGCGTGTATGCGCGGAGCTAAATGCCAGTGTGCATGCGTGGGCTCTGCACAAACCAGCGCTAACCCGGTTACAACTGCTTAAAAGTGCCTTAGTCACTATGATTAACAGGTCCTGTAGTCAGTTCAAAAGCAAAATAAAATCCCACTGTCAGTCCCGAACCCAGGACCTTGGAAACAGTAATCTGCATGACTTACCACTAAGCCATGACTCTTATACAAGAACATTGTGCTAAAATCAATATATCATGTAATAGTAGGAATGAATGTAAAGGGAATATAGGATGTGTAGTACACAAAGCATGTCATTTAGAATTACTGTCAAAACTAGTGGATTTCCATAATAGTAGTGTGGAAACAGAAACAGCCATGCTAGTTGGTAGCTAGCAGGAAATAATGTCAGTTAATGTACAAATATAAATGTATGTATATTTACATATATATATATATATATATATATATATATATATATATAGTTGTAGGTGTCAGTGTGCATACACACTTACTACAGGAAACAGGAGACAGGAATGGAGAAATGTGAATCTACAACACAGCCTGAATCATGAGAGAGATACTAACCTTTACACTCACAGAACAGTGTCCACAGCATACCAGCATGGTCCCCGCCCTTACAATCTGAAAGGGCAACGCCTATCTCACATACCCTTTTATAGCACTGTCCTGAAATCACAGTGAGAACTGCAATCAGTACACAACTGGCTGCATGCAATTAGCAAATGCTGGCTTACAACTGGTGCAGAGGCCATCACATGGACTTATGCAGATACCTACAAAACCATCCTGTACTCACACTCCACACATGCAATACGTTCATTGCACTGTCTGGAGGCAGACAGAGAGAGAGAGAGAGAGACAGACAGACTAAGACAGAGACAGAGACAGAGAAAGAGAAAAAAAAAACACAAACAACAACACACGGTACACACACACTGAGTCTAAGCTGTCAGCAGTGACAGTAGCAAGCCATGCCAGCGGCAGCAGGAAGCAGTAGTAGCGGTAACGTAACCAGCTGCGACAAACACAGGTAATGTAAAGTAGCAGGTTAATAGTCTGCATACTGTGAACTCTCCATATGTGTCATAGGTCTGTATCTATAGGTATGTCCATGTGATATGTTGTGTGCACGTAGTTCCACCAAAAGGGGATGACTATACATTACATGTCAGTCAATGTTAGGCCATGATCCTGGGATCAGTTTTCTGTTGCAGTGAGGCCTGTCTGTAGGATGTGTGTGTCAGCTGGTGTAACAACTATGGCGCTTAGTTAGCAGTCATCTGGGAACTTTGTCATCCACAACCCACACATGTTTGCTTTTACATCTGATAAATAAATGCCAAACAAGAGGGGTCCTAGGACAGAGGCCTGTGGGATACCACATGTGACTGGCATTGAGTCTGACATGGCTCCTACAATATCGATATTATGGATTCTGTATGTCAACCAGTGTGCAACCCATCATGTGACATATGTAGTAACATGTAAGCTAATGAGCTTGTCTATAAAGCCTGAGTGGAGTACTGTGTTGAAGGCCTTAGGCAAGTCCAGGTAGGCTGTATGGATTGCGTTGCCCTCATCAATGGCTGTAGTGACTGTTTTGAAAGGTCAACCAGGTTCAAAAGGTTCAAGTGTTCAGGTACATATCCTGTAGTATGGCCAAGGTTAAATATCAGTCTTATATGTGGTTGTATGTCCTCTTGGAGTTCACGTAGCACACATCCAGGGATACCATCAGGTCACATTGATGCTGTGTGTTCTGCTTTGCTGGGGGCGGCCCTCACCTGGACATGTGAGATGATAGGGAGGTTACATTCAGCTGTGATAAGTATTTCTACTTGTGGGGGAGAAGGAGGGGGGATACGTGCACCAAACCTGTCTGCAGGAATGTTGCCAATATCTGTGTGTTCGGTGAATGTTAAGTAGGTGTGTATTAACTCAGAGCATATCTGAGGTGTTTGGTCCATATGTGTAACATAACTGAAGAAGGCCTTGTGGTTATCTATAGTGTTCATGGCCATTTCCCTCCCAGAGTAGGCCGTGGATGTTGTTATGAGAGACCGTAGCTTATTACCAGTGCTGACCACAGATGCCTTCCCTTAATGTGAATCTGCTCTGTCCTGCAGTAGCCTCCTTCTATTGTTATACAATCTGCCTTTGGCTGGGGTCCACCGGACAGGATGCCTAACCTTTGTGCATAGGGTCTGGGTTAGAGATGTGTGTGCATGTTCCATGCAAACTTTGGGATGTCAGTGGGAAGCATTCGCAAAGGGGTCAGCAGTGTGGGTTGTGGTTTCCACTGGCCCAGTGGGCTGCATGGATACCATCTCAGTCCTAACAAGTGAATAACTGTCTAATCACATACATATCACAGTAGTCTACTGTGCTGGTGGTGGTGGTGGGATATGTATATCCAGGCTGAGTAACTTGTGTCCAGATCACACTAGTGGATTGCGTTCCACATACAGTACCTTGGTATGAACCCCCAGAGTGAGGTTGTGCATTGGACTTGTCGCAGTGTGCTGACTGATGGGGCATGCTACTATGTTGTATGGAATGTGGCAGGTATTGTTGCACAGGTGTTGGATGAGCGCTGATATCTGGCCATATACTTGTGTATCCACCAAGAGACACACACATGCTACATATGGGAGTAGTAGTATATCACTACAGTTGAGTATCATGTATAGTATATGTGCCATATATTGCTGACATAGTCTGCTGATATCCTGTTTGTGTTCTCTTCCAGGGAGATGGCGCATCAGCGTAATCCTGCCTACTCTGCAGCAGAAGATGAGGAGATACACCAGAGCCTGGTGCGGGATTATGACATACTGTTTTCCTGCACCAGCCAGAATCAGCAGGAGAGGGCTGCACTGTGGCAAGACCTTGTCCGTAGGGTAAATGACAATGGCACGCATAATAGGACATATGAGCAAGTACGACATCACTGCAGTGATTTAATCAGAAATGTCCGTCAGCATGCGTCGGATATCCACAGGCAACAGGTTGCCACAGGAGGTTGGGTGGCCACACATCCCCCCCTCACCAGACTGGAGGGGCTACTCCTAAGTGTTGTGGCTCCAGCCCTGGAACAGCAACAGCAATACACCTGCATCATGATGGAGGCTGGATCCACACAGCAGCACGACATGGAGCGTGAAGGTAATATGCCATATGTACACTTGACTGTTCTGTACACTGTTAGTTTATGCATGTGTAAGGTGTGTCCGTGGTATGTAGCTGTCAACATAGGGTGTAATTGTGCAGGTGTGATATTGGCAATATCAGCAGCTGACGTGTGAAAGGCAACTGGTGTACTACTGCACTGTATCATATGCAGTATCAATGGCACAGTTGTGCCCACTGACATTAATCTCCTCATTTCTGCAGGTCCCTCCGGTGTTACAGCAAGGCAGGCCATCCATGCTGGTGAGTGTGTTTAACAATACCTATAATAGTCCTGATAGTGCTAGTAATACTAGTGTAACTCAGTAGTGCTCTGTGTGTATACTGCGGGGTGTGCATGTGTGCCTGTGTCCACGTGTGCATGTGTGCATGTGTGAATGTGTGCCTGTGTCCACGTGTGCATGTGTACATGTGTGCATGTGTGCATGTGTCCACGTGTGCATGTGTACACGTGTCCACATGTGCATGTGTGCCTGTGTCCATGTGTGCATCTGTGCAAGTGTGCATGTGTGCACATGTGCATGTGTGCATGTGTGCCTGTGTCCACGTATGCATGTGTGCATGTGTGCATGTGTCCACGTGTGCATGTGTGCATAAGTGCATCACTGGTAACATTGTGTGGACACTGTAAACTGTGTTTCCTGTATTCCTCCCACAGGTTCTGGTGCTGCTCTGGTGTCTTGCAGCAGGGAACCTGAATCTGGTGCCACAGGTACTGGTAATGATGATATCTGTGTAATGGCACAGGAAAGTGTGTCAGGGTCCGCCATTGGTCAGCCAATTGACAGTACACAGCTGTCAACCCCATCATTGCGCACAGTCATCCTGCCAGTACATCCTATGTCACCATTGTCCCTAGGTGATGGACAGGATACAGTGAGCATTGACCAGGGTAATGTGGTATCTGTGGCACATGCTTCCCCACACAGCAGCCATGGGCAGGGTCCTGCGATGATACCACACAGTTGCCCATAGGTTCTCGTGGGAGCATCCTTGGGTGTACTGCCTCTGGCAGACGTGCCCAAAGAGGTCTGTCAACCTCAGCTATGTTTCAGGCTGTCATGCAGGCACAGTCGCATATGGAAAGGTACACCAGACAGAGTCTGAGGGAGCTGAGAGCATGTCGCACAGCCATGACTGACAGTATGCGTGACATCGCGGATGCTATCCGTAATTTCACCGATGTCATAGACAGACATTGTGGGGACATATTACAGCAGTTCCACAACCACATGTCCATGAGCCAGGGCAATGGTGGGCGGTTGCGGTGTCGACGTGGCCGTATGCCAGCAACAGCAGCAACTGGCAGTCGGCGCAGATGACAACAGGCCCGCGCACGCCCCCCATATTGCCAGCAGCAGCCCCAGCAATGTTGGGTCTGTGCTGTCATCGGAACGCCCCAGAAGACCACGTGCACGTGGCTCTGGACAGTCCCAACAGGGACCTGTGTCCAGTCAACACACTCCCGCTTCTGATGACAGTACCCAGTCTGGCTTAGTACTGGATACGGTCCGTAGCACCCCTGCCAGGCACAGGTACCGTGTCCGTGCCCACAGACACTGATCTGTATGACCTGCCAGGTGCAGTCTGTGGCTGTCCACAAACCCCTGTATATGGCAGCCATGAGGTGGAACTGTGTGCGTGTATACACACATGCAAAATGTTAACACCTAGGGCTACCACATACACGCACACACTGCACCAACAGTGCCCCACCCTGTACTGCTGTCCCTCACCAACACACATACACACACATGTCAATTGGTGGGATCAGTGGCAGACTCAGGCATACCTAATTCACATCCTGTGCATATGATGAAACTGTGCCACCTCCTGCAATCTTCAACATCAGTGCAGGAACAGGTAAACACGTTGCTGATGCACAGGGTGACTACATAGAAGTGTATTAGTAGTATCATGTTGGTAACAGTACAGTGTGCTGATATGACTGTGTGTATATCCCAGCATGCCTGAAGCAGTAACCGTATGACTGTCCTGAATTGTTATCTGCACCCATAGTATGTACCAAAGTGTAACAGCTGCACATTATTGCATACCGGTGGTAAGGATGTCAACAGATAGCTACATACATGGGTAGCACAGGGGGGAAGCTAATGCAAGTAGTGATATGCAATGATGGACATGTACAGTAATGGTGGCAAGTTGCCCACAACGACTATGCAATGTGGATGTTTGCGCATGTTGATATGTGTGCAGTACCAATGTAATCCAAATCACAATTAACTATGACATAATATCAGTTCTACCATGGGCATCTGCGTTGTGCATTCCTGGGTGCATGTTGATAGTGGCTACATATTTGCACTGTTACCTACTGTTAGTGTTACCCCTTCTTTGTTGTACAATGGACTACTTCCAGCCCTGCTTACTGTAGCTTTGTTTGCATGCATGTTCGCTTGAGGTTCCCTGGAACACTGCTTCCACCTGCAATGCAGAGTTACAGTGCTTCTATGGACTCCTATTGACATCTGCATAGCGTACGATACGTATGTCAAGTTTACACATGACAGAACGTCACTGTCTGTCCTGTTCGCATGTACGTTGCCTGTGACACATTGCGCATGTCTTACTTGGCATTTCCCACGTGTGCAGTCATATATGCTAGTGCTATGAAACAGTAGCAGTACACCCACACATACACACCTTCAGTATGTTGTTCCCCATTGGCCCTATGTGTTGGTAATCACCATGGCAATCACACTACTAGAGTAGCATGTGCAAAGGTAACCTGTGAATCACCTCTATGGTCCATTTGTGGTTTATGTGAGTCATGTGGCAATGTCATAGCTGCCACATGTATGCAGTCAACCATCACCCCTGGCCAGGAACGTACAACACATGTGTGGGATGCCACCACATAGCCAATCTGGGGACTGAGCACTCTGAACCCAGTAATGCCATACCCTGTCAGGTGGCATGACATACTACAGTGACTACAATACCAGTCAGACACAGACCCGCACTGACAGCAATCTGAACACACTGGGGCATACTTGGAGACTCAGAATAGCTTCCTGCCTGAGCATCACACACCTCCGCAGCTGGCACACAGGCATACGTTACATCAGAACAGAGCACATGCCACACATGGCACACACATCCCGTGTGCCACACACTCACAGCCTGTAGGGCTACCCAACACATCTGCTACAGATGTGTCAGGTACCTCTCTTGGCCGCTGCAGTGGGGTCCCGCTCAACAGGCTGTACATGGTGAAGGTCACAGTGATATGCCTGTGGGGCACTATGGTCCACCACAAAACACATGCATACAGGTTAGTCAGAGGCATGGACACATATGACTCAGTCATTCACCATGCCACTATGGATGACCTGAGACATACCTCCCTAGACTACATGACAGGGAACATAGAAGGGATCTCTCAGCATGTGACACGGGCCAGTATGAGCCTGATCTTGGTTGCCATCATACCCTCACCAGGTATGCTACCACTATATGTAGGAAGGGTGTTCTATGTCTACATTCTGCTCAATCTTCAATGTCATTCATAGGGTATCCACAGGCTGTCAACATGTGCTTACATGCTAGGGAAGTTACAATGATTTGCGAGGGGCAGCTTGCACGTGACACCCATGGGCCAATGTATATTGGCAAAGCCCCTTGATACATACATAGTGCCTTATGCTGCAGGACACGGATTACATAGCCACCTCCATGGGTATCACACAGGATAGGACACTAACAGTGATGCTACACAACACCAGCAGTGTACACTGCAAGATGCATGCACTGGACACTGTCCTCAGCACGGTGAACTGCAATGTCTGTGCAGTACCAGAGTCCTGATTCACGGCTCACAGGTGCAACCCATCACTGCCAGGTTATACCTCATACCATGCCTGTCGTCCCCTATACATGTAACACACATGGACAGGGGGGTGGTATCCCAAGGCACCACAGATACACACACCTCCAGGTTGCTGGCACAGCACAAAGCATCAGGGCCTATTCATGTGCAGCTAACAGTATGTCAGACTGCCTTCTGGTTCATAGCCTGGCACACACAACCCTCCCATACACAGGAAACCCACCTATCCTCCATAACAACACTGGCAATATGACAGTCTCAAGAACTGTCTTTATATGGCTGGACTGCATCCAGCCAAACATTGTGCGTGAGCATTACTGTAGCTACAACACACTAGTTGAAGGGTTCCCAACATGTGGTCACTGAATTGCAGTGGAATAACATGCTACCACTCCCACAACAGGTGGGAGCATGCAACACCTGTACGTCGATTACATGTAGACTATATGGCCCAGACCAGATGTGTATCCCCTGCTGTAGGTATTTTACCATATACACCCACACTGTATAGACACATACCACATGCGGCCCCTGCACAGTAAGACAGTCATATTGTTATGCATTGCAAATACCATTTATCCACTCGAGGCACGTGTCAGACATGGTAACTACTGCAGGTCACAGGTATTTATGTGTATGTGTCACACACATACATCATGTGTGCATTGCCATTGCTGGTTTAGGCAATGGCATGCATTGTTATGCACAAAGACCCACACAAGGTCATAATGTGTGACACAACTACACGTGGCAGTTGTGGGTTTCCAAAACATATCTATCTGTACTCTGACAATGGTAATAGACCCAGTAGTGGAGCGCACTATTGGCATTACTGGCCAACTAGCCCTGCTTGGCTGTGCTGATAGTGTGGTGACATCCCCTGTGTTTACTCAGAGAATATGCAGCATCTGGTGTATTGTAGTATTTGCCAATAGGATCTGTTCTCTCACACTTGCAATTACACACACCCTACTACCCCCCCACACACACACTTACCATTTGCAGGATGTCACGACACGTGAGAGAGACACATTAACAAAGCACACTATTCGGATTACTAGGAGGTTCCTCTTCTCTGGCTGTACTTATAGGGTGCTGACATCATCAGTGTTTGGAAAGGGTAATGTGCATCATGTAGTGTGATCTCCTGATTGCCAAAACTAACATGTTTTTCATACAGAATTGCACACACACAAACTCCCCACATACAAGCACACACACACTTGCAGGTTTCAAACTCCTATCTAACTATGTTATGACACTTGAGAGAGACGCATTAGAAGAGTGTACTATTTGAATTACTGGGAAGTTTCCCTTCTCCGCTGTACTTATAGGGTGCTTACATCATCCGTGCTTAGATAGGGGAATGTGCATCCTGTAGAGTGCTTTCACAGTTGCCAAAAGGGACATCTTCCTCACACATACTTGCACACACACATCAACCCCACTCACCCACACACACAGAGCATTTGCATGGTTCGAACTCCTACCTACCTATATTATGACACTTGAGGAAGACGCATTAGCAGAGCCCGCTAACCGAATTACTGGGCATCTGATCTGCACCTGCAGTATTTATAGGGTGCTGACATCTTTATTTCTACAGAGGTATGTACATCTAGTACTACCTGTCAGGTGGGGGATAGCATATATATGCATTTGCAGCCACCTACGTCAGGGTCAGATATGCACATCGCACTGGCAGGTTATGTTCTATACCATGCTTCATGACCACAGGACCTGTAACACACAACACAACCAGTCCAGAACACCACTCCCACATCCAGGACACACACTTTGCTTCCCTGGGAACAGTGCCGGGATATGCAGGTGTTCACATACACCATTCCAGTTGTTAACATCAGGTACAGGCATATTGTGTGTGAGAACTACTCAAGCCTCTACCACTTTACTCTACAGCCACTACAATTTGTGGGTCCATGTGCTATGGCAGAACCACACACCACAGCCACATGGGGGAATACATATTGCACCTGTCCATCTGCAACATGGGTACTCACTGTTCCACACCAGAGGTAGACCACCATTGTTGATATCTGACCATACCAACCTTTCCCTGGACATCCATATCCCATCCGCACCCCCAGGCAAGGTTGTCACTGCACACAAACTGTATGTAGCACAAGCAGACTCTACACTTCTGAAGACTGGGGTGGACGACTTCAAAGGACTCATGTTGGGGGCTATACTGGGCACTCTGCATAATCCTTGACAATTGCATTCTATGAGCATGTGTAAGGTTTGCATTGATCATGCTATCCCACATATACCCATGACTGCTCCACAACAAGACACCTGTCAGGTGTACACCAGCCATATATGAGCCATTCAACAGACAGAGTGAGCTAATACATTGCAGAGCTGTAGCCCACAGAGGGAGGACATCTGTGAACAATTCTGGCACGACACTTCATTCCCACATAATCATCACAACACAGTGTTGACAGTGGAATTGTCCAGACAATGCAGATAGGGCTCCCCTCAGTCTGTTATTGACGGCCACTTACTGTTAGAGGTCCTCAGCAACCCTCTTCCAGCACACACCAACAACATGGCTGTGGCTTAGCACATTCAAACCCTGGGATCTCCACTGTGCCCCTGCTTGACAGAGGCACAGCTCACTAGCCTCACACGTTGCCTTATGTGACCTACTTTACAGTGGCACAGTAGCCTACTGTACTGGGGATGCAGATGCCAAGCACACTCTGGCTAAGCTGTCATTCCCTAGGGCAACAAGCCTAGTGTTGACCTCTACACCCATATGTTTAATTGTCAAATGCACATTATTTGTTGCTGGTAGACTGTTTGCACATCTTTATTGCCATAGCATTCCCTGTTTGTATGAACAACTTGTGCATCTGTGGAAGATGTTTGCATATGGGAGGGATCCACTATATCACGTATGTCTCTGTAGTCATTTAACTGTGTGCACTGGGCAGACTGCTGTAATGTGGTTGGTTCCTGGAATAACACATAAAAATACCAGATATGTGTGTCCAACTGCTAAACTGAGATTTGGCCTAAGTGTGTGAGCATGCCCAGTTCAGCCTTCCCATGGCATGTTGTCTGACATATGTCTCATTTATCAAAGTGTGTTAGCATGCCCAGTGTGAGCATTCCATATGTTGGACTCTGCAGCCCACCACATTTGTGGATGAGTGTGAACTTCAACAAATATCACCCGTTTATGGTTGTGTGTTGTGTGTCATGTTGTGTAGTTACTGTACAACTGCTTTGTGTGTGAACACAACAGGATTATACTGTGCCTGCAGTGTTTACATGGGATATTTTGCATACAGTTGTCAACATCCTTTCACACTGACCTAACACTGTAGTACTGTATAGTGTACTGGTAGTACTTTGACTGTGGTGGACAGTATCCTGGGCTTTAGTGCTATCACTGCTTTACATTTCGATAGTGAGCACAACAGCCTGGTTAGGGGACAGTTGTGTACAGCTCACCATGTTGCATTCTGTTCAGATATGAACTACTTAAACCAGGCTTGTCCAACATTGGTAGTGTATTCCACAACATAGGTGTACATTTGCAAACACTAGCGATGTGCCCTAGTCCATGTCTAATGCTAGTTGGAGAGTGTGTTTGTCCTTCAACACACATTGTAAGTGGAGTTTGCCATGACATATGTCATGGTTAGTATACTGTGCCTCTGTCTACCTGTGACATGACAGTGATACCCAGGATAAAGCTACCATCTCCCATCCACTCATCAAGATTCCTATTGAGGAAGATTGATAAGTGACTCTATGGGTAGCCTGTACTGGGGGTTCACTCATGGGTGGGGTGGCTTCTGTGTTATGGATCATGCAGTACAGCTTGTCCTATGTAAGTCAGTGCTGGGGTTCAGGTCTCTCATGTGTATAGCTCACTGCCATTCAGATTGTACAAGGTGCAGCATGTTTATTGATACCAGCAACACAGGCAACACATGGCATCTGTGCAAGCTCTTTGATACTCCTGGTGAGGTACTGTTGGGGACTTTACGGTTGATGGAGATGTCTGCTGAGGTACATCCCACAGGGGCTATTGTAGTCAATTGTACCGCTGATGAAGGATGACTGCAGAGCCACAATGACCTCCCCTTATCTAGATCTGACAACCTTCATGATTAGGTGGGTATATGGTATGTTTCTGTAAACACTACAGCACGTGTTTGTCCAATGCAGGATATCTATCACCTTGTGTCCCCGGGTCTCTCATTACATGTTAAATACATAATGGGTTAACACCTATGTGGTAATTGGTGGGCACTTACTGTATATCCACGGGGGTTGACTATACACGTTTCTGCAATTAGCTTGCTGACATGGCTATGGCACCAGTTGTCTGTTTCTATAAGGCCCTTTTGTGGGATGCTTGTGTCAGCTGGTGGATCATATGTGGTGAGCAATTTCTAGTCCTCTGCAAACATGTTTGGACACAGTCCTTCCATGTTTGCCTGTACCTATGGGATATATATACCAGACGAGGGAGATCCCAGGACCAAGCCTTGTGGGATGCCAGTTATATCTGGTTTATAGTCTGACATGGCTGCAGCATGTCTGACCATGTCTGTTCTGTCCTTGGTCTGGTTTGCAACCCCTCTACTGACATAGGGGTTTATATTTAAGCTGGTGAGCTTATCTATAATGAACACGTAGGGTATTGTATAGAAGCCTTTGCAAGGTCCAGCTACGCTGTGTGGACCACATTGCTCTCATCAATGACCTTAATGACTGTTTCAATTGAGTCAAACATGTTTAGGGGCAGGATCTGCACTTAAAAAAGCCACACTGGGTAGGGTCCGGTGTCAGTAGGTCCCCAATATCTTTATGTCTGTGGTACATGCTGATCCTTTCCATAGCTGTGCAGACCAAGCTTCTCAGGATTCTGGGGTAGTAGTTTTCAGTATCCATTCAGGCAACACCTTTGTTGAGAAGGACCACTGTTGTTGTACACTGCTCTTTGGGTACATATTCTGTGGTAAGGCTGACATTGAGCAGTAGTGTGGTTTGGCATTCCATTCATCTTGGAGTCCATGTTGCACTAAGCCCAGGACACCATCTCATACCATTGCTGCTGTGTGTTTTGCTTTGTAGATGTTGGCTGTTACCTCAGCATCAGCAATGTCAGGGGGCCAGCAGTCTGCTGGGATAGATATTCTGCATTCGGGGGGGGGGGGGGTTTGCACTGCACCTGTCAGGATGTATGTTGGCAATATGTGTGTGCGTTTGTGATATCTGTGTGATTCAGAGCATATCTGTGAATTCCCAACATGGTTCCTACCATCAGTTGTGAAAGCCTTGGGATTATCCTTAGTGTCCTGTACTATTTGTTACTTCATAGTTTCATAGGTTCATACTAGGCTATCCACCCTAGGGCATTTGTTAGCCTAGCCAGAGTGTGTGTGGCTTTTGCCACCCCTTGCTATGTGAATATTATGGCCATTTATGATTTGCTTTGCTGTGCCTCTGTCTGGACATGACACAGTGAAGACCCCCCAGTGTAACTCTACAATCATCCATCCACTTGGCAAGATTTCTGTTGAAGAGTGTCAGTGAGGGGCTCTACCTAACATGGAGTGGGATTCTGGTCCAGGGTGTGGGGAGCCTCTGGATTATGTATCTGTCTCACCAGCACATCCTATTTCATTATTTGTTGAGGTTGACATCTCTCACTCTCACAGCTCCGATGGATTTGAGTTTTCTGGGGTGGAGCATGTCCATTACTCCTGTGTTGGGCATGGCCTTCTACAACAGGCATGCAATACCTCTGTGTAAGCAGTATGTGACTGCATTCAGCTGGGGTGTCTACAGCCAGGCAGCATATGACATATATTTGAGACCCTTTATCCTCTTGGTGAGGTACCTTTGAAGTCTTTCTAACTGCTGCAGGTGTCAGGTAAGGTACATCCCATATGAGGCATTGTACTAGATTATGGGTGTGATTAGAGAACAGTATGGGGCACAATGACCTCTGTTGACATAGATGTGAATCCTTTCCTGATACGGTGTCAAATGTAGACAGTCTTCCTAGCCACATTGGCAATGTGGGTGTCACATAACAGGTTACTGTCCACTTGTGTCCCTAGGTCCCTGGTTACTCCTTCCATACATAATGGTTTACCACCTATGTGGTAATTTGTGGTACCTTGTTTGGTATTTGGTGGGACATTCATACTGTCCAGTGTCTTCAGGACGGCTGGGTGGGGTTCCTGTGCATGGGATTGGGGTCTGTAGCATGCTACAGACTGTACAGCAGTCTTGCCTACAGTTAGTTGCACATGGGTGGACTCCAATGCCTTGTGCATTGTCAGTTACCTGGACGTATGGGTGTCTGTGCTGAATATGGATACTCACCCTCCTTTTATGTTTTGTTCCAGGTTTTGGGGCCATGACACCTGATACGTGGTATAACCTGGTAGTGCTGGTGGGCTGTCAGGAGGCTTGCAGCAGGTTTCTGTCACTGCACAGACATCAATGTTCTCCATACTGGGGATGGTCTTGGGTGCATGCATATTGGGGTTTACACATCTGGCATTGGTCAGCATTACCCTTATGTTTCTTTCCACTTATGTTTTCTAGGGTGGTGGATCAGTCTTTTCAGCCTTGCCTACAAAAGGCTCTATGGAGGTGGCAAAGGCCTTATCCAATATTCAGATGCCCAGGGGTAACAGGTGCAAGCCATCCCAAGAACAGCTGCATGGCTTGTCAAGCATGACATCCCAAGCAGACAGACATGGATCCCCTTGGAATGACACCAGTAAGTGTGCCACTTGCTATGACTGATCATTCCATGTTTGTACTGTGGCATTATTCTTGGTAAGGGTAGGATGCTGCAAACGGTGAGTGTCATACCGGCCTGGACTACATAATCAGAGAGTTCATCTATGTCTCTTTTCATGTAGTCTAGGGAGGTACATCTCAGGTCATTCACACCAGCATGGACTATGACTGCATCATATTTCTACTTACTTTGGAGTGACCTGCATACTTCTGTTATGTGGCGTATTGTGGCAGCCTGCAGGCAGCTTACTGTACCCTTTCCCTTGTTCAGTCTGGTGTGCGGGACAGCAGTGTGTCTGACTATGGAGTCACCTATTACAACTGTATCAGGCATGTTGTTTCTCCTTCTGGCCTGTGACTGTTTGGCACACCAGCTTTGTGTACTATGTGTTGCATGTGCTATGTTTGGAGGTTGGTTGATTAGGTGTCTGCTTTAGAGGCCTCTGTTGGTGTGCTGTGTTTGTAATTTGTGCCTCCGGGAATGTTTTTCTGTGTTTATGTGTTTGGTTTACAGTTGTGATAGGTCTATGTGGGACTGTGTTTGTGGTGTGTGTGGTTACCTTCTCCTCCTGACTAGTTTTGGGAGTACTGAGTTGAGGGAGCTCAGACTCCAGTTTGGATAGCTGGTTGCATCTCTCACATATATTTGTATTTCTTGGGTGGAGTTGGGGGTTGTCTGTGTACTTGGGGCAGGTGTAACATTGCCTCAGGATTCACAGATTCAACTTGTTGTTGCTGGCCTTAGTGGACTGTATGTGTGGACAGATTTTATTGCCATACTACTGATCAGTGATTACTTCATTGTTTATGTTTGCTCTATCATGTAGTAGCTTCCTCATTCTCTTGCATGGTTTGGTTATGGCTGGTGTCCACCATGCCAGATTCCTGTGTGTATGGCATTGTGTCTTGTTTTAATTTAGGATTGCTTAATCCAAGCATTCCTGGCAGTGTTCATGGAATGGCTGTATTACAGGTTCTGAGGTGTGGCCCATATTTTGCACCTGCACAGGACCTTTAATGGATTCCACATCAGTTTGGAGGAGTGCAAATATTGCTTAACACATGTTTTCCACTGTGGTTTTCTGGCCAGGGATTGTGGTCAGGATTTGTATATCCAGTGTGATTACTCTACGGTCTGGTTTTACCAGTGAGCAATACACTTCTCATCTTGCCATCCAGTACCCATGTTGCTGATTATCACATCGAGTATGCTTACCCCTCTTGTGGGAGTGGTACGTTGTTCCTGGGCCTTTTGGTTTATGGATTCTATGAACTTTTGTCCTACACTGTTGGAGCTAGTATAATGCTCCCAGTCTATGTCTGGGTATTTTCAGTCACCCAATATAATGTGGTTTGGAGGACTTGATATATTCATGTATTCCAGCATAGGCCAGGTGCAGTTCCTGGTGTTGGGACAGTAGTCTGTAGCAGGCTATAAACTGGGGGGCAGTTTTAGCCACTGTTACTTGACCATGGCTAGTCCATGCTGCTTTTTGTTGTGGTACCAACATGGGGGTGTGGTTATCCTTGACAATTCTTGCTAGTCACCCTCCTTTTGTAGCTTGTTCCATGTGTTGAGGCTGTACAGCACAATATGAGGTGTAACCTGGTAGTGTTAGGGTGCTGTTGTGATCCTTGGCTCAGTTTTCTGTTACAGCGCAGATATCACCATTCTCCATACTGGGTGAGTTTAGACTGCATGCATCTTGCTGTTTCGACTTATCCTTTATCTTATTCTTATCCCTTCTGTTACCTCTGGAGATAGGTTTGTGTTTTGAGCCTTACCTATTCAGGGCACACTGTGGGTAACAACAGCCTTTGCCAGTATCCATATGGCCTGCACTGATAGGTGCATGCCAGTCCTAGCAGGTGGTGCATCATGTCATGCTCAGCATGTCATCCCAGACTGGCACACATTGGATCCCCTTTGACTAACTGCGATACTTCCGTCAATTATTGCACTTGATCATCTCATTGTTATGTTGTGGCATGATGCTTGGTGAGGGTAGGATGTTAGTCAGGGTCCTCAGGTTTGCATATAGTACATGGTGTTACATTACTTAACACATAGCATTCATGCTTCAGGTGGTGCTGCAGGGCTGCCTCTGTCGGATGCGCATATTTCACTTCCCTGTACATGTTTGAGAGCAGGTTGTGTCATGTTAGGCATCACTGTTACTATATGAGTGAGTCAGAGAGGGGTATAATTCCCAGGGTTCCTACTGAGCCAGTGTATGTGCTATGCGGTGCCTCCTTGCCAAGGCCAGGGCATACTGGGCATGCCTCCTTCTGCCTACTGGGGCAGGCTCAGGTTGTTCCTCCTCTGAGTCACGCTCTGCCTGTGATGGCCTTGGCAATGGTGGGGGGCTGTTTGGCCCGGCCCTAAGCTGGTCCTGCTGCAGCTGTTTTCGCAAGATCATATTATATAGCATAGCACATACCATGACAATTTGGGTACATGTAGTTGGTGTGTACTGCAAGGCTCCACCAGATGTGTCCAGACACCGGAACCGTGACTTGAGCAGCCCAAACACACGCTCTATTACATTACGTGTTTGTGCGTGTGCCTCATTATGGCATTCCTGTTCAGGTGTGTGTGCGTTTCTGATGGGTGTCACCAGCCACGGCTCCAGTGCATAACCTGCATCCCCCACTAGGTGTCCATGCGGGATGTCCCCATTGGCAAATGTCTGGTACAGCTGCGTCAAATGCCAGATGTGGGAATCATGGTAGCTCCCAGGACAGCCAGCACACACATTCATTATTATGCCCTGGGCATCACACACGACCTGGCAGTTGATGGAGGGGAAGCCCTTGTGGTTGATGTATGCCCTACCCCGCTCACCGGCTGGTGCTTTGATGTGTATGTGCGTGCAGTCTATTGCACCCACTACCTCAGGGTATTCCGCTATTTGCTGGAAGAGATGCATATTGCTGGCCAATACCTCACGGGCATTGGGGAAATATACATGATCACCGACATGTGCTGACATGGCATCCAGGAACTGGTGCAGTACCCTGGAGGCTGATGCCTGTGATATCCCCATCATATCACCAGTTGGTCTCTGGAAGGTACCTGTTGCTAGTATTCTTAGGCCAACACATACCTTGGTTTCCACTGGGATGGGTTCCCCTCTGTTGGTTCTGTGTGTGAGGCATGGCCTGCACAGCTCCACTATTTGCTGCAGGAGGTCTCTGTCCACTCTATAGCGCTCTACTATCTCCAGCTCATGTAACCCGTGGTAGGTGACCCTGGTTTGTACACTCTTCTCCATCTCCTCACTGTGGGTTGTCTAGCACCATCTGCATTGTCACCACCCTCAGCAAGTCGCCTATGTCTCATTATGACAATTATGGCAGCCCCTAATATTTCTGCTCTGAGTTCAGCTTTTTCAGTTTTCACTTCTGATAACTTAACTCCTGTCTTGCAGTGTCTCTTGAGAGAAACATCCTGTACTGCTGTTTGCAGAGTTTTAAGTGCTGGGCTGGGCTACTATTCTGCCTGTGTAATTGCCTGCATCTAATTGTTTTCACCTGCTAGCTCCAGCAGTATCCCCTGCTAGCTTCCTACTAAATCTGTTGCTTCCTTTTTCCTTTCTGTTTCCTCAGGGTGGAGCCGTGTGTAAACCAGCAGAAACACGCTCACAGTGGCTTACACGCGCACACACATACTTACACAGTTCAGAATCTGCTTATTTGGATTACAACGCGTGCACGCCCGTGCAAACAGTGTTAAACATCTCCCAACATGCTCCCACATGCTCAGTCTGTCTTACACGCACGCACACTGCCTTACTCGCGCTTCATGGCGTGCACACATGCGCATACACATCCAGCAAGAAACCTTGGTGTAGGCAACAGTGTACACCTTCCATTTCTTGACTTTCTCATGCTTAGTTAGTGGCACACCTCTTTCCATGATATCTGTTTGACATCTGTCATGTAACTCTGACCTCCAATGAACTGCATTTCTTTCTACCATTCCCCCCTGTGATGTCACCTATCTCCTACTCTGTTCCTCCCCCTTCTGTAACTCTTACACTACTCAGACTGTGCTCATTTGCTATGTGACAGTGGAATTCAGTATCCTTACACTCATTTGCATCAGATTGCCTACTAATGCTTAGTTACATGTCTTAGACTCAGCTTCCCCCCTTAGCAACCACTACACGGTGGCCATGTTGGTTTTGGTCTGCTGGTCCCTGTATTGACATTCCATGTATTGCATAAAACCTACATTTGTAGGTTTAAAACCTTCGTTTTTATGTTTTATACAGCGCAGCCCGTTTGCGCGGGGCTGCGCTGGGTTTAAACATCGGCAATCACCGAAAAAAAAAATTATATTTTTAATAAATTTGCATCAGGTTACTTTGCCAATGGCCACATATTTGGCCATTGGCATGCTGCCTGACACATATGCACCCTTTATTTGGAGCTGACATGGCTCCATTACAGTTTTTGCAGAAACGTACTCAGTTGTCAACTGAGTACATTTCTGCAGCTAAAACGGCTCTTACACGGGCTGTTCTGGGCTTCCTGGATCTCTAATCATCCTCATTTGCATGCTATTCGGCTGCAAGTGAGGTGATTAGCTTATCCAAGCCCACTCCGTGTAAGAGACATTTTAGCTTGTCTCTTACACGGACCTTGGGCTGTTCCTGGATCACGAAGGCTGTATGGAGTCTTACACTACTCTTAGACTCCGTGCAAGCCTTCGTGAATCTGGCCCTTTATTTTTTTTTTTTGGAATAAAAATCAACTTTTATGGTCGTGGTGTGCCTCAGGGTTTATTTTCTTCATTCTTCACTGTTATTACTAAGTTTAAATATCATTTCTCAGTCCATGGTAGTCCACACAAACTTATCTCTAACAACGGTACCCAGCTCACCAGTCAATTATTCCAGACATTTGCAAAAGAATGGGACTTTATCCGTATTACTGTATCACAGTCAAACAGTCATACAGTGCAGTACAGAGTGCAAAGCAATTGCTAGAGAGGTCAAAGCATGACAGTACTGATATCTTCTTGAATTTACTCAGTCTCAGAAATATAACCCCATGACAACCTACTTGGCTCACCTGGTCAGAGACTTCTATCTAGGCAAGCCAGAACAACCTGGGTGTATATCACAAACTCAAAAGTTGAGAATATCGAAGCTCCAAATGTCGAACTGGAAACCTCAAAACCGGAAAACATTGAAGCGTAAAGAAGAGATCGCCATAGAATGCGAGAAGGGAAGATTTCCCTTTATTGCACTGTACTGCGATCTCGGAGTTGGTATATTTAAGTAGCGGGGGGTGTGGGGGCACTTTTTGTGTTGTTTTGGGTGTGTACTGTTTTTTTCCCCACGTTCGATTTTTTCCGGTTTCGAGGTTTCCAGTTTGAGGTTTGGAGCTTCGATATTTTTTGCTTTTGATCATATGATATAAACCTGAACAACCTTGCCTATCAATTCCAGCTTTTTGGTGCCTAATGCTAAAAACAACAAAGTAATCAAAGCCCAACTCTTTAGAAAGCATTCTTTTCAGAAGTCCAGTTATGATAAAATGAGCAGATTTCCTCATCCACTGAAAAAAAAAGAGAGACAGTGAGGATACAATCAGCGAAAGGCTTTGATCGAATTGGTCAAGTGACAGGTATATGTGCTGAGCCGAGATCTTATTTAGTGGAATCTGAGGGTATAGAATACAGGAGAAACTGCAGGCATCTTCTACCTGTATCAGAATCGATATTGCAGCATCGTACCTGTGATAATACAGACTCTAGATCTCAGAGCAATCAAGACAATGATCCTGCTGAAGAACATGTCTCAGTACCTATTCCCGTTCCTGATGATGCCCCAAATGTCCCTAAAACTGAACATTCCTTAAAGACAGTCCCCGTTGCTAGACCCAGTTCTGATTTATATGTCACACGATCAGGTCATATTTCTAGACCCAGTGTGAAATACACAGCAGCATGGACATGATTGTTTTATTTGTGCTTAGTTTTGGATGACTGCATGTCAACGAAGTAGTTCTGTATAATTGCATGTCAGAGGATCGTTTCTGTACAAACTGCATGTCAGTCAATGTTGTCATTTGATGCATGAGCTATTTCTCAGAGGGAGGATGTAGAACAGATTGTGTCTTGTAACTTTTAAGAAGCATTTCCAAGTGTAGGAATGCGCATATAAAGAGTGAGCATGTGCAGGTAGCAGTGCCATTTTGAGAGAACAGCCAGAGTGTTAACATGTATGAGTGTAGTAGTCAGTTTGTTTATACGTTTATTTAAGTTTAAGTTACTAAGCCTCAATCCTGATGTGTTTGTATATAATAAAGTTGCTTGAACTGAACCCACAACTGTTTGCCAGTTTTATCCTGACCAGATGAGTGACAATATAGATATGTAAATAAAGGGCATCTCTGTTTTCTGTGCATTTGTTTTCCAGGACTTGGTATTGCAAAACAGCATGTTCCATTATATGAATTAACATGATGAGTGGTGATGTATAGGAAGGGAGAAATTCTGAGACACAGGATCATGCTGCCAGTGAAATAGTGTTGGTAGGTTTATGTGTAAATGATGAAGTAATGACATGCAAATGAGAGACATTAAGATAACAAGTGTAATGGTGAATGCAAATAAGGTAAGGTGGCATGGTAAAGCGATTCAGAAATGTAAAACCATTGCTTGAAAAACCCATGCAATTTGCTTTTTTTTAATACACTGTCATTTCTTAACAGTCAGAGTGATTGACTGTACAATGATGCTAGGAATAACGGCAGCCACAGTGCGACAGCAAATTATAGTGGCTACACTGACAAGTGAGTGTTATATAGCTTGGTCTCTTATTTCTCTTTTGCTTATAATAGTATAATATAATACAATAATTATGCTTGACTTAGTAGGATTACTATGCTATGATCATATCTATTTGTTATTTCACAGACAGAGATATAAACCAGGATCAAATAGATAATCATATGGAATTGTATGAAATATTTAGCATGATTATCTCAGCGTCAAGAAGGTTTGTGTAGCATTAATTATCCTTGCTTCATGGGTTTTCCAGCATTCATCATAGAGCACAGTAGCAGTTTTTAAACAGCTGCCTCATGAATGATATGCCAATTCCTTGATGTCATAATGTGATGTGGAGGAGTGTCAGTGGTTCAGACATACTAAAGAGTACAGAAACACTTCTATGTGGGCTTTCTATTTTATAGCTAATTTCTTTGCGGTACTAGGGGGCCATTAACTTCACCTATATGGCCATCAAGGTGCCACCTCCTCTACATAAAATCCAGTATATCATCTGGAACGACTTCCACTTCATCAACTGCCAGGTGGTGTGCAATAAACAGGGTTTAATAACAGCTGCATTTGTGTACCAAACAGGCAGCTTGCATGATTCCTTCATCTGGTATATGTGCAAATTATACCAGTGCATCCCTGCACTTGCATTAACATGCTTACGTGTGTTTTATTCAGGTGCATGCTGCACATGATGCCAGATATGCCCCAGACCTCTAGCTTATGATACCAATACACAACCCATAGACTGTGTTTGAGATATCATACAACACTGCACTGGTGCAGACCTGAAGTATCATCAGGAGTGTGTTTGCTTTGTTGAAGTCTTGCTTCTATTGCCTAGATACCTCAGACAGTGTATTGGAGAGTGCTCCAGAAACCTGCAGCAAGGTAGGTATTTGCTATGTGTGTCATCATATCATGGTTCTACACAAATGTTTACAACATGGAATTACCATTAGGTGCCAATCAAACCAGAACTAGTAGAAGAGGAGGAGCCAGGTAAGCAGACAATAGAGTAACCAACTGCAACACAACCACACACAAGGCAGATGTGGATGAAGTTCACAGTGACACTGGCAAAAAGAAAGTAGCTGGTCCATAAGTAAGGACCAGACTAGAGACAACAAAGACTAAATCTAAAGCATGCAATTATATACTTAGGCTGTGTAGTACAGTGCATGAACTGGCCACAGTGTGTCATCAAACATTACCACACAGGGTTAGGCAGGGCAAACTTGACATCATTTGCACAGGTGGGTGGAGCACAGGGGTAAGTATCAGCATTGGCTACATATGTGGAAGGGGAGTGGATTATGGCATGTGGAAGACTCAGTGATGTGCATAGAAGAGGGACTGAGGGAGTTTAGGTACACTATGTGGTGAGGCGATGGTATCTTCAGAGCAGGACTGGATGCATGGGAACCTTGCACAATACTGATGCAGGAAAGCATAACTGCTGCAGATAATGGAGTGCTCCATGGGCATGCATGTGATGGAGGTATTGATGCCAAATGTGGGCATAGACTAGTATGTGTTTGTCCCCAGCCATGGGTCAAAGCCTTTGTGAGACAGCAATGTCATTGCCACCTACACGCAAGGAAGATGTTGAACTATGGAACCATGGCAACTTCTCCAACAGATATTGAAGATCACCACGGGGGTAATGTAATTGAGGACAGCCCCAAAGTGCCACTACAGACTCATGAACCATAGGTAGCAGTAATGAAGTGCCAAAGCATGAGCCAGATGTACCTGTTTGTGTGAATTACTCACAGTGGTACCTGAAGAGTGTCGCACATTGATACAGTAACAGCCATAGTGGGTTGCACCACTGTACTCCCTAATGCCTGAAGTAGCCATAAAGAGGCCATCTAGAGCCCAAAGAAACTAGATATGCTTCCTAGTCATGTATTCCATTGCCTTTTGTATGTGTTGCATTCCCTCATGTAAGTCATCATGTATGCCATGCAGTAAACCAATAACCTCCATCACAGCACTGGTGACATCAGTCTATGTCTGTATCACAGACCTGCAAATGCAATGGTTTATGCTCTGAGAAACATCTATGTCATGCAGAGCTCTGGAATCATTGGTTCATTGTGCTCCCATGCATGGCTCCCTTGCACTGTTGTCATGCTCCACAGTGACATCATTATCCACATGTGCTGCAGATGCATTGGTTGCTACTACAGCATGCATCAAGCTGCTAGCAGTGACCTGTTTTACAGAGAGAGTGGGGGTGGCTGGATGGTGTTTGATCCACTATTGCTGTATCAACAGATGAGTGCGATATGGTTTTCTCTTCCATAACCATTGCTTGCAGTGGTATTGTAGTGTCAAACTGTGCTATAGGTAAGTTGCCATCATTGCCAGACAATGATACCACACTGACATTAGGCATGTTCTCTTCAGTTATGGCTATCCCTATGAGTGGTGCACCTGTGAAGGAAGACAGAAAAACACCAGTGTGTATTATGGAACAGATGTGACAGTCCCACACCTTTATGGCACAGCATTGTTTACTATACGTTGCCCATACAAGTCGTCATCATAAACCCCCTTTTTTTCATTTTCTACATGGGATTGGGGTATAGTGTCAACTGTCACCATCTCCTTGACTCAATGCCATGATCCTGCTTTCTTCCACAGCTATTCCTGACTGTTGTAGGTCTTCTTGTATTACAATCCATCTCTTTGCTGGCGCCCTCATTTCCTCTTGCCTTTTTCCTGTTTGTCCCAAATTATCTTCACCAGATTGTCTTCCGCTTTCCTGCACTTGTGCCTAAACCACCGTAATCTGTTCTTTTTCACATTGTCTACAGCTGGAGCAACTTGGTCTTCTGATCTGATATCTTCATTTCTTTGTCTCTTCCACAGTTTTCATCCTCCCACATGTCTCAGGTACACTATCTCTATCACCTCTAGCTTCCTAAGCTACTCTGCCTTTACTGCCCAGGTTTTTGTATCATACAGCACGACTGTTTTGTACACCATATTCTTCAACTTCTTCGATATTCTTCTGTAATACACTACCCCTGGAAATCTGTGCCAATTGGCTGTATCCCCTCTGATTCTAGTTTTGACCTACTTATTCAGACTCCCCCTCTCCTTAACCAACCCTCTGAGATACATGAAGCTGTTAACTTGTTCCACTATTTTCTATTCTATCTCAATTTTCAACTTTTTCTGATTTCTCCCATTTACTGCCATTACAGCTGTCTTATCAGCATTCAGTTTAATCCAATGTGCCTTCAGTTTTGCTTTTGATTCCTCTATCATTTGTTGATATTCTTGTTAAGGATGTGCCTATAATGCCACATCATTTGCATACAGCAGCTTATCTGTCCCATCTAACCTGTTTGCTACTGTAGTTCATCAACAAAATGAATAACAGTGGGCTCAGAGGTGGACCTTGACGCACACGGACTGGAAACTCATCTGTGAGTCTGAACACTGTTTATACTTGTGTCATTTGGCCCTTGTAAATAGTCTGATGTAATTCTACCAATGTTTTTGGGACTCTAAACCATTGAAGAACTGCCCAAATCAGCTTTCTTGGGACCTTGTCATATGTTTTCTCCAAGTCTAGGAATGCCCAGTTGGACTTTTTCTTCATCTCTAGTTTCTTCTGAACTTTTTGTCTCACTATAAAAACTGAGTTGGTTGTCCTGCAGCCTTTTCTGAATCTGAAATGCTCATCTCCCATCTAACTTTCTACTACTCAGTGTATTTGTTTATCAGTCACCTTCTTCAGAATGTTCATGCAGTATGACGGGTTTGATAGCTCTATACTGCCCACAGTTGTGAATGTCCCCTTTGATCTTGTACACTAGCACTAGAGTGCTTCTTCTCCAGTAACCTGTCTTTGCCTTCCATTCCTCATGTGGAGCTATTCTCCCCTAACTTACCTAACATTTTGATCATATTTGCTGTGACCTCATCTGAGCCTGCTGCTTTCCTTGACTTCATATTCCTTAGTGCTATTCTTACTTCTTCTAGGATGGGCTCCTTTTCCTCTTTCATTATAGGCTGTGTTCAGGGCAGTACAACTTCTGTAGGGTATTATTCATTTAGAAATTGCTAGGAGTACTCATTCCATCTGCCTTTGATATTCAACAATCTGGAAAGCAGCTTGTTTCTGGAATCTCTTATGAAGGGTCTGATTATTATTGTCTTTATCTTTCTGGCATTGCTTTGAAAGATAGAGTTTCTTTGTACCATCTGCTGCGTCACTTTCCAGAAGCTGGCAAAATGTTTGTGTTACCATGTTCTTTGCTATTGCAACTGCTTTCTTAGCCCCTTTGCTAGTCAACCAGTACTTCTTCTTAGCCAGGTCCATCTTCACTGTCCCCCACTTTTTTCCTCCACTCCTTTCCTTTGATGACTTCCTGGACTTCTTCATTCCAACACAATCTTTTATTATGTGCCTTAATTTCATACCTGACTTGGCCACATATGTGTTCTATTGTCCTCTATTTTTTTTTTTTTTTGAGGTGCTGCCATTCTTCTTCTTCAATTTCACCTATTTTTTTCTTCTTCTGAGGGACCAGAGCAATGAGTATTTCCTTGAACACTCATGCTTTGTCTCCAGTGAACGTAAAGTAAAGAAGAGTAGCTTTGTTTTTTTTTTTTTGTGGTTGAGTATTGTTAAGCCAGGTTTCATTAGATGTGAAAGCTTGTTGGGTTATATGCTACAGGTTTGCTGGAGAGGTTGAAGAGCAGATGCTAGTGGAACCATCTGTATATTGAATAAGTGCACCTTGACAAGAGTAAATATTAAGTTGTTGATGAAACTATTGAAGAGTAATGGACCAATGGTGGATCCTTGTGGGATGCCACTGGTGGTGAGAAGATATGGTGACTTAGAGGCTTTCCATTTTACTGATTGTTGTCTATTGGTTAGGTAGATGGAGAACCACTGAACTGATGGGGGTGAGAGACCAAGGGTGGAAAGTTGTTTGAGAAGTTCAGGTTGACAGACCATATCACAAGCTTTTGGTAGGTCTAGAAAAACTGCTGATACAAGTTTTTCAGAATCTCTTGCTCTGTTGACAATGTCTATGAAAGATAATAAGGCTCCAGATGTACTGTAGGCTGGGAAAAAACATGTTGCGTATTGGTGAATAGATTACTGTTTTTGAATGCAGTTTTCTAGAATATTTGACAGGGCACAAGATAAATATAGGACAGAAATGTGTTATGTCAGTAGAGTTACCTTCCTAGAGCAGAGAGGTAATAAGGGACATTTCACATAGGTTTGGAACATATGTTGCAATGGATCTGTAAATAAGGTTGCTGATTGGGTATCTATGGCACTGGCCACACGTTTTAGGAACTCTGAAGAGAGGTTATCTGCTGATTTTGAGCAAGGTTTTAGTTTATGTAGTATTTTTTTATTATTTTATAGTTGTGGGAACTGACTGAAAAGCAAACTGGGGAGGGTTGGGTGGTGAAGCATTGGGGAAGTGGCAGTTTTGTGAATAATTTATAGTGGTATGTTTGGGGTAGCACTGGGGGAGTTTAGAGGAGAAGAAGAGCAAATGTTAGGGAGTTTAGTGAGGAGGAAGTATTGTGGAGTTTAGAGGGGAAGAAGAGGAAGTGTTAGGAAGTTTAGAGGGGAAGAAGAGGAAGTGTTAGGAAGTTTAGAGGGGAAGAAGAGGAAGTGTTAGGAAGTTTAGAGAGGAAGAAGAGGAAGTGTTAGGAAGTTTAGAGGGGAAGAAGAGGAAGTGTTAGGGAGTTTAGAGGGGAAAAGGATAAGTATTATTGGAGTTTGAGGTTAACTGGTTATGCGTTGTATGAAATATCTGGTGAAATTAGTAGCTGTTTGAGGAGGAGTATAGTCTGTGTATGGGAAGGGGTCTTTTTTATTTCCCGGTTGGAGTAAGGTTGATATGGAGGACCAGAATTGTTTGGGTATGGTTTGTGTTTATCTTGTATATGGAAGTTACATATTTTTTTATCCCTTGTGACTTTTTTTTTTTTTTTTTTTACCTGATTGTTTAGATGTCAGAATAACTGCAAGTTGTTGTCATTTCTGTTTTTTTTTTTTGTCAGGTATATAATGCTTTGTCTCTATCTTTCATCAGGAGTTTTCATTATTTGGTGAGCCTTGGGGCAGGGTTATCAGGGTTATTTTTTGTTATTTTTTGTGTAAGCTTCATTTAGGGGAAGATTTTTTAGAATGGTCCAGTTTATAGATTTTAATGATTCACTGAATAATTCTTGTGTAGTTGGTCGCTGAGGAAATCAGGAAGAGTACCTGTTAAAGTAAAACTGGCTTTGATGAAAACTAGTATCCAGTCAAGGATGGACTGCTGTGTATTATTTTTACCATACCTTGTTGGAGAATTGATAAGCTGAGTGAACCCATATTGGTTTATGCTACTAGCTGGGCTGATTGTGGAGAGGGTTTGCCAATCAATGCTTGCATCACCAAGTACGAGTGTTTCATTGTTTATTGTCTCAGATACCCAGGATAGGATTTCTCAGATACCCAGGATAGGATTTCTTCAAGAATGGGATGTTATGACTGGGTGGGGATTATAGATAACAACAAGGCATATGATTTTGGATGCATTTAGTTTTAGAAATGAAATAAGAATTTCTGTGTTATTAAATTTTGGAGTAGTACCTGAAAAGGGAGTTACTGTGTAAGCATTTGGGAAGAGTAGGGCTATTCTTCCCCCCTTTTCCCCTTTTTTTATTAGTTCTGTCTAACCTGACAATGTTATAGTTTGAGGGCAGTATTCCTGTGTCTTTTCCAAGTCTCAGTTATTGCTAGAATATTTGGGATATATTGGTTATATTAATGCATCCAAGCATGAAAAGGGGTGATTTTATTCCGTACAGTCTTAAGATTTAATGTAACTATTTGTAATGTTTTGGGGTATGGTGTGTCTTTTGGGGTTTTGTCAGGACCTGGTTTGGGGCAAATGTCTCTACACTGCTCAATGTGGGAGAAAATTGCATATTTACTATGAAAGAAAAGTCTATATTTAGCTGTGATGGTTAATAACTTTAATTTTATGGTGGGAGAGAAGGTGTGGAATATCTTAGGCATAAAAAACAGGACGAGGCCTGTGGGAAGTAAGTTAGGGAAGATAATAGTTTAGTGTGCAGAAAGTAACTGTGGAGGTATAGGTTATGACAGTTTGTGATGGTGGGGATGTTATGTTTCAGAAGAGGAGAATGAGGAAAGTGGGGGAAAAGAGAAGCAATATGATTGGAGGAAAGAGTAGGGCTTTGTATTTTATTGTGGCAGAGAGGGGGTATGAATTGATTTTAAGTTATAGGATGCTGTAAGAGAGAATGGAGAGAAGTTTGAAGGAAGTGGGTGGGGGTTAATGAGAGGGAGGATGTGAAAGTTGTGAGGTTTCTGGATATGTCTTGCAGGTAGAAAACCTTGCACTCAAAATTAGCATATATGATGATGTAGTAGTGAAGTCATAATGTAAGTAAGCAAGCTGCCCTACTAAATATGTAAGTTGTTTTATTATTACCATGCAAAATATTTTGTAGTTGTATGCAAATTAGTGTTATGGATTTACATTGGAATCATTTTGCGGATGCAGGTAAAAAGAAAAGGTCAATAACGTGGTCATTAAAACATCACAAAATTGCATCTCAAATTTTGGTTTATCCAAAACATTTGCAATTTTAACATCAAGATTATAAATGAAAGTTATATTGATTAAGAGAAAAAGCATAGCTAGTGCAGCAATACACTTTAAAGCTCATACAGTAGACATATAGTCTTCTGTTCACTTTGCAAAATTCACATGGTTATTGCTCTGAGCAATTGATTTATAAACTTTAATACCAAATATAAGAGTAGGCAAGAAAGGATATTCACCTTTTCAAGCTGTCAATGACTAGAGAAATAAATGTAACATTGTTGTGATGCAGTGCGGTAAATTTTCACCAGTTTGGTGGTCTTGCTCTGTGATGTTAAACTCAGCGGGTTTCCCCATACGTAGTCTGCATAACATATAGGAGTTAATAGTCCCAGCCTGGAAGCATTCCCAGATTTTACAGTTAATCTGATTTTTATGTATTTTGCTCTGGATTAAGTAGCAGTTTAGATTTCTTTGTGGCCTTTTACCTTGCAACCTGTTTGTAGTAAATATATCAAATCCCTGCTTCTTAAACTAAAACCATGCTCTCAGTCCACTGATAAACTCCCCGCCTCAATTTCTGAAAATTGGTGCTAACTCTATTGTTGCTGACTCTATTGTGTATCCTGTATCTATCTTAATCAACCACTCCATTCAGGAATCTACCTTACTGGAAATATGGAAATCATTCTATACCACTCTTCTGCACAAAGGTGGCAACTCTGTTGAACCCTCAAACTATAAACCAATCGCTATTCTTTTACCGCTCTCTAAGATCCTTGAAAAATATATACATACTCAACTACTGTCCTGTCTCATTCACGAAAATCTCCTCACCCCCCTTGCAACATGGTTCCACCCTAAACACAGTACCTCGAATGCCTTACTATCCTTTACTCAAAAGGTTGCAGAAGCTAGGGGCAACAACCTCCTCATCTCCTGTCTATTCCTTAATTTCTCTAAAGCCCTCAACACTGTGTCTCATCCCATCCTTCTTAACAAACTCTCAGACCTAAACCTCTCTCCTTCTACACTTGGCTGGTTTCAGTCCTACCTTACTGGCAGAAAACAAGCTGTTAGATAGCAGCAGGCTTTCTCACCTTTCCTTGCTGTTCAAATAGGAGTACCCCGAGGCTCCATACTTGGACCACTCCTTTTCAACATTTTTACCAACAACCTACATTCATCCTGTTGTCTCTCATATGTAATACAATACGCAGATGACTCTACTCTCTTATCTATCTCCAATTCTATCTCTGAACTACACACACTAACACATAATTCCTTTATCTCTGTTGAAAAATGGCTCAGAAATAATCAACTAATCCTTAACCTGAAGAAAACTCAGCTACTTCTCTTCCTACCTCAGACACTCTCTCACCTTAAATCCAATTTTTCTCTTTCTTCCCTAGATCGCACCACTATCTCCCCTGCCTCACACACCAAACTCCTTGGGGTAATAATTGATGACCAACTAAAATTTGACTTGCACATACAACAGGCCATCAAAAAAAAAAAAAACACCTAAAACTTGGACTACTTTATAGGAACAAAAAAATTCCTCACTACTGCCACTAAATGCACTCTTGCGCAGGCATTTCTCTTACCTAGTCTTCTACACACTTCCCCCATCCTTACCAATATCCAAACTATTGCAATGCAGAAACTGGAACAAACATACAACAAAATTGCCAGATTTATTCTAAACCAACCACTCTCGTCGCATCACTGCCTCTCACTAAACAAACTTCAGTGGCTGAAATTTCCGCACCTTCTCTGACAGTCACAGCTCCACACTACCTTTTCCATACTCAACAACCCCTCTGCTGAAGGTGTTATAAGAGATCTGGCAACACAGGTTGACAGCAACCTCTCTTTTGACCACCAAATTGCCACTGTGGTCAGAAAGTCCTTCTATGTGGCACATCTCATTACTAAGGGTTTTGTACCCAGGAAGAAAGAGGTCATTGTCTTCCTCTACTCTTCCTCCCATTAGGCCAATCATCGAGTACAATGCCCCATTTGGCATGTACTTCACTAGACACCTGCAACAACTGGAGAGGCCACAAAAACACCTCACAAAGAGGATCCCATGCCTTAAACACTTGTCCTATATTGACAGACTCAAAAAAACTCCAACTATTCTCTGTCTCATATCGCCTACTTGGAGGCAATTTCTGCTTGACTTACAAAGCCATGTCTGACCCAGCTCTGTTAGAAATGCTACATCTAAAGAAATCCCAATCTCTCCGCACCACACGCTCCAGAGACCTCAACCTCATTACCACAATCAACAGAACGTGCTGGAGGGACAGGCTCATAACCTAGAGACTGCCCATGCTATGGAATAGATTTCCCATACATGTCAAACAAAGCACCTCGCTGGCCCTCTTCAAGAGAAATCTTGATGAGTGGATGGGAAATAGAAAATTCACCCCAGGGATCACTCCAGTGGCTCTGCTTGACAGAGGCACTGGGAACTAAGGTCAGGTGGCACAATGGCAGGATAATCCTATGGGCTAGGCTTGTAAAGGCTCCAGGGCCATTAGCCTAGTATGAACCTATGAACCAATTTCAGCAGACGTCCTGTGTGTATTGTCAGAACGTAAGCAAAGCTGACATAGACTGCCTTAGTACAGTGTCTATGAATCTGCATAATTAATGTTACAAGTCAGACCATACCTCTCAAGTGTACCTCATTATGAGTAACGTACCTCATTTGGGGTCTTAAAAAGTTCATGTTCCTCGAAATTCCTCAAAGTTCCACATTGAAAGAGTCTGTCACAAAGGAATTTTTTTAAGTGAAATCCATGGTAAATTGAAATTAATTATATTAATTCATTAAAGGATCTTCTTTATAAGTAAATCCAGCATATTTTAACCATCCTATGACCTTCCTAGTTGAAGTTGTTAGTAAGCCATTAGTGTGTGCTCCACATTTTGCCCATTTATTCCACATTATGAAGGTGAGTATTCCTCATTTTGGTGATGGAAGGTTGAGAACTATGAGTCAGACTTATGTTGTAGATTAATTTGTTTTGTTTCATTGCCATTTTAATTACTCCAAAACATTGAACTCCCCTTTAATTACTACAAAAAAACCTGGAATTATATGTAAGACTTTCTGGAATCCCACCCTAACACTAATAGGTGCTACAAGTAATTTGTTCTCACTCTATACATTATCTCCTTCATCAAAAGAAAGTTGGCTACTCTCTGAAGAAAAATGTTGGGCAATACATCTTTGGGTATAATCCCCTTAAGATATCAAATATGGCATTATACAGGTTTATAACATGAAAAAAGTTTGCTGCTTTTGTATTTTAGCTTGTTGATAAGAATACCCCCGAACGTTTTTTTTTTTTTTTATATCTGTAAACCTCTGAACAGGACATCCTGAAAGAATGACGCTTCCCTACATAAATTAATATATAGGTTGCTGTATTTCCATACTAAGTACACCCAAGACATTTCATACTTCTAAGAAAAATGAGTAGTCATTTCCTGCAGGTGGAGCACCTTACATTGACAGTTGATATACGTGATGGTGTAGTTGTGAAAACACAGAGCCCCTACCAAAAAATGGATATTCGCATTTTTCATCGTCCGCATGGTGTGAAACATGCTGGATCATCCATCGCTTAAACTGCTGTGTTGTTTTCGAGACAGGTTGTCCAGTAGTGATAGTATGTGGGATCAGCAAAAATTATTGACATAATCTAAATTAAACAAGAAAATCGGGAAACAAATACAAATAAAATCAAGCTCAAACACCGTAGAAATGTAGAACAATTCCCATAATGCAGCGCATCGAGAGTTAGTGATATTCTAAAAGTAAATATGCCTGAAATAGAAGTAAAACATGAAGGCAACGTTTTAATCAAATACTGTTTATCCTTTTGTACTTACAACTAAAACAGAAACGTTTAAAATTGTTATTACATTATTAATAAGAATCAAGAGCTTCATCAAAGAAAGTGGAAATAAAGCTTATCGTGTTGTCGAAAGCTTCTATGATGATGTCATTTTCTGATATAAAATTTTTGCTGGCCTACGTTTGTAGGTGTAAATGCTGTTTGTTAAGAATTGTTGAGTCTTGTTTTTCTGGTTCTTTAAGTTAGGAGGAATGTTTGTGATAATGAATCTGAGCAGTTATCTCTTTTTATAAAAGAAAAAAAGTAACCTTATCTTAAAAATAAAATACCAAAATGCGCTGATTATAAAATTCATTAAGGTATTATAAACTTGTCATTCCTGTAGAAAAAACGCATCCCCCTTTTCATTGCAGCATATCAAGCTGCCCTTTACCAAAAACCGAAAGTAAATTAAGGCCGCCATTATTCTCTTCTCAGCAGCAGCGCGTTTGCTGTTTAATAGGGTTCCCACCTGTTGCTCTTCTTAGAGCAAGAAGCCCGGGCACAGCCAAAAATAATACGTTGACAAAGGTCCAAAAATAGCGGCACTTTTTAAACATTGCTCTTGCTAACTTCGAAAGTTGATAAAATAACAGGATTTGAGTTACCAAATTTTTTTCTGAAGGGTATGAAGTGTGAAACTCAAATGTCTTTTATTATTATCCGACTGCAGCCCTCAGTGATTTGCAAACCATTTCCATAAAACCACAAGTTTTTGAGAAACCAGTCCGAAAATACGAAGCAAAAATCTGGACATTCTGCGAAAATCTGTGCAGTTGATAGGTGTGTGTGTGTGTGTGTGTGTGTGTGAGAGGAGTGAAAGCGATCGACCACTGGCACCAGCAGTAAAGAGGTTTGTATACCTCTGGACCCCTTAGCTGAAAAAAATCTGGATAAATCCTAGCATAAGGAGGTACAAATGCTAAAACTAGGAACATTTTTTTAATTATTGGTTTTATAGGTTCATACTAGGCTATCTGCCCTAGGGCATTTATAAGCCTAGCCAGAGTGTGTATGGCTTTCGCCACCCCTTGGAATGAGAATACTATGCCAATTTAGGGTTTAGTTTACTGTGCCTCTGTCTAGTAGTGACACAGAGATGACCCCCGGGGTAAACCTACGATCTCCCATCCACTCGTCAAGATTTCTCTTGAAGAGAGTCAGGGAGGGGCTCTGCCTAACATGGACTGGGATTCTGTTCCAGAGTGTAGGGAGCCTCTGGGTTATGAATCTGTCCCTCCAGCACGTCCTATTTATTTCTGTGTTGAGGTTCAAATCTCTTGCTCTCGTGGCTCTGGTGGATTTGGATTTTCTGAGGTGGAGCATGTCCATTAATTCCAGATTGGACATGGCCTTGTACGTCAGGCATAGATCGCCTCTGAGTAGGCGGTATGCGACTGAATAGAGCTGGTGTTTCTTCAGCCGGGCAGCATATGACATATGACATATGTCTGAGACCCTTTTGGGGTCTTTCTGACTGCTGCAGGTGTCGGGTAAGATACATCCCAAATGGGGCATTGTACTCAATCATGGGCCTGATAAGAGAAGAGTACAGGGGCACAATGACCTCTCTTGATCTAGATGTGAATCCCTTCATGATAAGGTGGGTGATATAGAAGGTCTTCCTAATCACCTTGGCAATGTGAGTGTCAAATGAGAGGTTACTGTCAACTTGGGTCCCTAGGTCCCTGATTACTTCTTCCGTACTTAATGGATTACCACCTATGTAGTAATTTGTGGGTACTTTGTTTTTCCCAAAGGGTATGACTATACATTTTTTGGCGTTCAGTTTAAGGCCATGGCTCTGGCACCAGTTATCCGTTTCTATGAGGCCTTTCTGAAGGATGCGTGTGTCCGCTGGAGTATCAGTTATGGCACCCAGTTTGCAGTCATCTGCAAACTTTATCAGCCACAATCCTCCTATGTTTGCTTGCACCTCGGAAAAATAAATGCCGAACAAGATGGGTCCCAGGACCGAGCCCTGTGGGACACCGTTTGTGACTGGCTTAGAGTCTGACATGGCTCCAGCAATTCTGACCTTGTGGGTTCTGTCCTTGAGCCAGTTTGCAACCCATCTTATGACATATGGGTTTACATTTAAGCTGGTGAGCTTGTCTATGATGCCCGAGTGGGGTATTGTGTTGAAGGCTTTTGCAAGATCAAGGTAGGCTGTGTGAACTACCTTACCCTCATCAATGGCCTTAGTGACTGTTTCAAAAAAGTCAACCAGGTTCAAAATGCAGGATCTGCCCTTGACAAAGCCAAATTGGGTAGGATCCAGTGTCTGTAAGTCCCCAATGTCTTTGTTTATGAGTTCCATAATGATCCTCTCCATAGCTTTGCAGACCAGGCTCGTCAAGCTTATGGGGCGGTAATTTCCAGGGTTCGTAGAAGCACTTCCTTTGTGGAGTGGGACCACTGTTGCTGTACGCCATTCTTTGGGTATGTATCCTGTAGTAAGCTACACTCTGCTGGGATAGATATTTCTCCTTTTGGGGGGAGGGGGGGTGGTTTGCACTGAACCTGTCTGCCAGTATGTTGGCAATGTCTGTGGGTTCAGTGTATTTTTTGTCATTTTGGACTAACTCTGAGCATATCTGGGAGTTTCTAACATAACTAAAGAAGGCTTTGTGATTGTCTTTAGTGTATTTTGCGATTTTTCTCTCAAAGTTGGCCTTGGATGATTTTATAAGTGATCGTAATTTTTTGCTAGTACTGATCAGAGATGCCTTCCCTTTTGGGGATTTTGCTCTGACATGTAGTAGCCTCCTCCTCCTGTTGTAAAGCTTGTTAATGGCTGGGGTCCACCAGACAGGGCGCCTGCCTTTGGAGGAATGGGTCTTGGTTTTATTTGGGATTGCATGATCCATGCATTCTTGAAGGTGTCCGTAGAAAGCGTTTATAAAGGATTCAGCGGTGTGGGCTGTGGTTTCCACTGGCCCAGGGGCCTTGAAGGATACCACTTCAGTCTTAAGAAGTGTGAAGTCAGCCTTTGAGAAATTCTTCACTGTGGTCTTTTGTGCTGGGGGTGGGGGCGGGATGTGGCTTTTCAGTGAGATTAATTTATGGTCTGATCTCACCAATGAGGGGTATACTTCCGGTGTGGAGCATTGTGTCCTCATGTTTGTGATGATCAGGTCTAGTATATTATCTCCTCTTGTGGGAATGGTGACTAGCTGTTCCATCGCATTTGAGTTTATGAATTCTAGAAACCTTTGGGCTAGGGTGTTGGGGCTTGAGTAATGCTCCCAGTCTATGTTTGGATAGTTGAAGTCTCCCAATATGATGGTATTTGGAGAGACATTTATACTCTCCAGTGTCTTCAGGAAGGCTAAGTGGGGTTCCTGAGTTTGAGAGGGTGGTCTGTAGCATGCTACAAACTGTAGGGCAGTTTTGCCTATGGTTAGTTGCACATGGATGGTCTCCGATGCTTTGTGCATTGCCACTAACCTGGAGGTGTGTGTATCTTTGATTAATATGGATACTCCCCCTCCTTTTGTGGTTTGGTCCACGTTTTGAGGCCGAAAAGCATGATATGAGGTATAACCTGGTAGTGCTGGGGTGCTCTCAGGGGCCTTGAACCAGGTTTCAGTCACTGCACAGACATTGATGTTCTCCATACTGAGGAGGGCTTCGAGAGCGTGCATCTTGAGGTTTAGACTTCTGGCGTTGAGCAGCATTACCCTTAGTTTTTTTCCACTTGTGTTTTCTAGGGAGGTGGGTTTGTCTTTTGAGCCTTGCCTAAAAAAGGCACTATGGGGGTGGCAAGAGCCTTGGCCAATATCCAGAAGCCCAGGGGTGACAGGTGCAAGCTGTCCCTTGCGAAGCAGCATGGCTTGTCAAGCATGTCATCCTAAGCAGACAGACATTGGATCCCCTTAGAATGACACCAGTAATTGAGCCAATTGTTAAAGCTGATCATTTTGTCTTTGTACTGTGGGATCATTCTTGGTGAGGGTAAGATGCTGCTCAGGGTCAGGGTCATACCAACCTGGGCTACATAATGAGAGAGCTCCTCTATGTCTCTTTTCATGTAGTCCAGGGAGGTACGTCTCAGGTCATTCACACCGGCATGGACAATGACTGAGTCATATTTGTACTTGCTTTGGAGTGACCTGAGTGCTTGTGTTATGTGGCGGATTCTAGCGCCCGACAGGCAGCTTACTGTAATCATTTCCTTATTCAGTCTGGTGAGCGGGATGTCAGTGTATCTGACTATGGAGTCACCTATTACAAGTGTATCAGGCATGTTGCTTGGCCTTAAGGGCTGTGACTGTTTGGCACACTGACTTTGTGAACTATGTGTTGCGTGTCCTATGTTTTGAGGTAGTGGTTGCTTGGATGTCTGCTTTGGAGGCCTCTGTTCTTTTGGTAGATTTTTAATTAGAGCCTCCGAGTATGTTTTTGTGTGTTTATGTGTTTGGTTTGTAGTTGTGATAGGTCTATGTGAGACTGGGTTTGTGGTGTGTGTGGTTACCTTCTCCTCCTGACTGGTTTTGCCAGTACTGAGTCGAGGGAGCTCAGCCTCCAGTTTGGCTATATAGTTGCATCTCTCACATATATTTATATTTGTTGGGAGGAGGAGAGGGTTGTCTGTGTACATGAGGCAGTTGTAACATTGCCTCAAGATTCCCAGATTCACCAGCTGAACTGGAGATGACGCCAGTAATTGACCCTTTGACATGCTAGAATAGTGTGAGGGATTGCTGTGTAACTGAGTCAGAAAGGACCTATAGGGAAATGGGTACTCAAGGGGATTGTAGGTGGATGTAGTGCTTTCTTTTTGTTTAAGAGTGCTTTACCTGTGCAAAAATGCTTTAGGAGCAAGTGCTGGGCTTTTCAGATAGAGAATAGACTGTATAGATTGAAAGTAGAGCAGTTCTAAGGGAAAAACTGAAGAGCACACTTAGCGGAGCCAGAAATAGTTTAACCTTGATTAACCGGTGCTGCCCGATGCTGTGCTATGCGCAACTTCGTGCTAAAGTGGGCTTTATCGCAAGGGGGTAGAAAGAGCTAGGAAATGGCCCAAAATGGCCAAAAAACTACAAGTTGCTGGGCTGGAACCACTCCTTTAGGGACAAATAGGCTGCTCAGTGCTCCCCACTCCCACTGGTGAATAAAGAAGCTTCCTCCTACCCAAATAAGGATATGGACAACACAGGAACTATGACACAGCCCAGAGATCAGCAAAATCTGAAGACTGGACTATTCTAGTTCAGTAAAGGCGGGAAAACAAGGATATTTTTTTTTTTTTCACAAACAGATAAAAAATAGATACAGTAACAAACAGTAAATGCTTTAAATCGGCTAGCGCACTTGAGTGTGTAGCCTACCAGTTAATTTAACCAAAAACAAACTTTTAAAGTGCAAAACAGTTTAGAAACAAACAGAAATACAGTGAATCAACTTGCAGAGCCAGTTTAGTAATAAAAATTCGCTTTTTGGGCAAAATACAACAGTCGAAAATAGAAAGCCAGAAAAAAAATACTTATAAATCAATGGAAAGTCACTCTTCCACTCACTGCTGCTTATAGAACTCTGCAGGACACCACGAGGAGCTGTGCTGAGTTGTATACAAGTGCAAAAGCGCACTAAAGTGGGCTTTATAGCAGGGGGTTAGAAAGAGCTAGGAAATGGCCCAAAACAGCCAATAAACTACAAGTTGCTGGGCTGGAACCACTCCTTTAGGGACAAATAGGCTGCTCAGTGCTCCCCACTCCCACTGGTGAACAAAGAAGCTTCCTCCTATCCAAATAAGGATATGGACAACACAGGAACTATGACACAGCCCAGAGATCAGCAAAATCTGAAGACTGGACTATTCTAGTTCAGTAAAGGCGGGAAAACAAGGATATTTTTTTTTTGTTTTGTTTTTTTTCACAAACAGATAAAAAATAGATACAGTAACAAACAGTAAATGCTTTAAATCAGCTAGCACACTTGAGTGTGTAGCCTACCAGTTAATTTAACCAAAAACAAACTTTTAAAGTGCAAAACAGTTTAGAAACAAACAGAAATACAGTGAATCAACTTGCAGAGCTAGTTTAGTAATAAAAATTCGCTTTTTAGGCAAAATACAGCAGTCAAAAATAGAAAGCCAGAAAAAATACTTATAAATCAATGGAAAGTCACTCTTCCACTCACTGCTGCTTGTAGAACTCTGCAGGACACCATGAGGAGCTGTGCTGAGTTGTATACAAGCACAAAAGCGCGCTAAAGTGGGATTTATAGCAGGGGGTTAGAAAGAGCTAGGAAATGGCCCAAAACAGCCAATAAACTACAAGTTGCTGGGCTGGAACCACTCCTTTAGGGACAAATAGGCTGCTCAGTGCTCCCCACTCCCACTGGTGAACAAAGAACCTTCCTCCTATCCAAATAAGGATATGGACAACACAGGAACTATGACACAGCCCAGAGATCAGCAAAATCTGAAGACTGGACTATTCTAGTTCAGTAAAGGCGGGAAAACAAGGATATTTTTTTTTTTTCACAAACAGATAAAAAATAGATACAGTAACAAACAGTAAATGCTTTAAATCAGCTAGCACACTTGAGTGTGTAGCCTACCAGTTAATTTAACCAAAAACAAACTTTTAAAGTGCAAAACAGTTTAGAAACAAACAGAAATACAGTGAATCAACTTGCAGAGCTAGTTTAGTAATAAAAATTCGCTTTTTAGGCAAAATACAGCAGTCGAAAATAGAAAGCCAGAAAAAAATACTTATAAATCAATGGAAAGTCACTCTTCCACTCTCTGCTGCTTGTAGAACTCTGCAGGACACCACGAGGAGCTGTGCTGAGTTGTATACAAGTGCAAAAGCGCGCTAAAGTGGGCTTTATAGCAGGGGTTAGAAAGAGCTAGGAAATGGCCCAAAACGGCCAATAAACTACAAGTTGCTGGGCTGGAACCACTCCTTTAGGGACAAATAGGCTGCTCAGTGCTCCCCACTCCCACTGGTGAACAAAGAAGCTTCCTCCTATCCAAATAAGGATATGGACAACATAGGAACTATGACACAGCCCAGAGATCAGCAAAATCTGAAGACTGGACTATTCTAGTTCAGTAAAGGCGGGAAAACAAGGATATTTTTTTTTTTCACAAACAGATAAAAAATAGATACAGTAACAAACAGTAAATGCTTTAAATCGGCTAGCACACTTGAGTGTGTAGCCTACCAGTTAATTTAACCAAAAACAAACTTTTAAAGTGCAAAACAGTTTAGAAACAAACAGAAATACAGTGAATCAACTTGCAGAGTTAGTTTAGTAATAAAAATTCGCTTTTTAGGCAAAATACAGCAGTCGAAAATAGAAAGCCAGAAAAATCAATGGAAAGTCACTCTTCCACTCACTGCTGCTTGTAGAACTCTGCAGGACACCACGAGGAACTGTGCTGAGTCTTATACAAGCGCAAAAGCGTGTTAAAGCGGGCTTTATAGCAGGGGGTTAGAAAGATCTAGGAAATGGCCCAAAACGGCCAATAAACTACAAGTTGCTGGGCTGGAACCACTCCTTTAGGGACAAATAGGCTGCTCAGTGCTCCCCACTCCCACTGGTGAACAAAGAACCTTCCTCCTATCCAAATAAGGATATGGACAACACAGGAACTATGACACAGCCCAGAGATTAGCAAAATCTGAAGACTGGACTATTCTAGTTCAGTAAAGGCGGGAAAACAAGGATATTTTTTTTTTGTTTTTTTTCACAAACAGATAAAAAATAGATACAGTAACAAACAGTAAATGCTTTAAATCGGCTAGCGCACTTGAGTGTGCAGCCTACCAGTTAATTTAACCAAAATACAAACTTTTAAAGTGCAAAACAGTTTAGAAACAAACAGAAATACAGTGAATCAACTTGCAAAGCTAGTTTAGTAATAAAAATTTGCGTTCTAGGCAAAATACAGCAGTCAAAAATAGAAAGCCAGAAAAAAATACTTATAAATCAATGGAAAGTCACTCTTCCACTCACTGCTGCTTGTAGAACTCTGCAGGACACCACGAGGAGCTGTGCTGAGTTGTATACAAGTGCAAAAGCACGCTAAAGTGGGCTTTATAGCAGGGGGTTAGAAAGAGCTAGGAAATGGCCCAAAACGGCCAATAAACTACAAGTTGCTGGGCTGGAACCACTCCTTTAGGGACAAATAGGCTGCTCAGTGCTCCCCACTCCCACTGGTGAACAAAGAAGCTTCCTCCTATCCAAATAAGGATATGGACAACACAGGAACTATGACATAGCCCAGAGATTAGCAAAATCTGAAGACTGGACTATTCTAATTCAGTAAAGGCAGGAAAACAAGGATTTTTTTTTTCACAAACAGATAAAAAATAGATACAGTAACAAACAGTAAATGCTTTAAATCGGCTAGCACACTTGAGTGTGTAGCCTACCATTTAATTTAACCAAAAGGCAAACTTTTAAAGTGCAAAACAGTTTAGAAACAAACAGAAATACAGTGAATCAACTTGCAGAGCTAGTTTAGTAATAAAAATTCGCTTTTTAGGCAAAATACAGCAGTCGAAAATAGAAAGCCAGAAAAAAATACTTATAAATCAATGGAAAGTCACTCTTCCACTCACTGCTGCTTGTAGAACTCTGCAGGACACCACGAGGAACTGTGCTGAGTCTTATACAAGCGCAAAAGCGTGTTAAAGCGGGCTTTATAGCAGGGGGTTAGAAAGATCTAGGAAATGGCCCAAAACGGCCAATAAACTACAAGTTGCTGGGCTGGAACCACTCCTTTAGGGACAAATAGGCTGCTCAGTGCTCCCCACTCCCACTGGTGAACAAAGAACCTTCCTCCTATCCAAATAAGGATATGGACAACACAGGAACTATGACACAGCCCAGAGATCAGCAAAATCTGAAGACTGGACTATTCTAGTTCAGTAAAGGCGGGAAAACAAGGATATTTTTTTTTTCACAAACAGATAAAAAATAGATACAGTAACAAACAGTAAATGCTTTAAATGGGCTAGCGCACTTGAGTGTGTAGCCTACCATTTAATTTAACCAAAAAACAAACTTTTAAAGTGCAAAACAGTTTAGAAACAAACGGAAATACAGTGAATCAACTTGCAGAGCTAGTTTAGTAATAAAAATTTGCTTTTTAGGCAAAATACAGCAGTCGAAAATAAAAAGCCAGAAAAAAATACTTATAAATCAATGGAAAGTCACTCTTCCACTTACTGCTGCTTGTAGAACTTTGCAGGACACCACGAGGAGCTGTGCTGAGTCGTAAAGAATTACAAAGTTGGTTAAATGACAGGAGTTTTGTTAGCATGCATCTTCTGATGGAAATATAGTCTGAAACTCAAATGTATGTCATTACTTAGTGACTTCAATCCCCAATGACTGTCAAGAAACCAAACATTTTAAGAGTAAGGGACCAAAAAAATAAAGTAAATAACGGGATATATTTTTAAAATTGTTATATTTTGGATGTAAAATGCTTCCTCCAACACCATTTACATATATTAGAGCAATTTTGAAACATAAGGTGGAGGAAAAAAAATTGCCCAAATCTCCTTGTGTTCTGACTGTGCTTCTCAAACATTTTGGAAATACATTGTCGTCTCACAGTAAGATGTCCTGTTCGATTCTCAGCTAAAGTGTCTTCTGTGTGGAGACATGCATGAATGGGCATACCTTCGTTGAAGGTTATGCGTCAGGGCCAACAACTCAACACTTAAAAATCAACTGCCAATCATTAGCAGACCGGAGTTCCGCTGTGGCGACCCCTAACTGGGAAAAGCCAAAAGACACAACAACAGAGTATATTTTAGAGCATTTATTATAACTGTAATTGCCTTAATATTGCTACAACTCAAGTGCTCTAGGTTGCACTGCATCTGAATTGTTTGTGTGTTTTAGTTGCTTTTCTGTATATATAGACTTCTCTGTATATGTAGACTAGCTACTTATTCTGCTGTATTACTGCCTCTTAAATTGTTTTTCAGTTGTGCACTTCCCTTGCTTCATTTCAAAAGTTTTAAACTGCTAATTTTGTAGAGTTTTAATTGCATTTACAGTTTAGGACTACACACTCGTGTGTTAGCATTTTTCTGTGTTTATTTACTGTATTATTGCATTGTTTAGCCTGTTTCAACAAAAAAAAAAAAAAAAAGCTATCTTGTTTGCTTGTTTCCCACCTTTCCTAGCCAGTCCATAACCCAGGCTTTGCTTGTCTCAGGACTTTATTTTCTGTGTTCAGAGCTATCCAGACCTTGCTGTGGTAGAAGAAAGTCCTACTGCTTATCAGTGGGAGTGGTGAGTATTGTACTGCCTATCTAATGCTAGAGGAGTGGTTTCCAGCTCTGAAATTGTAATTGTATTAGCCTTTTGGGGCTGATTTATATCCTTTTCAACTTTCTGGCTTAAAAACGCATGTGTTTGCGCATTTTTCGCATTGTGCAGCACTGAGAGGCTTCAGTTAAACTATTCCAGGTGCCAGAAAGTCTTCTCTTCAAATTTTCCCTTAGAACTAGCTGGTTTCTCAGTAGAAGCACCAAAATCTGAACCCCTGTGACTAGCACTTGCTCTAGAACCTGCTGGAAAGCAGCAAGAAGCCTGAAACTGATACAAGCACTCATCTCTCCTTGTCGATAAGGATAAATTAATCGTAGGCACTAAACAGCCTATAATTGCAAAGTACCTTGCAAAGGTAAAGGAAAACAGCTCTTAAACTTTACAAAAAAGCACCTAAACAGGCACGTCCAAGGGTCAGCTTCCGGTGATTTCTCCTGTCCACCTGGAGAATCTGGGCATACTGGGGCAATGCGGCAACTGCCTCATGTACACAGACAATTCTCTCCTCCTACCACCCAACACTACAACCTGCGAGAGATGCACTTACATAGCCAACCTGGAAGCAAAGCTCTCTCCGGCCAAGATTGTGCTAGACAGTCAAGAGGAGAAGGTTTAACACCTGCACTACACCTCAAGCAACTCATAGCCCTTCAAAACCCACACCATCAACACCCACACATAGCAACACTAAACCCACATATGCAGAGGCCCTTAACATTAACCTGCCCAAGCAACAAGGACCTCTGAAGCTGAAACGCAAACACCAGTCACAACCAAAGTGACACATAGCTCACAACACCAGTGTGCCACCCAACAACAGCCCCTAAGGCAAGACAATGTACCCAACACTTTAGTCATAGGTGACTCTATAGTCAGGCACACTGATGTCACACTCACCAGGCTGAACAAGGAGAAAATTACAGTCAGCTGCCTGTCGGGTGCCAGGATCCGCCACATAATGCATGCACTCAAGTCACTCCACAACAAGTACAAATACGACTCTATCATTGTCCATGCTGGAGTGAATGACTTGAGACGTACTTCCCTGGACTACATGAAAAGAGACATGGAAGCGCTCTTGGATCATGTGACCTAGGCAGGCATGACCCTAGCCCTGAGTAGCATCCTGCCTTCACCCAGAATGATACCACAGTATAAGGACAAAATGACTGACTTCAACAACTGGCTAAGCTTCTGGTGTCATTCAAAGGGGATCCAGTATTTGTCTGCCTGGAAAGACATGATCGACAAACCACGATGCTTTGCCAGAGATTGTTTGCACCTGTCACCCTTGGGATTCAGGTTACTGGCTAAAGCTCTTGCCACCCCTATAGTTCCTTTTTTAGGCAATGTTCAAAGGATAAAACCACCACCGTAACAGATGCAAGCATGCAAAATCTGAAGGTAAGGCTACTCAATGCTAGAAGTCTAAACCTCAAAATGCACTCTCTCGAGGCACTCCTAAAAATGGAGAACATTGATATATGTGCAGTAACTGAGACCTGGTTCAAGGCTCCAGAGAGCATCCCTGCAATACCAGGCTACAACTCTTACCACACTTTTCGGCCACAAAACTAAGACCGAAACACTAAAGGTAGAGGAGTGTCCATATTCACCAAGAATATTCACACCTCCAGGCTAGTTGCCCAACACAATGCATCTGAAATTCTCCAGGTGCAACTAACACTAGGTAAGACTGCAATCCAAATTGTAGCTTGCTACAGATCCCCCACCATGCCCAAGATTCTCACTACACCTTTCTAAACATACTGGAAAATATTAAGATACAACCAAACACCCTAATACTGGGTGATTTCAACTACCCTGCCATTAACTGGGAAAACTACTCGGGTACCAACTCCTTTTCCAACGGTTCTTGGAATTCATAAATTCCAATGCCCTGGATCAACTAATCCATTGTCCCACCAGGGGCTCCAATATCCTAGACCTGGTCATTACCAACATAGGAGATAGATGCTCCACACCAGTGGTCACCCCCTCATTGGTCAGGTCTGACCATAAGCAAATCACCATTGACATCCACATCCCACCCCCACCCCCCAGTAAGGAAATCTCCTTAAAAAACTTCTCCAAAGCCAACTTCATGTTACTGAACTCAGAAGTGACAAACTTCATGACACCCATGCAGACGGGATCTGAAAGTTTGACTGCAGAATCCTACACTAAGGCACTGTACGAGCACATCCACTCATGCATGAATCGTGCCATCCCAAATAGAACCAAGATGCTCTTCTCCAAAAAAGGAAGCCAATCTGGTGGTCCCCTGCTATAAACAAACTATACAACAGAAGGAAGAAACTGTTGCAGAAAAGAGGAAAATCCCAGGATGCAAAAAACTCCCTCACCAGCCTCAGTAAGAAGCTAAGATCCCTCATAAAATCCTCAAAAGCTAGTTACGAAAATAAAATTGCCAAAGATTCCAAAGACAACCACAAGGCATTCTATAGTTATGTCAAGAATCTAAATGGCAATGCTCAGATCTGCTCTGAGCTACAACAGAATGGCATTGAATATACTGATCCCAAGGATATTGTCAATATCCTGGCAGATCGATTTAGTGCCAAACTTCACCCTCCTCTCACCCCCTAAAGGGCCCATCTCAATACCAAAAGATTGCCAAATTCCGGTAATCACGGCCACACAGGTAGAAACTGCACTCTCCAAAGCTAAGAATACAGCATCCATGGGACAAGATGACATCCAGGCTGTGTACTACATGACCTACAAAATGAACTGGCACCTCACCTAAGTGTCATGTTTAATCATAGCCTCAACTCAGGCTTCATACCCACTGAGTGGCACACAGCTACAGTTATCCCACTCCACAAGGAGGGATCCGCCTTGGATCCCGGGAACTACCGTCCCATCAGTCTGACAAGCCTGATCTGAAAGGGCATGGAATGCATTATCATGGAACTTATAAACAAAGACATTGACAACCTTCAAACACTGGACCCCACCCCATTTGGGTTTGTGAAGGGCTGATCTTGTCTCCTGAATCTGATTGACTTCTTCGAATCAGTCTCCAGAGCTGTGGATGAGGGTAAGGCGTTCCACACAGCCTATCTGGACCTCACCAAGGCCTTCAACACCATCCCCCACTCTGGAATCATAGATAAACGTACTAAGCTGGGCATAAATCCCTACATCACTCGATGGGTTGCCAACTGGCTTACTGACAGAACCCAGACTGTAAAAGTAGCCGACTCCAAATCCAGCTCCAGACAAGTGACAAGTGGAGTACCTCAGGTTTCAGTCCTGGGACCCCTCTTGTTTGGCATCTACTTCTCTGAAGTACAGGCCAACACTAAGGGACTCTGGCTAAGAATGTTCGAGCCATTATTGAATCCCCAAATGATGTAGATATTCTACAAAAGGGTCTTACAGAAACAGATGCCTGGTGCCAGAGCCATGGGCTGAAGCTTAATGCCAAGAAATGTATAGTTATACCCTTTGGAAAAAAACATGTACCCATGAATTACCACATAGGTGGCAGGACACTAAACATCGAAAGTGTGATGAGAGACTTAGGGACACAGATGGATAATGGTCTCACTTTCGATAACCACATCGCCACAACAGTCAGGAAATTCTTCTATGTGACACACCTCATCACTAAGGGCTTTTCATCCAGAAAAAAGGAGGTCATTGTTCCATTGTACTCATCCCTCATTAGACCCATTATAGAGTATAATGCCCCGTTTGGTATGTACCTCACAAGACATCTGCAACAGCTGGAAAGGCCGCAGAAATACCTCACTAAAAGAATCACAGGCATAAGCAGATGCCATATGCTGACCGTCTAAAAAACTCCACCTATACTCTGTGGCATATCGTCTACTCAGAGGCGATCTCTGCTTAACATACAAGGTCATGTTAAACCCTGAGCTGTTGGACATGCTCCACTTAAAGAAATCCCAATCTCTCAGAGCCACACGCTCCAGGAATCTAAACCTTGTCATCACAATGAGCAAAACATGATGGAGGGATAGGTTCCTGACCCAGAGACTCCCCATACTCTGGAATAGACTCCCATACATGTCAAGCAGAGTGCCTCATTGGCCCTCTTCAAAAGGAATCTTGATGATTGGATGGGAGATAGGAAATTCACCCCGGGGATCATGTCAGTTGCCCTGCTAGACAGGGGTCCAGAGAAGTAAATATTGTGGGAAGAAATATCCAGGGAATTGTTATGACTAGGCTTGCATAGGCCCTAGGGCCAATAGCCTAGTACCAACCTATGAAACTATGAACAATTTTACATCATCAATAGATAAAAAAAATAATATAGTAAAAAAAAGTAAGTAAAACACAGCAATTTTGCAGACAGCCCATATTAAGGGCAATAATGCCATCCAGTGTGTCCGTTGTTGTATAACTAACACATTTCCAGGGATGTAGACACCTCTGGACAGATGTTATTTATACAGTAACGCATACCTTTTTGGGACTATTGCTTGAGCATATGCATATTGCACTGCTTCTGCATAGCGCAAACTCTACAACATATTTAAAGTGCATGAATTGCTATGCACCCATTTTTAATGCTTCTAATTTCAATTAAAATAAAATACGAAACATTCTGTCCCCATGTTAAACTTCAATAGGAAGTTATTTTTTTAATGAGAATATGATGAGTGCATTTTAGTGTGGTGAATTTTGAAAACAATGTGAGGCAGCTTTGACAGATGTCTTTAAGGTACATTTATTCTGTAAATCGTGAACTTCTGTATTTTGGAAATAAATTTTAAAAATCACTAATAAATTCAGGTGGTGCACCAACCAATTTGTACTACATAACCAGGGTGCTCAAGACATTGTTGATCTATATTGTTATGTCTGTATTTTAACAAGACAGTAGCACTGCATTTGGTTCATCGTTTTCCTTTTATTTTATATTGTAAATTAGACTGACTCCGGATTTTTTTTTCTTATAACCCTAGAACTGAAGTACAATGAACTGCTGATTCTTCAAGTGTTATTCTGGTATCCAAGCTTGTTCCACTTGTTCACACTCTGATCAGTCTTAGTCACTGTTCATTGTCGTGTCACTTTTGATTATGTAGGAAGGGAAGTGAAAAAAGAAATTATGAACTTTCCTTGCCAATAGTGCATACAAGTAGGGGGGGTTTTAGTTGAGTTGGCTTGCAAGGTTGAGAACTACTGTTTGTGTTTTCTTAGAAGTGATTAAGAGTGATTCTTTGACTGGTAAAATCACTAAAATCTTTGCTAGCTTTGAAGGATATATTTTCCAACATTGCTTTCCTCGCTTCTGGAGATGAACAGATTGGTAAATGGGAGGCTACTTTAAGGGCCAGATTCTAAATGAGTTGAAGGTGAAATACACTGAAGTGAGTGTTACTCCACTCTCAAGACCGAAAGATAGGGCTCCATTAATCCTCATTCAGTGGCGTCAACAAAGTGGTTAGAACTGTGGGCGGGGACGAGGTCTTTCTGCGCATGAAAGTACTTTATGCCTTTATCTGTTCATTAGAGCTACATAGCCTTAACACTGTTCTGTGCATCAGTGGGTCCATCAGGATTTCCATCTATTTTTTTAACCAAACAATAAAGTAAACCATTTCCTAAGGACTTTGGGGGATAGCATGCATTACAAGTATCTGCACCCACTGTGAGATCTCTCATACACTCCTACTTTGAATTCCAAAACATTCAGCACAGCTCCACCTGTATGAGAAAATAGGTACTGAAAGTTTTTAGGCTTTCCAGCTGGCACTGCCTGCAGTGCCTCGTTCCATATAGAACCGGAGCTTCCGCATCACATAAATTAAAATAAGTACACTGAATATTCCGCTGTGGTGCAGCGGTAGCGTTATTGCCTCACAACAAGAGGTTCTCCCATTCGCGGTAGCGTTGTTGCCTCACAGCAAGTGGTTCTCCCGTTCGATCCCCAGCTGAAGTGCGGGGAGTACCTTCTGTGTGGAGTCTGCATGTCCTCCCCGTGGTTGGGTGGGCGTTCGAAAGACTTGCGTAAATGGGCGTGCCTTCGTTGAACGTCGAGCTGGCACCTCGGCGGTAGTGAAAATCTACTGCCAATCATTAGTGAACCGGAGTTCCGCTGTGGCGACCCCCTAACCGGGAAAAGCCGAAAGACAGCAATGTTCCCCAGTGAACAATGCAAAGTTATTAGTCTGAGACTGGTACAGCTCTACCTACCTTTACTAAAACAGCAAGCCACTATACTTTGTTAATGACCATTGATGCATTACAGATTATTAACTCATGTACCATACTTATATAATCAGTTCAGCACATTGTAAATGATTTTGCAGTTTTAATAATTTTGTTTCATTACACTTGAACCACATTTATAAAAACAGTACACATTGTAAATTCTTTTGCATCACTGTTATCATTTTTGCTTTAAAGTTATGTATTTAATAAAAGCATAGAGGTATCCGGCAGATTAAATAGTTGCAGGCAACTTAGCCTAACCTGTCTATGGTACCCAGCGGAAAAGGTGAAAACCTGAATACCCAGTGGGAAAAAACAGGAACTTCCTTCTTGACCCTTAGCACAATCACCTTTACAGGTCACTGGGTCCCTTAACTACCTTACAGCTAACCCTAAACTGACTGGCAAATACCTCCTGCTTTTATGAGTGGGTGGGTTGGGTGGGAAAAGCTGCCAAGGTAGAGATCAAAAAGACTGATTTGCTTTCTTCCCAGCCATTTCAATCCCATTCAAGACCAGTCCAATCCACCTTAACCATCCTGAACTGACCTATGTGTCCATACCTGTTCCCTACCTCCCTTCTTGCCCACTGAAACCTGAGTCTGAGCTGACCTGCTTCAGACAAATGATGGCTTGCTGCAACCTGGCTTGCCAGCCGTTGTTGTCCGATATTGGTACAGCTCTACCTGCCTTTACTAAAACAGCAAGCCACTATCCATACTTTGTCAATAACCTTACCTTGACCATTGATACACCACAGGATGCTAACTCATGTACCACACTTATATAATCAGTTCAGCACATTGTAAATATTTTTGCATCTTTAATAATTTTGTTTCATTGCAATTGAACCACATTCATAAAACCAGTTCAATACATTTTAAATCCTTTTGCATCACTGTCATCATTTCTGCATCAAAGTTATATATTTAATAAAAACACAGAGGCATCAGGTGGATTAAATGGCCACAGCCATGTGTTTATTGTCCATTACTGCCAATGACTTTTCCTAACTGAAACAAATTATTTTGATATGTGTGCAAGGCAGGAATGTCAGGGAGCCCATTTCTTTATTTCATAACATTGCCCTAAAACTACAGAGCAACAGACAGCACTGTCAATATTCAGCTCTTCTGATTCATCATATCCACATCATAGCAATGTTTTCACAATTCTTCACAATTCCTCTGGGCCGCCCTACAATCTGCCAGTGAGCCATTGTCATGCTGATAAGTCCCCTGGCGATGATCCTTTGGGGCTGTTTGGCCTGTGGAAGGTCCAGCTAAAGAGTCTTGAGATTCCCCCCCCCCCCCACGTACCTTGGCCTCCCTTACCTTTCCTGCCTTCCACCACAGAAGGGAGGAATATTCATCCCTTCTGCCAAGCACATCCCATACTACGCTAAGTGTAGGCCCTTCAGTGTTAAACCTGCTTGCAGTTCCTTATAAAAAAACCTGTGTTCCATCTTCTGACAAATGAACCCCATCCCCATCGTACCTATCTGGCCACCTGACATGAATGCCAGGGTGAGGAATGTACAGCCCACAAATGTTCCTTAAATTATCCATGGTATTATTAATTGTCCTTCTCATCCTTTTCACTGCCTCAATGGACCTGGCCCCCCTCCACCTTCTTCTTTGTACCACTTCTGACCAACAGATAATAGCCTGTGGCCAGCATTCATGCATAAAATTTCCCTCTTGTACCATCAAACCAACTAGTTATTTTATTAGATGGTGGATGGCTGTAGGAGGTTGACCACTTCTGGCTGCCTGTTGCAACACTGCCCTAAGTTAAGGCCACTGCATGCCTGATACCCCAAACCAGACTGCCTCATAAAAAAACTCAATTCTATCTTCAGAAAGAAGACACCAACCTGCCTTGGAGTCAATGATGGAGCCTCCTAATAAAAGAAAGACCAACTATCCAAATGTACTTTGATCCAATGATGTGTCTGCTGAAACACACACACAAAAAAAAAGAGTTAAAGTCACTTATACCTCACATAGCTTTTATAAGCATTGGACTGCCACCTGCCCAGCCTCTTAATGTCAGCCTGTGATGCCCCCATTGTGTGTGTGTATGAAGCTGTGCCTATCCAAAAAGAATATAATGTATGTCTATCTGTGTCTATGCCATACAACTTAACCACCTCCCTTAAGCCTGCTCTCACCTGATACTGTGTAAGAGGATCACCTTGCTGATGGCAAAAGAATGGACCGTCTAACATGCCGCTATATTTGTGGTACTCCAACATAACTGTAGCGACCTTCCATTCCAAATTCTTTGGGGTAACAACTTTTACCCAGTGACCTTTCCCTTTTTTGATCCATTTTGGATTTAATTACATAAATCTGAATGTCTTTCCTAAAACACATGTACATTTGCCAAAGGTGAAACCATCCTTTGACCTTTTTCTTGTTCAGTTGTACAGTCTTTGACCACCTAAATGCCCCACAAAAAAGCCAACAGAAAATCAGTCCTAAATAACACTACTTCATATGAAGGAAAGCAAACTGCTAATATGGCAAGCCATAGTTTGCATCAAACTGCTGATCCTATGGGGTACCTCTTGTCTAGAATCTTGGGCTTCTGCCTCCCCCAGCCTTTAAGCATTGACAGTTCTTGAATTGAATTAGCTAAGTCTCTTAACCATAGAGTCTGATGAAACCAATTCAAAGCTGATAATTTGCTTCTTGCCATCCCCAAACTTCAAACTCTTTCTTTCATTATCAAAATGTAAGCCCTGATTTCTTGAGGAGGAATTAGCCATGCTGTTTCTCAATCTCTAGATAATCTAGTCTGCAAAAATTGATGTATGCATTTATTATACCTTACCCTTGACCTTCCACTAAGGGCATTACACATTACACCATTCTTATCTGCCCATAAAACCCATAAATGATCTGGCACTCGATCCAGAGTAGAGTTTGCATTTGGAGCCAGCAACCGGATCTGGGGCCACTGTAAATGAGAAAGGGAATCTGCTAATGAATTATCAATACCTGGTATGTGCTGCACCTCAACTGTAGCATGTAGTGTTAAGCGCTTAAAAGTAAAATGCCTCATCATTCTGTCTAACACTCCTTCGCCCCCTAGTTGATTGTTCACTATATGTACTACACTGCTATTATCAGAACAAAGCCAAACCTCTTTATCCTTCATCTGGTGTTCTCAAATTTCCAAGGCCACTACCACTGGAAAAAGTTCTATCTCAGTGATTGAAAGGCTTAATCTGCCTTTAACTTGACTTGGCCATGCCACACTAAACCACTGTTATTGGAAATAACCCCCAAAACCACTTCCCTTCACAGCATCTGTAAACACTTGAAGCGGAGGTTGGTTGTCCCTCTCCTGCCACATTGCTACTTAATTGTAATCTGTTAAAAAACTCAAGCATACTCCTAAATCCTTTTTCATTCCTTGTGAAACCCTAATCCGGTGGTGTGGCTTTGTACATCCAGACCCTTTGGCAGCGAGCTGCATCATAAATTAACACCCAACTGGAATTACTCTGAATGCAAAGTTCATCAACCCCACTAGCTCTTGCAACTGTTTGAGCATCATCATATTCTGACCTAACACTTGACCTAAAGCTAAATGTAACATTTGTACCTTGTCTATAGGAAGCCTACACTGACCATTCAAGCTATCAATCTCTATGCCCAAAATGCTAATCTATTTGTCAGGCCTTCCGCTTTACCCGCTGCTAATGTGACACAGATCCCTGACATTCCCCCATGTCTTTCCTTCCCACAAATAAAAATCATCCAAATAATGAAAAATGTTGTCCTCCCCTAACCTGAATACTCTAGCATTGAACAGAATGTAGTGCTGCTATACCTAGATAGGGTAATGACAATTCCTTAACATGGTATGTTACTGAGTCTCATTTTCTTTGTGAAGTATACTGCCAAGGTGGCCCAAAGAGAGTCCAGTTGAAGTTCTTCAGCTGGAAGCTGGCTTTTAACACCAGATCTCACATACAGGTAGAGCTGCATAGCCTTAACACCGTTCAGTGCATCACCATCTGTAGGGCAGGGTCCAAAAGAGGGTCGTGGATTTAGAATGATTTGATCACTGGGGATTTCCATCTATTTTTTTTAACCAAACTAGTACTAAAGTAGACAATTTCTTAAGGACTTTGGGAGATAGCTCACATTACACACATCTGCACCCACTGTGAGATCTCTCATACCCTCCTACTTTGAATTCCAAAGCATTCAGTACAGCTCCACCTGTATGAGGAAAATAGGCACTGAAAGTTGTCTGGCTTTCGATCTGGCACTGCTTGCAGTACCTAGCTCCACATAAAGATGGAGATTCCCCATCAGATAAATTAAAACAAGTACACTGAGTTTCACAAGTGAACAATGCCAAGTTGTTTTTGGAAGATGAGCCAGACATCCCTTTATGGAATTAGATGTAGATATCCTCCAGTCGCTATTAGCTGAAGTACTGAATGGGGACTAGCAGAGTCCTGAGGTTTCGACTCCAGTGTGGAGTAACACACTTAATTTTGCATGTTATCCCATGCTCAGTTCTTTAAGAATCCAGTAGTTAAAGTAGGCTCCCAATTTCTAACCTGGCCAACTTCAAAAGTGAGGATGACAATGTTTGAGAAAAAATATGTGAGGGTTTGCCACGCTAGTTAGAAGTGAAACTTCTGTAAGGAAGTGCGAAAAACAGATTTCTTCCTGTAAGAGGTTAAGAGGTATGCAAGGACCTCTTCACTATTGCCAGGGGGTTGCTCGCTCTCACTCCTCACTGTTTGTCACACACACAAACACACACACACACACACACACACACACACACACACACACACACACACACACCACAGTCCCTGGACCTATCCCTTCTCTATCTTCCCTCTCATCGTTCCTCCAGCTCATATTACTTTAGTGTTATTATGGTACGTATGTAGTAGGCCCTGGTGGTGTCATGTATTCCCCCAACCCCAATTCCCATTATGACGCTGGCAGTGGTGCTGCACTTTACAGGATCATCTCTTTTGTCTAGTGTATCTGCCCACCATCTGATCCTCCTTAGGATGTCTGTGACACTACCGCACTTCACTTTATCCCTGGTGCCCCATCACCAGCCCTGAACTCCATAGTAATGCTGGTGCTATCATGACACTTAAAGTAAGCCCTGGTGGTTTAGAGCATGCCCTCCACCTCCACAATCCCTGTAGTAAATGGTGCCGTCATGGCACTTAAAGTAATCCACCCCCAGATCCCCATAATAATTTCAGTACCATCATGACACTTAAAGCAATCCCTGGTGGGTTACCCACTGCTTGATTCCATGGTAATTCTGGAGCTATTACTGCTCTTAAACCATTCTCTGGTGCCTGCTGGTTCTTCCCACCCATCCCCGTTCTTTGTAGTAATGTTGATTCCATTGCAGCACTTTGTAGATGTGTCGCTGGTGTTTAGTTTATCACCCCACCCCCACATTCTCTCATTCCCGTTTTGCTGTCGCATTCAGTGTCTCTCTCTCTCTCTCTCTCTCTATCATGATCTCTCTCACACACAGTCTCTTCTACTTTCATACATGCATTCACTCACAAAAGATCATTCTCACTCTCTCTCTCTCTCTATCTGCTATCTCCTGTGTGTATGTGTGCGCGTGTGTGTGTGTGTGGGGGGGAATCACTCACTCACTCTCACTCTTCCCTGTCAGAGTGTGTGTGTGTGTGTGTGTGTGTGTGTGTGTGTGTGTGTGTGTGTGTGTGTGTGTGTGTGTGTGTGTGTGTGTGTGTGTGTGTGTGTTTGTGTATGTGTGTGTGTGAGGGGGGTATTTCTACTTGAGTCTTTTTTTTTCATCAATGCTTTCTCATTGGCTAGATAACTTAAAAAAAAGGTAGCTATTGTTGGCAGTGTTTCTTCCCTTCAGTGCTTCCTTGTTGGTTAGAGTGTTTGTTATTTTTGGTGGGCTTTAGGCCAGTTCTCTGTGTGAGATATGTCTGACAAACCCTCCCCAGAGTTCAAAAATTGCATTTATTATGGGCACAAGATCCCCAATCAAGATGCCCACAAGAAGTACATCTATTCTTGTGAAATCTGTGTGTCTTTTAACCCGTGAGTGCTCGCTGATAGGACAATAAGTTAATCTTAATGGGTCTTAATCCGTCTTTGGCTCCTGAGGCTCAGCCCCCCGTGGCTTCATCCTCTTCTTCTTATAAAAAAGAAGCTAAAAAGACATCTCTTTCTCTCTGTCTCCCTGGGAGGCCCTCTGGAACCAAAGTATAAAACTAAGAAAATTTCAGATTTGACCTCCTTGGATCCAAAGGAAGTGTTTACCCTGTTGGATCCACAAGCCTCCTTGGATCCAAGGGAAGTAATAATGTTGTTACCGCCTTCCTCTTCAGCTCCAGTTTCAGATCCTAGGGCTCAGAATCCAAAAGTGCAGAGCAAGTCTCAAAGACATTCAGTAAAGTCCCCTTCGTCCAAGTCCAAACACTCCAGATCTCACTCATCAGCTTCTTCCAGGTCTTCTAGAAGCTGGTCCAAGGCAGACATGGACAGGATGATGAGGATATACCTCAAGGCTGAGATTCAGATGGGGATAGTATTGGCTCCATCCCCTATCAGATCCATGAGCTACCTGGGCCATACCATCAGGACTCCTTATCTGATCCAACCCCTGGCTTCAGAGTTACAGGTTTCGGGACTCTTTAGAGTGTTGAATTCAGTGCCAGGGAAGCCTCCTTTCTCAATGGTGCCTCTGATCAGCACTGTTCCTATCCCCTCAGAGCAAAGTGGATCTCAGAGCTTAGGTGTTGGTGCTAGTTCTGGGGGAGTAGGGTCAGCTCCATCCTTGTCAGAGCCGTCCCTTCCCTTGGATGCCTTGGTCCCTGACATTTTGTGTCCAATTCCCTCTGGAGGTCATGGATCTTGCGTGAGTCCTGGCCACCTACATTTCATTGCTTTGGCTTTGGGGGAGGTGGAGAGGGCCTCTCTGGGTCCATCAGCCCTCCAAGTAGTGGAGAGGGTTTTTTTCTCAAGGTGGAGAATTGTCATCTCATGTCCCGCAGCCTTCCCTCATACCCCATACGGGTTGGGGTCTTCAACCCATTCATTTTCTCCTGAGTCAACCTGTCCTGGGCAGTCTCCATGATCTCCCTGCCCAGGAGGGATAAGCTTCTTCCGATACTTCACCAGAGTATCCCACTGAGAAAGTTCCACAGAAGACATGGAAAAGGAGTTACATTGACTCACTGATGCAGTCATTAACCAAAGACACTGACTTTAATGAGGAAGAAGGATCTCCCAGATCCCCACCTGACAATCTCTCCTTCAGAGACATTCTGGAAATCCTGAAGCAGAAAGGTGGGTGGTCTGTCTGATGTCCTTCTGAGGAGTCAGTGTTCTTGGAGGCTTTTGGGGTGGGCCCATCTGCATCCTGGGTGACTCCCCCAGTCATACCTCTCAACCTGGAAACATCAAAAATCTGGACAAGACCCATAAAAAATAGGTACAAATCTGTATGCTGATTAACATCTAATTTGCATACAGAATTATGTAACCCCACCCACTCCAATGGAATTGTGGGATACCAACTTTCAAACGTAAACTGAAGAACAGACAACCAAAATATGGCACTGCACCAGAGTCCCCTACAGCCATTCCAATGTCCCATTACCTGGCGATTTCTCCCCATTTACCATAAACACTTCTTCTTCTTCTTTCGGCTGCTCACCTTTCCATTTCTTCCTGTCCTCATCACCTTGCTCTGTCACACCAACCACCTGCATGTCCTCTCTCACCACATCCGTAAACCTTATCTTAGGCTTTCCTCTTTTCCTGTTACCTGGCAACTTCATCCTTAACATCTTTTTCCCAATATACTCTGCATACCTCCTCAGCACATGTCCAAACCAATGTAATCTTGCCTCTCTGGCTTTGTCTCCAAACCTTCCAACGTGGGCTGACCCTCTAATATACTTATTCCTAATCCTGTCCACCCTTGTCATACCCAGTGCAAATCTTAACATCTTTAACTCTGCCACATCCAGCTCTGACTCCTGCCTTTTTGTCAATGCCACTGTCTCCAACCCATATAACATAGCTGGTCTCACTACCCTCTTGTAGACCTTCCCTTTTACTCTTACTGGTACTTGTCTGTCACAAATCACTCCTGATACTCTTCTCCACCCACTCCATCCTGCCTGTACTCTCTTCTTCACCTCTCTTCCACACTCACCATTACTGTGAACTGTTGATCCCAAGTATTCAAACCCATCCATCTTCACCACCTTTACTCCCTGCATCCTCACCATTCCTCTATCCTACTTCTCATTCACACACATATAGTCTGTCTTAGTCCTGCTGACCTTCATTCCTCTTGTCTCTACAGCATATCTCCACATCTCCAGGGTCTCCTACACCTGTTCCCTACTCTCACTACAGATCTCAATGTCATCTGCAAACATCATAGTCCACGGGGACTCATGTCTAATCTCATCTGTCAACCTGTCCATCACCATTGCAAATAAGAAAAGGCTCAGAGCTGATCTTTGATATAATCCCACCTCCACCTTAAACACATCCATCACTCCCACTGCAGACCTCACCGCTGTCACACTACCCTCGTATATATCCTGTACCACTCTTACATACTTCTCTGACACTCCCGACTTCCTCATACAATACCACAACTCCTCTCTAGGCACCCTTTCATATGCTTTCTCTAAGTCCAGAAAGACACAATGCAACTCCTTCTGACCTTCTCTGTGCTTCTCCATCAACACTCTCAGAGCAAACATCACATCTGTAGTGCTCTTTCCTGGCATTAAACCCATCACCTCCCTTCTTAACCTAGCTTCCACTACTCTTTCCCATAACTTCATGCTGTGACTGATCAATTTAATCCCTCTGTAGTTACTACAGGTCTGTACATCACCCTTATTCTTACAAATTGGTACCAAAACACATTTTCTCCATTCCTCAGGCATCCTCTCACTTTCCAAGATTTCATTAAACAATCTAGTTAAAAACTCCACTGCCATTTCACCTAAACACCTCCATGTTTCTACAGATATGTCATCATGGACCAATAGCCTTTCCATTCTTCATCTTTTTGATAGCTATCCTTACTTCCTCCTTGCTAATCCACTGCACTTCATGATTCACCATCCGCACATCATCCAACCTTTTCTCCCTCTCATTCTCTTCATTTATCAGCCCCTCAAAGTACTCTTTCCATCTGCTCAATATACTCACCTTGCTTGTGAGTATGTTTCCCCCATTATCCTTTATCATCTTTACCTGCTGCACATCATTACTAGCTCAGTCCCTCTGTCTAGCCAATCTGTACAGGTCCTTTTCTCCCTCCTTAGTGTCCAACCTTTCATACAACTCTTCATGCGCATTATCCTTTGCCTTCGCCACCTCTCTCTTTGCCATGCACCCCATCTCCTTATACTCCTGTCTACTTTCTTCATCTCTTTGACAATCCCACTTCTTCTTCACCAACCTCTTTCTCTGTATACTCTCCTGTACTTCCTCATTCCACTACCAGGTCTTCTTGTCCTCCTTCCTCTTTCCAGATGTCACACCAAGCACCTTTCTAGCCATCTCCCTTACTAGCTCTGCTGTAGTTACCCAGATATTTGGTAACTCTTCACTGCCACCCAGTGCCTGTCTTAACTATTGCCTGAACTCCACCTCACAATTACCCTTTTTCAATTTCCACCATTTGATCCTTGGTGCTGCCCTCACACTTCTCCTCCTCCTCTTCTTGATCACCAATGTCATCCTACAAACCACCATCCTATGCTGCCTAACTACACTTTCCCCTGCCACCACTTTACATTCTCCAATCTCCTTCAGACTTGCCCTTCTACATAAGATATAATCCACCTGTGTGCATCTTCCTCCACTCTTGTATGTCACCCTATGCTCCTCCCTCTTGTTAAAATAAGTATTCACCACAGCCATGTCCATCCTTTTCAAAAAATCCACTACCATCTGACCTTCTGCATTCCATTGTTTAACACCATACCTACCCATCACTTCCTTATCCCCTCTGTTCCCTTCTCCAACATGCCCATTGAAATCTGCTCCAATCACCACTCTCTCACCCTTGAGTACAGTCATCACCACTTCATCCAACTTACTCCAAAAATTTTCTTTCTCATCCATCGCACACCTAACTTGTGGAGCATATGCACTAACAACATTCATCATTACACCATCAATTTCCAGCTTCATAAACATCACTCTATCCTACACTTTTTTCACCTCCAAAACACTCTTAGCATACTGTTCCTTCAGGATAACCCCTACGCCATTTCAGCTCTCATCCACACCATGATAAAACAATTTGAACCCACCTCCGATACACCTAGCCTTGCTCTCCTTCCATCTGGTCCCTTGCACACACAATATACCAACCTTCCTTATGTCCATCATATCAGCTAGCTCTTTCCCTATACCAGTCATACTGCCAACATTCAAAGTTCCGACCCTCACTATCACAGTCCTAGCCTTTACCTGCCTTTGGGCATGCCTTCTCCCTCTTCTCCTCCTTCAGCTAACAGTAGCCCAATTTCTGCCAATACCCTGTTGGCCAACAGTACTGGTGGCAGTCATTGTTAACCCGCACCTCAGCCGATCCGGTATGTATAGCTGCACTGTTTTCCACATGTATGACTTAGCAAAATTTTACGCCAGATGCCCTTCCTGACGCAACCCTCCCCATTTTTTCTGGGCTTGGGACCGGCACAAAGAAATGCACTGGCTTGTGCATCCCCAGTGGCTGGGTTATTTACCATAAACACTAATGTGTGCATACTGCTTTACTTCTGCAATGATTATTTGGATTTTATTTTTACATTTTGCAGCACAAAACTATACAAAACACTAACAGACATCTGCTAAATAAAACAATACTATCTCACAATGAAAATAGACTTGGCATTAGAACTTCTCTGCCCTTGAAACTCACATTCATTGAAATAACATTGAAACCCACACGTCACATCCAAAGAAAATGCATCTGGCCACTGATGGACAAAGATGACCTTTGGGCTGTTTCCAAATCAGTGGCACCTTGCATACAAAACAGGAAACATACATGTGTTCTTTTCTTTGATACACCTTCCTGACTTTATTAAGTTATATTCCTTGTATAAAACAATGCATTTTAAATGTATTGTTTGAACATTTTTCCTGCAGGCTGTACTGTAGGCAGTGAAACAAAACACATGACCAATAATGACAAAACTGCCCAATTCAGGACATTTCTATCATAAAAGTCTACTTCCACACCCGCACTATAAATAGAATGACAGTAGTCTAAGCCATAGGCATCTTGCACAGCTTCTCGCACTTATTTTCAACTTCAGTTTTTTTTTTGGGGAGAGGCATAAGGTCAAAAACCAGGGATACATTTTAAACATTGCTTGTATAATTTTGGAAAGTTGCTAGAATAAAATGTGTTACCACCATGCATGTCACTGGCAAGTCTTGAACCTAGGACCCTATGCACTATAATCAAAGCAACATGCCACTATGCCAAATCAGCAGTTTCCTGTAAAAAAAGAAGACTAAAACTTAATGGCTATCATTTAGTGAATTCAGTTCTCACCATAGCTTTCAACCTTGTAGCATAAAAAAACTTGGACAAACAATGCCAATAATGGGGGAATACAAATTCAGTTCTCACTTCTCATCATAGCTCTCAACACTTAGAACATAAAATCTGGACAAAGCTCACAAGTGGTGGTGGCTAGGGACTTACCAGGGACACATTTTAAACATTGCTTGTATAATTTTGGAAAGTTGCTAGAATAAAATGTTGTGTTTCCACCATGCATTTCACTGGCAAGTCTTGAACCCAGGACCCTATACACTACAATCAGAGCAACATACCACTATGCCAAATCAGCAGTCCCCTAAAGAACAGGAAGACTGAAACTTAATGGCTATCATGTAGTGAATTCAGTTCTCACTTCTCACCATAGCTTTCAACCTCTAAGCACAAAAAACCTGGACAAAGCCAATAATGGGGGAATACAAATTCAGTTCTCACGTCTCACTCACCATAGCTCTCAACTTTTAGCACAAAAAACCTGGACAAACAACAAAGCCAATAATGGGAGGATACAAATTCTGTTCACTTCTCACCATAGGCTTAGCTCTCAACTGTTAGCACAAAAAATCTAGACAAAACTCAGAAATGGTGGTGGCTAGGGACTTTAAGCTCTTTTTACTCTGTACCAAAGGTACAGGGTTTGGGCCTGAATACCTCTAGCCACCAGGTGTACTACAGAGGGCATTTTCTCACACGCACACACACACCCCTTAATTGACTCCAAAGATACCCCCAATGATAATCCACTTCACTTGATTCTCTTTCTGATGAAACGAGTGCTGTTGCTAACATTTCCCAGCCCACTCTTGATAAATAAATCCAGAACAAGCAAAATGCTGCTGCTAATAAATCCAATGAGTGCTGCTATTTCCTGCTCTTGGTAAATCCAAACCACTGATAAATCCAAAATGCTGCTGCTAAGAAATCCAAATGAGTGCTGCAATTTCCTGCTCGCATTTGCGCCTGGAAATGACATGAGCTCAGTTCTGACTGGTTAATAGCCCTGATGGAGCTGATGTCATTGCACATGTGATGGTGTCAGCTCTAACAGCGCAATATTTGAAATAATTAAGAAACCAAAAGAAAAAATCAGAAAAGAAGTGGTGCCACTTGGGAATCATGGCACCCCTTCATTTGGACCCCAAAACTTGGTAAAAAATGAGTATTCGGTATGGTTGAAAGGTATGCCCCCAGTGAATGATCTTGTTGATTTAGTTTTCCACTGGGTTTGGAAGGAACTGGATACCTTCAAGCCCATTCCCAAGCTCCCGGATACTTTCTTGGTTCCACCAGTCAATAGAAAACATTGGAGTAAGGGCCCCATATTCAATGCCATTGTGGTGGTGGTGGCCACTAAGAAAGAACTGGCAGAAGAAAGTACCAATGTCCACCCACGTAATAAGAAGCCTAGTGTACTGGTTCAGAAAGCATGTTTACACCTCAGCCACCTTTGCGCTGCAGTCACTAAACTATCTAGCTCATTTTACCCGGCTTCAGAGAGATCTGATCAAGGAGCTTTCAGTTCCTCTCTCTGACTCCATGTCTGTGGAGGAGCTTAAGAAAATTTTTCCCAAGCTGGCCACACTGTCTTCCATTAATAATTCTTTGATAAGGCTGATTTCTCATGCAGAGGAAGGTACCTCACAAGCTGCTGGTTCAGGACTATCCCTAAGGAGGCATGTCCGGATGAGACTATGTGATTTTGCAGAACCCTTTAAGGCATCCTTTGTTAATGCCCCCTTTGATGGATCATCACAGTTTGGGCCATCGATTAAAGATACACTCATCCACAGAAAAAAGGACGTGAAGACATTTTCTGCTGTAGGAGTCAAATTTTCTGCACCTCAGAGGTCCTTTGTCAGGAACCAGAGTGGATGCAAGAAAATGTAGTTTGATAAATCCCAATGGTCTTTCCAAGACCTGTGTGTTGAACCCTCCTCTAGAGGCAGAAGTGGACGGTTTAATGGCAGGTGTTGCCCTAGAGGCAGAGGGAGTCCACAAAATCAGGGCTTCAGAGACAACTTCTCTGACAAGCCCTTTCAGAGCTCCTGAAGTGCTGCCCAACTGCCCATCTCTGGAGGCAGTTGGGAGTTGACTTGCTTTAAACTTAGAAGCCTGGACACACTTGACACAAAATCCCTGGGTGCTAAGCATAATATCCAGAAGCTACTACATTCCTTTTTTTCCTCCCCCCTCCAAACACCAGCAAAAAACTCCCAGACATGCCATCCAGTCAGGGGGAGCGGGCAGCACAGGAAGTTCAAAAACTGCTGCAAAAAAGAGTCATCCAAGAGGTCATGACCAAACAAAAAGGATTCAGAACCGACTCTTGCTTCTTTTCGGTGGCAAAAAAGACAGGGAACCTAAGACCCATACTGGAACTAAGTCAAGGTTCCAAATGGTTACAGTCCAGTCCATTCTGCCACTATTGTGCAAGGACTATTGGATGTGCTCAACAGGATACGTACTATCACATCAAAATAGACAGGCACTCCAGGAGATACCTGCACTTTTGGCTGAGACCCAATCATTTTCAGTTCAGAGCACTGCCCTTTGGGCTCACCACAGTCCCTCAGGTATTCAACAAATGCTTGGCAGTCATAGCAGCTCACATGTGACTCAAAGGATTCCAGGTGTTTCCATACTTAGATGATTGGCTCTTTACTGCTCTCACTAGGCATCAACTTATCCAAACCAGGGGTTATCTAATTCAACTCCCACACTGCCTGGGCATCAATATAAATCTAAACATGTCCAGTCTGACTCCTGTGCAGAACCTAGAATTCATAGGAACACAACTGAACACAAGGGATCAAATAGCTTCTCTTCCCTTACACTGCATAAAAACACTGATGAATCAAAACCTGGAACTGATATTCTACCAGTCCCCATCACATGGCTAGTCTTACAAGTCCTAGGATCTATGTCAGCAGCACTTTTATTAGTTCTTCTAGCAAGGTTTTTATGTTAATTCTTCAAAGATCATTAGCAGTACAATGGTCTTTTTTCTCCCAACCACTATCTATTCCCATCAGATTGACACCAATCTGCAAATGTTACTTATGTTGGTGGATTCAGTCAGACAATCACCTTTTAGGCAGACCTTTCTTAACTCCCTTTCCAATAGCAACAGTGACCATGGATGCTTCCCGGTTGGGGTGGAGGGGAGCATTACAAGGGGAAGATGATCCAAGGTCCCCACCTAGAGATCAGGTCGCATATCAGTGTCTTCGAGATGGGACCAGTTCTTCTAACACTGCAAGTCTTTCAGGACGCTCTCCCTCTGGAGACTATTGCAGTTCACACCAACAACATGTCTGTTGTCTGGTACATCAACAAGCTGGAAGTAGCCCGCTCTTACCCATTGTGCAGGGAGGCCATGAGGGTGATGGAATGGGCAATATCTTCTAACCACATTCTGGTTGCAACTCATATCCTGGGGAAAACCAACTAGCTGGATGACAAACTCAGCAGATCTATTCTGATTCTGCATGAGTGGTCCCTCATGCAATCAGTGGCGAACATGATCTTCAACCGCTGGGGTCAACCTTGCACCTTTTTGTTTCTCTCTCCTCAACAAGTGCAGTGAGATTTTTGCTCTGATCCCCCCTCCAGGGGAGTCCCCAAGGGGCGCTGTGGTACATAATTGGCCCCAGACCTCCTTTATGTGTATCCCCCTCTTCCACTTATCCCGAAATATTTACAGAGGGCAAGTAGGCTGAAGAGTTCAGTCATCCTCATTGCGCCCTTCTGGCCTTGACAGATATGGTTCCCCTTCCTCTGGTCTCATCTGAAATATCCTCTGTGGATACTGGAGCCAAGACAGGACCTCCTTTGTCACCCATCAGGACTGCAGCACCCCAAACTTCATGCCCTCAACCTGACCACATGGTTTTGCCACTTCCAATCATAGTGAGACAGTCCAGGCTCATTTCACTGGTCCATAACATTACCCTTGCCTTGCAAAAGGTTTCAACTAAGAAAGTTTAGAACAGTTAGTGGAAGAGGCTCATTGTTTGGGCTGCAAATAGAAATATTGATTCCTTCTCAACATCAGTGTCAAATATTTTGCTTTTTCTTAGTACCCTGTTTAAGGAAGGAGCAAGTTTCTCCACCATCAAGCTTCAGCTAGCTGCTATTCCCTGTCTGCCTTTAGATTATGCAAAACCTTTATGAAAGGTATCTTCTTGCTGAGACCTTCCATTAAGGACCCTTCCCCACCTTGAGACCTCATGGTCGTGCTGCAGAGTTTGCCTCAAAAACCCTTCAAGCCAGCAGCCAGCTGTGACATGAAGTTTTTGTCATGGAAGACAATCCTTTTAGTAGCCATTACTACAGTGAAGAGAATTTCTGAACTACAGGTATTATCTTCCAAACCTGCTTATATAATTTTTCATAAGGACAGGGTTTATCTGTGTACCAATAACTCCTTTATGCCTAAAGTAGCCAAGGAAAATAATACTAACCAGTCCATTCAGTTACTAGTATTCTTCCCAATTTTTTCTAACAAAGGAGAGTATATTCTACAGCTTCTCAATGTTCATAGGTAACTACGTTTTTATCTGCACAGAACAAGGCAGCACAAGAAGTCAGATCAATTGTTTGTAGCCCTCTCTTCTAGAAATCTAAAATCATATTGGCAAAATGGATTACAGAAAGGCTTAGAACTGCCCTGACCGCTTAGGCTCATAGGATGCATTCTACCAGCTCTATGGCTACTTCTTCCACCTTCTCATCTAAAATTTGTATTGATGATATTTGTACTGCAGCCACCTGGTCCAACAATCACACCTTTGCTGCACACTATAAATTAGATATCTTCTCAAGGAGCAGGGCTTCCTTTGGCTCAGTGGTGGTCCAGCATATCCTTCCATGAAGGCCACCCTGGAATCATGTAGCTGGGGACTCTAATCCTATTGTGAGGAGGAATAAAGAGGGCAACATCAGATTAGAAAGTTATGTCTTACCATCACTTGGCATCTGTGTTGTCTATCTTCATTCCTCCTCACTTTCCCACTAATCCATCCCCCTACCTTATTCTTTGAGAGGATTTATGGAAGATGGCAGGACACTTAGGGCCCATGTCTGAACTTCATTTGCCCTTCTTCTATACTGTCATGGTTATGTACGTATGGTGAATCAGCAAACTCAATCTGAGGTGCTTGGCTGGGTGAAGTGCATTATGGGTAAGAGGGAGGAGCTCAAGAGTCAGATCCAAGACTGGAGAATGTGGCCGAGTCGGATCCAAGGATCCATTTCAATTTTTTCCAGCCCATTTCCTGTTCAATCGGATCCAAGGTTTTGGATCCGATCTCCCACCAAAAAAAAAAAAAAAAGAAGGGAGGGAGAAAATATTTTACGTTTTTTATTTATACCTGTTACTGTTTTTCTATCAGAAGATCCTAAGCCTAGGATCCAACAAATAATCAGTCCCACATAGGAACTGGACTATTCTTGTTGTTGTGTCTTTCGGCCTTTCCCAGTTAGGGGTTGCCACAGCAGAACTCCAGTCTGCTAATGATCGGCAGTAGATTTTTACGTGCCGAGTTGCCAGCTCTGACGCACAACCTTCAATGAAGGTACGCCCATTCACGCATGTCTCCACACATAAGACGCTTTAGCTGAGAATCGAACAGGACAACGTCTTACTGTCAGGCGACAATGCTACCACAGCACCTAAACTGCTAAAATGTTGCTTGTTTCTTCGGATGCGAGACTTCCATCAGATCCTACTGCATTGATGTCTCTGTTCATAGCTCTCAGCTGTCTAACTTTTTGCAGAATGTCCAGATTTTTGTCATTTAATTTTGTCCATTTCTCATAAAATGTGTGTTTTTCCTTGTAAATCACTGAGGAATTAAATCACCAAATAATGATATACATTTGAGTTTCAGACTTTATCCTTTGTGAAATACATTCAAACCTATTATTCTAGCAACTTTATAAGAGCAATATGTAAAATCTTTTCCTGTTTTGGGCATTTGTCCCCCCATTATTGTAATAATAAAAAAGAATGTAATCAGTCAATTCAATCACCAGTTTTCTTTCCAAATAGAGGTGAATATATGTTACATCCTCTTGATGTTCCTAGACAGTTGAAATTCTACCTGCAGAGAACAGAGGTACAGGAAATCTGACTAACTGTTTGTATCTTTTTCAGCTAATCATTTAGGGCAAGTAGTGTCCAAAGTCACCTAGGCTAAATAGATAACTGATTGCATTTCTTTAATTCACTCCCAAATGGGTAAAAAAAAAAAAAAAGGAAATAGTGCCCTTCCTTTGCTATGCAGGCAGGTCTTTTGGTGCTGGCTTTCTACACTGCATAGATGAGTTTGTTTTTTCCCTCATGCCTGTATGGTTTCTGCACAGATCGGGATGGTATCTTTCTGCTTTGACCCAATGGAGCTGCTTGCTAGGACCAGGTCTCTTCTGGCTCAAAGCATGGATTTGCTTCTGAGACTTACACCTGATTGTGAGTTGCTGTCACCTGCACTGGTTTGTTGCAGTCTCCTTGCCATTGGAGTGAACTTGGAACATGGAGGCGTTGCACTCGTTTGGTCCCTGCTATTCTTTGATTCATCCCATCCCCACAGTGGCCGTCATCCTTGAGCCTATCTCCTTCCCTGGTGCCAAATTTCAGGCTCTAACCCTGTCCTATTACTCTATGATCCTTCGCTTGTCATAAAGAGAAAGCCCTTTTTCCCCCAATGGGACCCACTGGTCAAAATTTGCTCCACTTGAAGTGGCCATTATTGTCAGAATATTTTTGTCCAAAGGGCTCCCCTTGGAGAAATACAAATATGAGACTACATTCCTACTCCTCCATTGGGCTCCTCATGGAAGAAAGAAGGATTCTCCAAAATAGTTTTCCTTAGATAGCATCTCCTTCTCTGTTTCTCTTTAAACTGCAATTGTTCCACTAGATAACTCTATCTGTCAGTGTATAGGATTTTATGCTCTTTCTCCTTATCCTGTCTAGTACATTTATGAGAGATCATCTTAGATACTATCCAGTTGAAGTTGTATGCTACCCATACACTTCACTAGGCCATAAAATGTTATAAGGTAGAACTTCTATACTTTCCAAACTTCTGTATAAGAAGTATCTCAAAATTATTCTGTAACAGCTGCTCCAGATATTGTCATTAGGAGACATGAGTGGAACCAGCTGCATGATTTTAAGGATCTCCGTGATCTCTCCTAATCTCTTCTTTGTGGAAATTCATTAACTGATAACCCAATTCAGACTTCTACATAACTATTTGGAAGATCTCTATTCTTTCTATCTTCAACTGAGTAACTTGGTTGTACTTTTTGAATACGTCCAAGACTTCATTCCCCCATTACTAGGGAGGGTGCCCTTCATCCAGTTGCCTCTGACTTATCTGTTATCAAATATAGTTGCACAACACTTTTACTTTTCAGGTATTCCTCAGAAATCCATGTTTATTTCCCCTTTGGCTATATATCTATGTTGCCAGAAATACCGGGTTCACAAATTCAGGGTTATACATATACTCTATCAGCACCCTAAGGTATAGCCCAGATTCTCTAACTCTTGAGATGTTGGCAGTCAAGTTTCCATGCAGGTGAATTTCTGGATTAATTTCCAATAGAGATACGTCCTTGAATACTAACCAGTTATTCTAAATTCTATCCTAAGTATCCTAAATTCAAAATGCCTCACAGTTCAATTCATCCTGCCTCTTTTGCACAAGTTTTGATGTATGTATTCCATGCACCACTAAGATGCACCATGAAACACTTTTTCCTCAGCCCTAAGGGTGCTTACTTAATACTGGACTATCAATGTAGCTCACATGTTCTTAGAAAGACAATTAATGCAGTCATAAAGGATTACTTAACCTCCTGATTTTCCAACTAGATGTCAGATTTCTACTAGACAGAGTTTACTTAATCTTGGTTCATCCCTAGACCCTAGCCATTATGAAAATGTAGCCAAATCTAAACTGACTCCTACACAAAACTATCCTGTAAAGAATCTTGTTTCTTATATCCTCTGTGAGACAGCCCTCTTCTTTGTCAGTGCTTATGGTTTTCATTTTCTTACCTTTCTTAAAAAGAGGGTATCCTTCCACACCTATTCTTCCCTATTTAATCAAAATGTAATCATCTACACAATTGCTTGAGACCCAAAGTGTAGAATACCTAACAAACTGTTTATCTACCCTTCCTCCTCACTACTTGGGTTAAGAATTCTTCTAAGTTTGTAAGAGATCCTGACTAAGTTTCTGCTGAAAATTTCCTATAAATTAAAAAAAAAAAAAAAAAAGTAAAACATTCTTCTTGGTAACATTTACATTGACAAAATTAATTTATAACCTTCAAGCATTGTTGCCAAACCTTCTTGTGTTATTTTCTATAAAGAGATGGTGTCCCTCCAGACTAGCCCTCCTGTTTACTACGTTTATCCTTCATGGCATCACCCAGTACAGAAACTCTAACAGATTATGTCCCCCCTTCTAACTGCCTAGGTCATGCAGTCTCCTTGGCCAAATAGATTAATGACTATATTTCCCAGTTTCTCCCTAAATGGTTTGGAATTGCCTTGTCATCCTAGATTCATTCAGCCAGATCTATGACTACCTCAACTGTTTTTCTTTCACAGCTTCTTGGTCACGCACTCTCTAAGTTACCTTGGCCAGATTGATTACTGATTGTATTTCACTGATTTTTTCACAAAATGGTTTGGAATTTCCTTGTCATCCAAGAGCTCATTCCACCAGATCTATGACTATCTCATCTGCCTTTCTTCCAGAGCTTCTGTTGATGATATCTGCACTGCAGTTACTTGGTCAAAGATTCTCTTACCTTTGTGACACATTACAAACTGGGCATTTAACAGACCTTTTTTGGTTCGACCATGCTTTGGCATATTCTTCTTTGAGGACCTCCCTAGAGTTACATAGCTGGAGACTCTGACCCATCAGTGAGGAAGAATGAAAAGGACAACATCAGATCTGGTGCTATCTGTGTCATTATTGACCACAAATGGGGGTAGGATCTGACCTCAGGTCCAAGCCAACACTAAAAAGATAGCTCCAGAGCTCAAACTCCACCCCTTCCCAAAATCCTTTGCTACCCACAACCCCCAGATCTCATTTGCCGCGATTTCAAATTAGACATGCTTCCTGAAGCTGTCACTCATCTCGTTCAGATAAGTGCTTTTTTCTAATTTTGGGGGTCTAGCTCTTTTCCTTCTTAATATCCTACCTATTTATCTCTTCCAAGTAGTTTCCTCCCCTCCCAGTAGCTTTTTTGGGTACTTTAGCTAGGTTCTTTCTGGTTTCCTGCCCTTGTCCTCCCAGTCTTAGGTTTTCTCTATTCCTTTCCTTTTCTATCTTGTTTCTCCCCCTTGCTGTGTGTTGTGTGCAGGTGGGGTGTGAGTATGTGGGTGCAAGTATGTCCAAGAAACTAATTGGGTTTAAATGATGCACCTCGTGCGGTCAGAAGTTATCCCATGCTGACAGGCACAAGGAGTGCATCTACCACCTAGGAAAGCAACATCTGGAGGTTGAATGTGACATCTGCATCGGATTCAACCTCAGGGGTCACCTAGAGTGTAGAAGCAAGCTTCTGCTTAAGGGGCTTGCTAAAGGGGGTCCCTGGTCTCAGGTTCTCCCTCCAAGCCTCCTTCAGATCCCAAGAGGAAGTCTTCTTTCTCTCGGGATTTGCCCACCAAAAAGTTGAGGCTCCCTGATCGTAGTTCCCCAGATCTGAGTCCGGCCTTCCTGGTTTTGGATCCAGGCTGTTCTGAGAGCCCCAGCTCCACCTGGTGGATCCGAGTCCTCAGAACTTTGGAAGTCCTTGGATCTGATCAGATCTAGACCACCTCTGGATCCGATCCATCCATCGGATCTGACCATGGTTCCTCCTAAATCTTCGGATCCGACCAGACCCTCATATCTAACTGTTTTGTTGGATTTGATCGTTATGAAGACTCTCCCTCCATTCTCAGGAGATCAAATCCAAGGCTATCTAGCAGGTCTCCTTCATGAGACCATAGACCATCAGCTAGGTTGGGCCATTCCTCTATATCTTCCCATTCCACCAGGAGCCTGTTCCCATCAGACATGGATAGGATGATGAGCTTTCTCAAGTCCCAAAGCAAACTAGGCTTGTTGCCATTCCCTGGCCATTTGCTCAGGGGACCTTGACCATCCACAGAACTCCAGTCTCCCAGACCGACTCATTCAGGTTCAGTTCCCCAAGATTAGAGCATCCCTAGGGAGAGGCTAATGGTGTCAGGTATTGCTTCCTTTCCCGCACTGTCTGGGTCCCTGGCGGGTTCAGCTCCATTGCCTTTGGAGCTGGTGATGCCTTGACCTCACGAGGTCAGTGGGGGTCACTGGGGAGGGGGGTCCGGGCCAGAGTTTTTAGACCAGTCCCTCCCTATGGGGGCCTCTGCTTTAGACAGCTTGGGGCCGATATAGTGTGGGGACATTGGTGCTGTGTCAGGGCCGTCCCTTCCATCAGCTGCGGCCAGTGGGGACTTCTTCCAGTCTGTCAGCCTTCCAGGCAATAGAGAGGACCATCTCCAGATGGGCAGCTGCCTCTACCTCAGCTCTGGATCCCCCCCAGCCTCATTTGATGTTGTGTGGGGAGATCTCTTTATCTTATCAAGGTCAGCCCTCCTGTGAACACCTTCAGATGGACATTACTCCCACTGACATTTCTTCCTCTTCTGAGTTCTCCCTGGACCCCACTGTGGAGGATCCTCCTCTGAAGAAGATGTGCAAGAGCAGGCACTTGGACTCCCCTCAAGAGTCCCTCACTGAGGACATGGACTTTGAGGAAGGATATGGGTCCAGCAGACTTCCATCTGAGAAGGTGTCCTTTGGGGACATCCTCAAGATCCTTAAAGAGCAAGGTGGTTGGTCTTCCCCCCACCCCGTCTTCAGAGGAATCTGTGTTTCTGAATGCTTTGGGATGGGCCCATCTTCCACCTGGGTGTCTTCTCCTGCTGATGAGCCTGTCCAGCTCATTTCCAGCAGGGCATGGAAGGAGCTGTACACAATAGAACCTGTTCCAAAAAAGTGGGTACATTTCTGAGTCTACCTAAAGACAAGATGTTTTGGAGCAAAGGCATTTCCATTGATGCCATTGTGGTGGCTGCAGCCATCAAAAAGGAGCTCACTGAACAGAGCTCCATGGTCCATCCCCCAAACAGGGAGTCTTGGGCTATTGACCATTTTAGGGAGCGCGTGTTTGCCTCGGCTACTTTCAGACTAAGGACAACAAACTACATAGCACACTTTACTCGGCTCCAAAGGGATTTGGTATCAGAACTCTCCACTTCACTTTCTGAGTTGCTGCCTCCAGAAAGTCTTAAGTTAGTCTCTCTGAAGCTATCTACTCTAGCTAATGCCTCAATGAGGTTGATCTTGAATGTAATAGAGACCACCTCTTGAGCGGCGGGTATGGGCATTACTATCAGATGTCATGCCAGGCTTCACCTTTGTGGATTTGTGGAAAACTTCAAGGCATCATTTACTAATTCCCTTTTGACAGGTCAGCACTGTTTGGGCCCTCAGTCAAACAAACCTTAACCCATAGTGAGCAGGAGGGAAAGACTCTGTCCACAGTCTGGATCAAGCTTTCTACTCCCCAGCGATCCTTGTCCAAGAATCAGAGGGGTAGTAAGAATCTGTGGTTCTACAGGTTTCAGTCTTTTTTCCAGAACACTCCTCAGGAATCTTCTTCCGGCTGGGGAAAGGGGTTTGATAGCAGATGCCACCCCAGAGGCAGAGGAGGTTCCCAGAACCTGGGCTCCCAGGAAACTTTCTCAGAGAAACCTCCTCAGTGCTCCTGAAGTGCTGCCTGGCTGTCCTGCCTGGAGGCAGTCATGGGTTGTCTCTCCCTACACCCACTAGCTTGGGAAGCTATTACCTCAAATCAGTGGGTGCTAAACTTTGTATCTAGGGGATACTTCATACCCTTTTTTCAGCCCCTCCAACTCAAAATTCTCTCCTGGATGTTCCACCCCACCAATGGGAGTTGGCTGTCTGTGAGGTCCAAGATCTCCTTCAAAAAAGAGCCATCCAGGAGGTCCCAATAGGATAAAGAGGATCCAGGACTTACTTTCGCTTCTTTTTGGTGCCCAAGAAAACCGGGGACCTACATCCCGTTCTGGACCTCAGTGTTCTAAATTTTTCGGTCAAGAAGTCGAAGTTCCAGATGGTCACTGTTCATTCCATTCAGCCAGATCTTCACAAGTACAAGTGGAGGTGCTCAGTGGATTTCAAGGATGCATACTAATATATAAAAATTGACAGACGCTCCAGGAGATACCTGAGTTTATTTAATAGATGATTATATGTTTAATTTTCTTTTAACTTTCCTTGGAGAAAGTATTCACCAAAGGGGTTTACATGTAACAGTTAATTACAACTACTTTTTCTGTTTTAAGATGTGGTTTTATCATAGTATTTCTTGTGCTGTTTTTTTTCTTTGCAGCAGGGGTTGGGTTAAATGGTTAATTGGATAATTGATTTTAATGGATGTTTTTTATATTGGCTGATTGCCTGTATAGGACTATAAAAGTCCTGATTTTTTTTGAGTATAACTGACTCTGAAGAAGCCCAATGTTATGGGTGAAAGCGCTAAGTCAGTGATTCTACATTTACAATAAAGCTGTGGTTTTATCGAGTCATGGATCTTTTTATTCCTACTAGTGTTCATTCAACTTGGTGATACCTGAGCTTCTGTCTGGGGGCCAATCACTGTCAGCTCAGAGCCCTGCCCTTCATACTCATCTCAGCCCCCCAGGTATTTACCAAATGTATGGCAGTGGTATCAGCTCATCTCTGGTTGCATGGGTTTCAGGTCTTTCCGTACCTGGTGGATTGGCTCCTCACAACACCCACAAGGCATCAACTCACTTGGGCCATGGGTTATACACTCAGTCTCTTTCAGGACCTAGGCATCACAGTTAACCTATCAAAATCTCATCTTGTCCCATGCCAGAGCCTGGAATTTATCGGGGTCCTTCTGGACACAGTGTCAGAGACTGCAGTCCTTCTCCCATGCAGTGTCGAGATGATTCGGGAACAGGTCTATCTTCTTCTGGATCTGGAGAGTTTCTCTGTGCATTTAATCTTGCAAGCCATTGGATCAATGGCAGCTGCATTCATTTAGTCCCTCTCACCAGATACCACATGTGAGTTTTACAATGGACCCTTGCGATGCAGTAGTCAGCTTACCCTCATCCCATGTCCATCACCATCAGGATTTCTCAGGGCTACAGACATCACCTTGTGTGGTGGCTTCAAACTCAGGACCTTCTTTTAGGCAGACCCTCTTGTCTTCCCCAGCTCCAGACCACTGTGACTAAGGGCACCTTACAGTTGGGGTGAGGGGGCATTACTGGGGAAGGACGGTCCAAGGTAAGTGATCCCCCTTAGAGACCAAATTGCACATCAGTGTCCTGGAGATAATAGCAGTCCTGCTAACACTGTAAGCCTTTCATGACTGTCTCTGTCTCAGGACTGTTGCTATTCAGACAGACAACATGGCGGTGGTCTGGCACATCACCAAATGGGGAAACACAATCTTATCCCCTGTGCAGAGAGGCCATGAGAATGTGGGAATGGGTAATGTCTTCCAGGTGCTTTCTTCTTCCAACACATATTCTCAGCAGGTCCAACGTGCTTGCTGACTAACTCAGCAGATCTATCCTGAGTCCTCATGAGTGGCCCCTGAATCCATCAGTGGCATACCAAATATTCAACCATCGGGGTCTTCCTTGTAGTGATCTCTTTGCCTCCCTGATCAATCACAAATGCACCAATTACTTTGCCTTGATCCTCCCAAATGGGGGAGTCACCCAGGGATCCTCTGGTCCATGACTGGCCACCGGGTCTTCTGTATGCCTATCCCCCAACTCCCCTCATTCCCAAAGTCTTACAGAAAGCTTGTATCCTGAAGACTCATCTCATCCTCATTGCCCCCTTTTGGCCTTGTCAGACATGGTTTTCCCTTCTTTGGTCTCATCTAAAATATCCACCTTGGATACCAGATCCAGACCCAGATCTCATTTCCCATCCTTGGGGGCTTCCTCTTCCCAACCACCAGTCTCTTCGGCTGACTGCTTGGTACCTCTAGTTGCAATGATTTTAAACCAGTCCAGGCTTCCTTTTCCAGTTAAGGACATTATTTTGGCTCCCCAAAAGCCTTCTACTAAGAAGATGCATTCCAGCAAATGGAAAAGGTTTACTACATGGGCTAAACAACATAATTTAGATCCCTTTTCGGCTTCTATTTCCCACATTTTGTTGTTTCTGGCCTCACTTTTTCAACAGGGGGCAAGTTTCTCTACAATCAAACTTCAGTTGGCTGCTATAGCCAACTTCCATTTAAATGAAAGTCACACTTTCTCTTCTAGGTTGTGCAGGACCTTTCTCAAAGGGGTCTTTTTGCTCATGCCTCTTATCAAAGATCCTTTCCCTCCTTGGGATTTTACTCTAGTGCTGCAGTCCTTGGCAGAACACCATTTTGAGCCTGCTGCTACCTGTGACCTTAAGTTCCTGTCTTGGCCAAGAGGGTCTCCAAATTGCAGGCTCTTTGCATTAAGCCCTCCTTCATGATTTTTCCATAAGGATAGGGTGTCCCTCAGAACCAATCCTTCCTTCATTCCTAAGGAGGCCTCAGAGGCGAATCCTAACCAATTGATTCAACTCCCTGTCTTTTTTCCCAATTTTTCAAATAAAGGAGAATATCAGCTGCATTGTCTGGATGTACATAGGCAGTTATGTTATTACTTGAAGAGAAAAGAACATTTTCAAAAATCCGATCAGCTTTTCATGATTTTTTTTTCAGGAAAAGAAAGGTCAGACAATTTCCAAAGTTTATATTTCTCATTGGATCATTAGTTATATTTCTTATATTTACAAGTGCAATCACATGGAGCTATATAGGCCAGTTAAAGCTCACATCTTCTGCTTTCCTTAGATGATATTTGTGCTGCTGCTACTTGGTCCAATCCAAATACCTTTGTAACACATTATAAATTGGACTTGGTGTCTAAGGGCAGGGTGTCCTTTGGTTCTTCTGTGCTCCGGCATGTACTTCCTCGATGCATCTCAGGGTTGTTGGCAGCTGGGGACTCTAACCCATCCGTGATCAATAATGCCATCAGGTAAAGAGTTATGTACTTACCATAACTTAGAATCTGGGCTATCCACTGTGTCATTATTCATCATGTTCCTACCCTCCTTCCCCCTCCTTCTGGCATATGAGGAGTTATGGAGGAATGATTCCTTAGTGTCCCTTTCCATTTTATAGGCATTCTTCATTGCTCTCTTTTTTCCTATCCAGCAAACTCGATCTGAGGGTTATGGGTAGCAAGGGATCTTGGGAAGGGGAGGAGTGAGCTGTTACTGCTGCCATACATTTGGTGAATACCCTTTGGACTGTGGTGAGACCAAAAGGCAGCACTCTGAACTGGAAATGACTGGCTCCCAGCCAGAAGAGGAGGAATCTTCTGGAGCATTTGTCCATCTTTATGTGGTAATACGCATCCTGAAGATCTATAGGGCATATCCAGTCATTATCCTCCAGAAAAGGGAGGATAAACTAAACTATGACCATCCAGAATTTTGATTGCTGAATGAACTTGTTCAGAAGGTTGAGATCTAAAACTGGTCTCTAGTCCTCTGTCTTTTGGGCACTAAAATGTATCTTGAGTAAAATCCATATCCTCTTTGATCTGTTGGGACTTCTTGAATTACTCTTTTTTTCAGCAGCTTCTGAATCTCTACAGCTGCTTGATCCCTGGAACATTAGGGATTCATTTTGGGGACTTTGGGAAAGAGAGTGAATGGAATTCTGTAACTTCTGGTGATAATTAATTGCACCCAAGTATCCAAAGTTATCAACAGCCAGGCTATTTGATGCAGTGAAAATCTTCCCAACTGCTTCCAGAGTTAAGCAATCAGGTCTCTGTTCAGGAGTGCTGGTATGGCTGTCTGGAGAAGGAATCTCTGGAGCCCTGATTTCATGGACCTCCTCTGTCACAGGGAGGGTGTCTTCCATTAGAACTTCCTCCTCTGCCCAGAGGGGAGTATTCACCACGTGTGTCCTGAAAAGACCCTTAGGATTTTTTGAACCACATTTTTCCAGTCCTCTGATTCCTAGAGTAGGATCTTTGAGGAGTAGAGAAATGAATTCCCACAGAAGACAGGGTCTTTCCATCTTTTCCACACCTGACTAGTGTGTCTTTGACTTTGGGGCCAAACAAGGAAGAATCGTCAATAGGAACATTGACAAAGGAAGACTTGAAAAGTTTCACAATGTTACACAAGAGCATCCAGGTGTGACACCTTCTGGCAACACCTGAACCCACTGCCCTAGTCATTCCTTTGAATGCATGAGTGATGAGCCGCATGGACAAATTCGATATAGACTCCAGGGTGGCAAGCTGAGAGGCAACTTTATCCTGTACCTCATCAGACACAGCTCCAACCAGGGTATCTGATAGCTCCTTTATCAGATCCCTTTGGAGTCTAGTAAAGTGCACCATGAAGTTCAAGGACCTAAGAGTGAAGGTCGATGATGCATAGACCTGCTTCTCAAACCTGTTCATCATCCAAGACTCTTGGTTAGGAGGATGGACAGTAGAAATCTCCTCAGCAAGTTCCTTTTTGGTGACTGTCACCACCACCATGGTGCCTACTGCTAAACCCTTGCCCCAGTGAGGATGATCTTCAGGAGCTGTTAAAATTTTGTCTGGCCTCCAGGGAACTGGCTGTATAGAATCAGGAGCCTTCCATGTCTGCTGCACAATCAATTTAATAAGGTCATTAGTGGGAGGAGTAACCCAGGAAGCAGATGGGTGAGCACCAAAAGCCTGTAAGAACACAGATTCCTCTGAGGATAGGTTGGAGGACTTCCAATCACCCCTCTATTTTAAGATTTCTAGAATGTCTCCAAATGAGGCATCCTCAGGGGGTGACCAGGGGGAACCATTCCCTTCATTATAATATGTGCCTTCCATGACAGATTCTTCTGGGGAATCTAGATGTTTCCTCTTACAAGTCTTCTTAGGGGGTGGCTCCTCTGTGGGGATCTATGGGGAGGACTCCGAAGAAGATGGGCCCTGAACAGGGATATCTTGCCACTTCAGTGCCTACTGTGCCAATATGAGCGATGGTAACAGCTGCAATCCAGAGGGTACAAATATATGACACTCCAATGTAGAAGGGGCCAGCTGAGAGTCCACAAATGCTAAAGCTCTCTCCATAATTTAGAAAGCAGCCCCCCCCCCCCAAAGAGGGATTGGAGCTCAGAATCGAGAAAGACAACCTTGGAACCGGGGCCACACCCTGTTCTGAAGGTTTGCATTCCAAAGCAGGAGCTGGGGGAGAGTCCAAAACTGTCAGGGTTCTGAGGGTCAAAGATGACCCTGAGCTAACAATCAGTACTGAAGCCCCCCCCCAAACCGACAGCTGAACCATAGCCCCAGGTGTCTATCAATTCCGTTGGAGCTGAAGACATTAGAGCTGAACTTGGTACCAAAGAAGAAGAAGAAGAAGATTCTGCTGGCAATGGAAAAGCTGGAACCAGGGTAATCAAAGTAGTGGCCTCTGAACCAATAAAAGAGGTTGGAGGAGGATAATCTGGAAGAGTCCTGGGAGAATAGGCCTCAGCTGCAGGTGGCATGAAGGTCTGAGTGGGAGCAGGAATACCCCTGACCTCCAAATGCTGATCTACCAATCTTACCATGTCTACCTCGGAAATGACTTCTGGATGAATGGACCAATATTCCCAAGAGAGATTCTTGACTATTCACAAAAGGGCTGGGGAGTTGATGCAGAAAGGGGTTTGTAGAAGGAGAATACCTTGTTCTGAGAGGTATGATTACTTCGATTTAGGGCGTCGTATACTGTAGAACAGATGGAAAAGTTGGAACCGAGTGGGGAGTGAAGGTTGCTGGAGCCAATGAAGTCGTCGGTGTCGAGACTGGCAAAATCAGTGCTGATGGGACTGTCGGTGTCGAAGTCAAGATCAGTGCAGAAACCATCAATACTGATGGGGACATAACTGTTGGTGCTGAAGGCTGTGTCACAGTCAGTTTGGGAACTTTACTCTTATTTTACTGATGGAACCGATGACTTGTGAGATTTGGAGTCTTGTGCCTATGGTGAGCTTGGCACTGAGTGGCTTCTCTTTTTAATTTCAGTTTGGAAGACTCTGCTTAGAGAGGGCTTTGTCAAAGGAGGATTTTAACAATCCCTGTAAAATCAGATTGTTTTGACATCTGCCAAGTTTGGGAACTGAAACCCTGGCAGAATTTACAGACAGTCTCTAAGTGGGGTGCACCCAAACAATATATGCATGAAAGATGCCCATCTGAATTAAGCATCTTTCTTCCACAATCTTGGCACTGCTTGAAGCCTGAAGTGCCTTTCTACTTCTCTGCCACATTAAAGAGCTCACACACTCACACTCAATCACTCTAAACAGAGAAAGGAAGGGAAACCTACCAACAATGGTAGGAAGAAATACCTAAAATAGGTAAAGGGAGGATGAATATACCAGCAATGGTATCTGAGAGATTACCTAAGAGGTGGAAGGAGAAAGGGGGAAAACAAATTACCAACAATGGTAATTGAGAATACCATTAGGTAAAGAAAAAGGGTAGAGAAAAGGTTATATAAATATCAACACACACTTGTCAAAGAGTATAAAGGAAGAAAAATCTACTATAAAGTGCAAGGAGCAGGTTTTGAAGTAAAATAAGATATAATATAAGCACTTAGCTAGACAGTATCAACTGACCCATCCTAATATCAGACCGGCAAGTGAGATATGAGGTGATGGAGATAGGGGCATTGTGGGTAGAGCCTTAGCTCGAGAGGTTTTGATTGGTGCGAGCTGTATAATGGCTGAGCCAGTTCTGAGGAGTCAGAACCGAGTCCCATTCATCATGAATGAATAAAGACTGACAACATCAGATAAATATTTATAAACCATTTAGCTAAAGCAGCATTGAGCTCTTCGTTCTGTTTTGTTCCTTTCAAGTAATTAATAGGCACATTTTGAAATAATGGTGCAGATAGAAATATATTAATTTATCCACTGCATAATTAAACTTGTCTGGGATCAGGGGAATCTGCAGCCCTCAATTCATCACTCAGTGAAATGCATAAGTGTATTGCCCTACCTGTATTCAATTTGGATATCAAAAATTCACCTTATGGTCAGTGTTAGGGAGGAAAACGGAGTACTTTGTATCAAATCGGACATAGAGATCATACCATTCAATTGTTCAGTTTTTTTGCAGAATGTTCTGATTTTTACCTCATATTCTTGGTCTGTTTCTCATAAAATTTGTGATTTTCAGACAAATCACTCGGATAATGTCAGGATTGAAGTTATTAATAACGACATACATTTACGTTTTAAGATTTCATGTATTTCAGAAAATGCATGCTAATAACACAAATCCTGTTTTTCTAGCAAATTTCACAATTTATAAGAACATTATCTAAAATCTGCCCTTATTTTTTGGCCTTTATCCCCCCATTATGTCAGCCTTTATTTACATTTCTTGTGCTAAGAGGTTGAGAGGTATGATGTAAATTATAGAATACTTTGCAACAAAGTTATATACAAGTGTTTTCCTTCATGTAAAATCTTTGGTCATTTTGTCGTTTTTATTCCTCCTCATGGAACTTTGCTTTCAGAAGCATCCAAAAGGTCTGCAAGTCATGTACTTAGCTGTTGAATCTTTCTTTGAATACATTTTAGGAAAAAAAAAACAGTAGTCATACTGATTATCTCTAATTCAGTAATGTGGGGGCCAGACTCGAAAATGTTCAGGGTAGCATATCAGAGAGCTGTTCCACCATCCCATTCACTATACAGAACTGGCAGTACATTCCTATCTCTAGGCATAATATCATTTGGAGTGGGGTACACCAATTCATGGGAGTCCCACAACACTAGGGGCAAATAATGAAGTCCTACAATGCTCATTCCTGTTATCAATTACTGGTGTAACTCAACCCCAAATGAGGAATCGGTAGCGATCAAAGTCAATAGTGTCACAGTGCTACCTGAGATACCATAGCTGCCATACAGCTGGACAATGAACAAGTTGCCCTGCACAAGCATTCAATTTGTATGATGGACAGGAGACTGCATTAATGACAGGTAGTATGGCCGTCACAAGTGCAGCCAAACTTGTCCTCAAACTGCGGCATGCATGCTGGGGTACTAGGTCACTTGGGAATTTTGCCTTCCCCCCAGCTGGCCATCATGTGAGAGTTGTCTATACAACTCTTATGCAACCGTACTATGCATTTATGTATTTTTTTCTGCTTCCCCACATGTCCCCCACAGAAGCAATTTAACTCCATCTGTATAAGGAACTTCCTAGTGCAGGCAGTCTGGCTTCCAACTAAGTACCTCCTGCAATACAGTATCTCTCTTACAGAGAAAATGGACATCAAACCAGAAGTAAAGAAATTCAGACAGCAACTGAATGTACCAAAAAAAAAACAAAAAAAAAAAACAAAACAAAAGAAAGAATATAAGGTGAAGGATCAGATATGAAGGAAATAAATGGGGAAAAGCCACAAACATAGTGCTAAGTATGGATATCTCATGGAACAACCTCATGCTGATCAGGATATGATGCAAGAATGGTTAAGGAGAGGTGAGTTGAAACCAAAGGATGAAAGGTTAATAATGGCAACCCAGGATAGTAGGATCTGTATAAAAAGAACTGGAAATGGTTGCACACCTTGAAGCTGGATGTGATATATTCGTGGCAGAGGGTCTGTGCACTGAAAAGCACAATAATATGGCATGACTGTTGCATTGGGAATTGTGCAAACACTACAATATAGAACTAGCTGAAAATCATTGGAAACAAACACCACAATGCATTATACAGAATGATGAAGTGTACATCATATAAGATCACCCATTACCAACAGTTCAAAAAATAGATGTGACAAAACAAGATATAGTGGTCCATAAAAAAGGTAAAAGTAGTATTGTTCATGGAAATTGCTACACTTAGTGATTACAGTGTCTCACATACAGAGAGATACAAAATCATAAAATATCAGGATTTGCAGACAGAAATGAGAGTAATGTGGAAGAAAGATACCCCTACATTTCCAATTAAGAGTAACAGGTTTAATAAAAAGGAATCTACAGTCGTATTTAGATATACCATACAGAAGCTGTCACGAAAACCACAAGAGGGACAAATGAGTAGTAAAAAACGTTTTAATATCCAATGTTACATCCCTCTAATCACAGGACTTCATCAGAACAAGAATAGCACACTGAAACAAACTTTTAAAAAGTTCCTCTTCATCTTATGCATTTGATTCATCTAGTCAAAAGAATTTAATGAATTCACATCTATAGTTAGTATCTTAAAACTTAAATCATATGTTATTTGATGGTATGATGTTCGTTTTGCATAATGTATTATAATGATAAGTGGATGGTAACAAGAATTTACTACATTTTACTCTGATGTAATTTAATTTTGGCAGTACCATTTATTAATGACAATGTTTCTTTAACAGAGAGTAACCTATTTAACATTTTAGCAAAATTACACTTCTGATTGGATCAATCAAATGTATGTGGAGAAGAGGTACTTTTTAAATTTTGTTTCAGTATGCTGTTCTTGTTCTGATAACAAAAGCACTTAATACTGGATATTAAAAAGTTTTTTTACTACTCATTTGCACCTCTTGTGGTTTTGGTGATGGCTTCTCTATGTTATTACTTCCTTCGTATTTAGAACCAAACGACTACAATACAGCTCAACAAACCAAACACCCAGAGCTCGGCTCAGCACAATAATAAATTTAATTCATGAACTGACACGTATAAAACAAATAAATGAAATACAAAATGATAAGTGCTTTTGTCCACACAGATCAGGACTTCACAGATAATGAATCATCTAAAACATCTGCTTTAAATAGTTTAAGGTCACATGATGCACCCAGCCTAAATTAAAACTCTTAAAAACTCTTAAAAAGACTGAACTGGTGAATTATAAATTAAAAACTGGTGAATTACAAGTAAATTAAACATGAACTAGTAAACCAACACAGCTGAAACGGAGCAGGAAAAATGGTACTTCAAACGACCAAAAATATAAGGAAATTTATTAAAGTTTGTTAAAATAAAGCACTTTTCGTCTGGTTTAATGACACAGACTTCTTCAGACATATATATATACACACAGTTACAAGGAGAACCCAATCAACAGGCAAAAAGCAATTAAACAATTAAGCAATGAACTACTACGTACTGTTTTTTAAAAAGGCAGCCACAAATTCATAGCAGCAACAAAAAGTGATGCATTAGCATTTGTTACTAAAACTATTTTGTCAAAACCACATCTATTAAATTAATATAACTTTGACTTCAGAAAAGCTAAAGACAAAAATGTAATTATATAATATTGACTATAAGAAACAGTAAAAAGTTACAAATGTTTAAACATATTTAAAAGTAATGACATTATAAAAGGCTTAAGTGAATAAAAAACTAAGAAACTAAAAAATTAGTAAGCACACAAGCATTTACCAGGATGAAAAGTCTACTAACAATAGACCTGTACAAACAAAGTTGTCATCTACATAAACTCTTGATTTTCAAAATCCTGTTTATTGAGCAGTTTTCATTGAGACCAGGGGCGTTGAAGGCATTAAGTCTAATCTGCCAAAGCAGTTCTAATTCCTCTAATTTAAAACCTGTTGGACCATCTCTTTCACTTGCTATAACCTGGTCGATGACCATGAATTTGAAGGAATGGTTGGAAAAAAGAGAAATATGTTTTGCTAGAGCATTGTCATGTTTATTTATTTTAATTATAAATAGAATATATATATATATATATATATATATATATATATATATATATATATATATATATATATATATATATATGGTTCTACCTTACATAGTCAACAGTGCAGAACATCGACAACGCAATCGCGATCGCCAGAAGATCGAAAATGCAGAAGACCGACGGATGAAAACACCAACGCCGAGGATACCGACATGAGAAAAGGCTGTGTAAGTATGCGGTAGTGACGGACGTTAGGGTGCGAGTAAGGTAAGTGTGGATATTGACGGTCTGTGGGGATAGGGGTGGGTTAAGTGAGTTAGGGTTAGGGTGCGGGTTAGGTAAGTGTGCGGTAGTGAAAGTCTTTGGGTTAGGGGTGGGTTAAGTGAGTTAGGGTTAGGGCGTGGGTTAGGTAAGTGTGCGGTAGTGAAAGTCTTTGGGTTAGGGGTGGGTTAAGTGAGTTAGGGTTAGGGCACGGGTTAGCTGAGTGTGCGATAGTGACGGACCTTAGGGTTAGGGTTTGGGTTAGGGTTGTAGATAGTTGTGTATGTGAGGTTTAGTGTAGTTTTGTAAGGATTTTGGTGTGCTTGTGTTGTGTGTGTGGTTTTGGACAGGGGATGTGTTTTGTTTGTTGATTGTTGTTATTGTGGTGTGTGCAGCATGTGAGGTTTCGTGTTTGTGAACCATCGGTTATTTCGTTGTCGGGCATGTGAGGTGTCGTGTTTATGCACTGTCGATTATGTGGTGTTGATGATTGCATTGTCAGTGTTCTGCACTGTCGACTATGTAAGGTAGAACCATATATATATATATATATATATATATATATATATATATATATATATATATATATATATATATATATATATATATATATATATATATATATATATATATATATATATATATATATATATATATATATATATATATATATATCCCAATTTATTTAATGTATGCTTTTTTCCTTAGCAAACTCTGTATTGAAATATTGTCATTTAAGCTTGGTGCAGTTGCTGCATTTAATTTTATTTACCACATTCTTCAATACGAGTTTTCCATGGCCCACCTCGAATGCTTACAGGTACGTGTTCAATGATGGAAAATGAAAACCTATGTGAAAGACATTTGGAAATGTGTCTGAACAATGCATTAGTAGTACTTTCTGATCGTATATCATAGTTGTGTTCATATATACGATCCCTAATTTTTCTTTCAGTTTTCCCTACATAAAATCCTTCACATGTCTGGCATAAAGCAATATAAATGACACCTCTAGTATCACAATTGCATTTTCCAGGGATTAGATATTTTTTATTCAAGGCAATGAAGGAATCTCCTTCCAGTATATACGAGCATTAAGAACATGCCCCACACTTATGTAAGCCTCCCCTGTATATTTTATACTCTGTGGCCATATTATCATATAGTGTCTTAAACTATAACCCTTTTTATAAACAATATACCTAGCCATTCACTTAGTATAGAGTCACTGTTAATAAGCTGCCAATTTTTATTCAAAATTTTACTAATCTCATAACTATCTGTAGAAAATGTAGTAATAAATGAATGGTGATATTTAACATTAAAGTTGTGTTTATTATAAGTCTCAATTGGACTTGTTGCTGGAATTAAATCTTCTACATTTACAGGAGATTTTACTACTGCTGTCTTATGATTAAAGGGTAACAGTGGTAAATAATCTCGTGTAGGGGATGATTGCTTGTAAAATGAAGAAATCAATTAGAATATGTTGGTTTCCTATAAAAGGTTGAATAAAGGCATGAACAATCAAAACATTTGGCGAGCCTGACATCTAAATAAGTTACGGTATCTGTACCAACTTTCCCCTACACCAGAAACATGCAGTTGCCAAAGGGGAGACTTGTTTGTGCTGCCCACATTGTATCTAAACACGAAGATTTTAAGGCTGAATGCGAATTGTCATATAATATGTTTTTCAATAGGGGATATCCAAAGACCTTTCTGAATTCTATTAAAGCAGAGGTGATTAATAAAAGGTTAACAAGAGTTTTGAATTAAAATTACCAGCTTATTAACAATGACTTTATACTAAGTGAGCGGCTAGGTAAAGAGCCACATATTGTTTATAAAAAAGGTTATAGTTTTAAGACGCTATATGATAATATGGTCTCAGAGAATAAACTATACCGGGGAGGCTTACATAAATGTGGAACATGTTCTCAATGCTCATGTATATTGGAAGGTGATTGAATAAAAAATATCTAGTCCTTGGAAAATTCAATCGTGATACTAGAGGTGTCACTTATATCGTTTTATGCCAGTCATGAGAAGGATTTTATGTAAGGAAAACTGAAAGAAAATTAGGGATCATATATACAAACACAACTATAATATATGATCCGAAAGTACTACTAATGCATTGTTCAGACACATTTCCATATGTCATTCACATGTTTTCTTTTTCCCTTATTGAACAGGTACCTGTAAGCATTTGATGGGCCATGGAAAACTCATACTGAAGAACGTGAACTCTGATGCAAATAACATTAAATGCAACAACTACACCAGGATTAAATGACAATATTTCATATGGAGTTCGTTAAAGAAAAAAGCGTACTTGAAATAAATTACGAAAAGTGTTGTACATAGAGCAATTATTTATTTGAGATATATATATATATATATATATATATATATATATATATATATATATATATATATATATATAATTATGATTAACCAGTTCATTCTTTTTACGAGATTTTAAGAGTTTTAATTAACGCTGGGTGCATCATGTGATCTTAAACTATTTAAAGCAGATGTTTTAGATGATTCATTATCTGATGAAGTCCATATTCCAGCTGTGCTAGTAGAATGCCTTTGCCTATGGAATTCCTGGTTGTTCTGGAGAGAGAAATGGGGAAATTCTATAGGACCAGAATAAGAGGGAATTAATTTTCTTCCTTATTTGTGCTATGTGAAGGTGAAAGGTCAGTGTGAGATCAAGCCACATAGCAAGGTATTTGAAGCAGATGACTTTATCACTGGGGTTGTCAAGATGGTCATGGATAAGATGTGATTGAGACTTATCCCATTTAGAGGAGGTACTAAGCAGCAATGTTTTAGTTTTGAAAGTGTTCAGCATTAGCTTTTTGTTATTATGCCATTTCATAAGAGAAAAGAAGTCAGCTTGTAGTCGTTGCTGTATGGCTAAGGAAGCCACGTTTGAGTGAAATAAGACCATATCATCAGCATAAATTAGGAAAGATGCAAAGTATTTTTTTGTACTCTCTTCAAATGTAATTTGGATGAATGGATGGCAAACCATAGATTTATCCCCAGTTTATCAACCATATATGTCCTATGTATAGGGGCAACAAGTAAATGTCCCAAAATATCATTGTTTTGCCCACCCCTGGGCTTACCATGAGGATGTAATGCTATACTTTTTTAGATCCTCACAGCTCAATAGTCTAGTGTCTGTGAATCTATGAACCCACAAAAGGCAATAATCTATTTAATAACATTTTAGATCGCTGGAGACTAATGTGGTATGTAAATTTCCCATTATTGACCCACAAACTGGGAATTCCTTTTCAGTACCATAAAAACAACGCAGCCACAGACTGAATTCAGATCACAATTTACTTTTCCAAAGTTGAGGAAAATATGCATACATCTCAACCCTTCAGATTAGCTGACTAAGTATTCTCCAAGCCAAACCCAAACAACTACTTCTTCCAAAATTAAATAAATATCCATCACATAAATGCAGAAGAGTATTAACATTCCAATAACTCATTTTTCTAACTTCCTATGCATTTTAATAAAGAAAGTATATACCAAACTTGCAGCATCTTTACTGATAAAGATACAGGTTTGTACAGATCTAGACTGCATTATCAACCTCACTTATAAAACGGAAAGTTAGCTCACCAGAACTACTGAAACACTATTCACAAATGATCAACACATTATTCCTCCTTATCTGTAAATCTAGCTGGATTGTGATAAACTGTGTAATTTAAGGGGTTGAACAGACCTATATTAGTATGATCTTTTTATGAGTTTGGATAATGGTATGAAATATTTTGATGATTTGTACAACTGCTAATCTAGTTTAGAAAGTTCAGTATTTTGTATTACCTAGAGTGGCCTGAAAATGATTCACTTAGACAAGTGCTCTGCAATGGGAAATATATTTAAAGTGTACTGAAACCACATTGCTCACTTTCTGAAGTAAGCGTAAGTAACAAATCACTGAAATTGCGTATAGCCTCCTTGCCATGTGCGATAGTAAATTATACATCATTAAATTACACAGCGTCTCACTCGGGTATTTTTCTCTCAGGTTTCCCCCTTCTACAGCTCCATTTAGACTGAGGAACATACCTGCCAAAGAAGAAATCCAGGGATATTCGGAAAAATAACCCCCTCCATTTGCGTCTCGCTTGGGTATTTTTCTCTCGGGTTTCTCCATTCTACAGCTTCATTTAGACTGAGGAACATACCTTCCAAAGAAGAAATCCAGGGATATTCTGAAAAATAACCCCTTCCATCTGCGTGTATGTGCAATACTCTTTGTTAAAGCTTATTTCTTAAGTTGTTTGTATTGCTAACCCACAGTGTGCACACTAACAGTTCTGCAGCAGTCCCTTTTCTCAACTCTCTCCCCTCCATCCACTTCACTCCCTGTAACAGATAGTCTGTATTTTACTTTTCTCTGGAACACCACTAGGTGGCGATATATTCACACTCATTGTATTAGGCAACTTTCAATACTTTTTCCCTCCTCCATGCAGCTCTAAGGCCTGTTGTCCTTTCCTATTGTTTTTTGCAAAATTGTCACACCTGTTCAATTCTTCTTGAATTAAACCAAACCTTAACTCATACGTAACATACCTCCGAGCTTGTCAGTACCTTTGAGTGCTCGAGAGTGCCTATATCACTGATTGTTTTTGTTGGTCTCTTCTGCACTTTCTTCCTTCTCAGCTCACCACATCATTCTCCAATAACACTTCTACTCCACCCTCATTCCACACCCTCAACTCTAGTCCCACTGACATCAACACTACTCACCCCCCCCACCTTTACCATACAACCTGTCTCTCTACACAGCATAAAAAACATTCTACTAAAACTAAAACCATGCTCTTATGCCTCAGACAACCTTCCATCTAACTTTCTCAAGCTATCTGCAGATGGCATAGCCCTTCCCATCAACATGCTTATCAACTGTTCAGTCCAAGAATCCTATGTACCCCTCCTCTGGAATAAAGCGTTCATCATTCCCCTTCACAAAGGAGGCAATAATACCAAAATCTCCAACTTCTGTCTTATAGCCATCCTGTCCCCTACCTCAAAAGTCCTTGAAAATGCATACACTTGCAACTCCTTCCCTACCTCCTAGACAATCAACTTCTTTCTCGAACTCAACATGGATTTAGACCTGGACATAGTTCTACCACTGCCCTTCTCTCTTCCTTGACACCATCAACTGTGCCCAAAACTCTGGCAACATTGTATCTACCCTTCTCCTAGACTTATCAAAGACCTTTGATACTGTTTCCCACAAACTTCTCTTGTCCAAACTCTGTCTTCTCAATCTCTCCACCTCCTCTATTAACTGGTTTTCCAGTTACCTTTCTAATAGACAACAAGCTGTCAAGTGGAACAATAGTACCTCTTCCTTCCTTCACACCCCAACATGAGTTCCACAAGGCTCAATACTGGGTCCCTTACTTTTTAACATCTTCATTAATAATTTTCACCACTGCATCCCTAATACCAAACTTATCCAATATGTGGATGATTCCACCATAATCTGCTATGCTCATTCCCTCCCCAAACTCAAGCAACTAACACAAGATGCCTTTTCTTGTACTGAGTCTTGGATGCTGAATAATCACCTTGCTCTCAATGCATCCAAAACCAAAATCATGATCTTTACCCCATCTAAAAACACCTCTATCGTTATATATTATATTTTACAGTCAACATCTTGAAGAGTTTTATTCTTACTTTAAGAACATGGCCGTTTTAAGTCCCATCCATTTCAATTAAATTAATTAATTGTGTTTGGCGCCAAATCAAGTATTTAAGATTGAGTTGATGCCTTGTAGAATGGTTCTGATGAAATCTGCGTTTCAGGCAGATGAAAGCGCTCAACCTGTGTGAACTACAATAAAGAATTATCTGTTTTATACTGGCTTCGAGTGACGTGGATTTACCCTGTTCTGTCATCTTATTTTACTAGTTGGAGTGCTCTACTATTTATCTTATTTTGTTACCAGTGTTTACATGGCAGTAGAGGGATCTCCCAGCACTTCATGGAAGCCGGAGGAATACAAGGCACTTCGCGAGGAAGTAACGTCGCTTAAAGGCGACGTCATCAAGCTCATGGACATGGTTAGCAAACTAACAGTAGCTGTTAAGGAGAGCAGCGACTCCGCTTGTACAAACAAGCATGTATTATCTGAATGTGCTTCAGTTCAATGCGGTAGCACCACCAATGTACACAAACAAGCTATTTCTGAGTTTGTTCCAGATCGGAGTGTGGATGGCGTCGAAAACACAGTGCGAGCCAAATTCATCATTGTTGACGAAGCGGCGGACCTCAGCTATACCAGCGACATCCCAAACGGACAGGGAGACGCCAAAGTGGGAGAAAGCAATCAGCGTATTGATATGATAGCCAACCCAGCTAACATATCACTGGAAGAAGACTTTACCTTTGACTTCAGTATGGTAAATTTACAAGCAGACAATGAAAAATTGGGTGCACGCCCCAAAAAACAGAATGAGTATTTTCGGACATACTCAACTGTTGTGAACAAACCAACACAAAGTAAAAAAGGTACTGTAAATAAGGATTTTTTATCCAGTCCTAAGAAATTTTATACTGACAGAACTAAAGACACAGGCGTGTCTAACATGTTTAATGATTTTGTCTCGGATCAATAAGATTTTATGGACAAGCTTGATGTAAGGGACTGTTTTTATGACAAATGTGATAAATTTGATAATGCTCAGTTTAGTAGGAACTATAATATTAATACTAAGGATGATATTAAATCACAAATTTATTTATTAGGTAGGAAATTGACGCAATTTAAATGTGTTAAAATGGACATTGCCTATCTTGAGAAATGTATATCTTTAAAAATAGTGCCAAAAGGACTTAGGTTCTTCAAACTTCCATTAGGAATTAAGATAGACAGCAGTGTTATTGCGGATTTTAATCTCATGTTTGATGAATTCGGGCATACTTATATGAAACATTTAACTAAACACAATGAATATAAGGCCAAGGTATTACTAGAGGAAGTGTATAATTTAAATGAAAGTATTATCACGGATGCATTGTTTGACAGATGGTACGACTGTTATTCCAACCAGTTCAGCCAGGCTACAGCAAAAGTAAAAAATGCCTATGAAAGAAAGATGCACAAACTAGACAGGGACATGGAGGTATATCGAAAAGATAGAGCTTATGTTTGGCCCAAACATTACAGTGAAGAGGAGGATCACTTCGAGGTTATCCAATCCAGAGGTAACAAAAGACATGTGCGAAGATATGAGGAAGAAAATTTTCAAGGGGGACGGTACTTCCCAGCACAAAAGAAACAACCACGGAGATACTAGACATCCACAGCTATACCATTTCAGCTGATAACAACCTAGAAAATGGTATAGCCCAAGATAAGGTTATTACAATTAAGGAGGGATCTCCCCCACCTAAACAAGATGAGGATGCTTGCCTGGATATAGGCCACAACAAACACCCACACATTAGCAGCCATCAAGGCTTCAAAGTATATAATTACACTGACACTACTGTTAACAAAGATTTTATAACATTGTTTAGTAAAGGTATGAAGTTCATACCAACGGTAAAGCCTAATATAGTTGATGTTATTACAGAAATCAAGTTTTTTTGCAGAAGGGTCAATTTGGCATTACAATTTAAAGATAGCACCCACATGACACATGAACAGACATTACCTCATGGCTTAAAGAAAAAAAGCACATATATACCTATTGCAAACCCGCAAGTCGCTTTATATGAGAATATGGTGTGTCATGATATGTACAAATTACATCAAGAAATTAGGTATAATAACAATAGAGGGGAAGGACACCGACAACCTTACCAAAGAGGAAAGGATATGCCTGAATGACATCATTAGGAACAAACAGATCAGAATCATGAAACCGGACAAGGGCGGAGGGGTGGTAATTTTTCACAACAACCAGTACCATAATGAAATACTTAGCATTCTGCTTGATTCCGGTCATTATGAAAAGGTTACCTTGAACCAAATTAATACAGGTTATAGACGCATTGACAACACCTTGGAAGAGTATTTGATTGATGACCGTATTACTAGGGATGTATATGAGTTTATGAAAACTGAATATCCTATTTTGGCACGTATTGTAGGAATCCCCAAGATACATAAGAATCTGAATAAACCACCGTTCAGACCCATAATTTCAGGGTCCAAGTCCAAGACATTTAAAATAGGAACTATCATTGATCAATGGACTAAACCTATTTATAGTAAGGTGGACCATTTGGTCAAGGACTCATGGGACTTTTTGAGTAAAGTCACAGATGACAAGTGGGATGATAATTTAACGTTCTTAACAATTGATGTGCAAGACCTTTTTTCCAGCATCCCAGTTAATTTAGGACTGGACTACTTCTATAGTAGTATATTTAAGTATTTAGGATGCAGTAGTGATAGAGTGAACTTGATTACGGATATGATGAGTTTGGTGTTGGAACATAATTATATCGAATTTGAGGGCGAACTATATAGACAAACTAAAGGAGTGGCGATGGGGGCTTCTTGCGCTCCCATTTTTGCGAATTTGGTAATGTTGGAGTGGGAGAATGTCCATTTATTCACTTGTGAATTTTACAAACACATCCGGCTGTACACCAGATTTTTAGACGATGTGTTTATTATCTGGACAGGACCTACGGACATGATAGCAGCCTTTGTGGAATATCTCAACAACACCACAGACTTTTTGAGATTTACCTACCAACATGACAAAAAGGGTATACCCTACTTGGACACCTGGATAGGCAATACTGGTACCGGATTCATTTCCAGATTATACAGGAAGCCTACCTTCTCAAACGACTATATTCACTTTTCTAGCTGTCATCCTAGACACATTTTCAAAAATATCGTTAAGGGCCAATGCATTAGAGCAGTCAGAATGTCATCCACTGATGAAGACATGAACAAGGAACTACTCTTCATTTCTCAACTTTTCATTGACAGAGGATACCCTAAAAAATTATTGGATAACATCACTACTTATGTCAAAGCACAATGGGGGCTAAAATATAAACCGCTTTTAGGCAGTTCAACCTCTATGCAGAATAGAACAAGTGATATGCCAAAAAAGATGGTATGTGTGATTAGATTCAACCCCTTTGTCAACATGATTACTGACATCTTAAAGAAGTACTGGAACACTATTATTTCTACGGGCAACCTGGGGAATTTAGTAGGAACAGAGATGTGGACTGTGTACAAAACTGGAAACAATATAAAGAATATTTTGGAATGTGGACCAAAGAGCGAAAGAACAAGAAGCAATAAAGGAACCAGGAAATGCGGTCATTGCAACCAATGCAAGTACATAAACACTACACCCACCTTTAGGTTAGAGAACATCATGCACACTAAGATCACCGGTATATCAGGTAATTGTGATTCAAAGCGTATAGTGTATATTGCCAATTGTATAAAGTGTCAGGCCTACTACATAGGCAAAACGGAAAGGAAGATTAAGACACGGATATACCTAACACATTTATAATATTAGTAAGCAAGACACGAAAAACGCTTTGTATAGGCATATTTGCGAAAAGGGTATTGACCACACCTTTAGGTTTTCTATCATTGACCAAGTAAACATCAAGGATAAGGGGGGTGATTGGAAGACATACCTGGCCTGGAAAGAAAGTAGATGGCAAATTAGTACTGATGCCACCACCAAGCCTGGAATTAATGACTTCATTAGTTTAAAACCCCTGTTAGCTTTAAATTGAGTTGACATTATCTGTGTCATTTTATATCAGTTATTCATATCAGTTACTGTAGTACCTTAGTTTTGGATTACAGTTTTCAATACATGTCTCACCATAGTTTCATATGTTGCTAGGACTTAGGGTGGACCCACAATAGCAGTATGAGGGACTTGTTTACATAGTACAGACTAGCAATCGTGTGCATAGTACAGATTAGAAACAGTGTAGATTAGTTTGTATCAATTTATTTTCAAGTTTAATTATTATTTATTATTTATTATTTATAGTCTATAGTAGTATTTATAGTATATTTAACAGTACGATCAAAGTATACAATGCAATTTACACTACATTATTATTAAATAGATATAGGTTAGTCATCTTATCCGCAACCAATATGAACATAATGTGTACTACTTCTTTTATGTATTGTTAAGTATATGTATTTATGTATTTTATATATACACACGTTATTTATATATACACATGTTATTCATTGTTATAGGTACTTTTAGCATTTAATACTAGTGGCTATGGTGTATAAGTTAGTATTTCGGAGTACACCAAAGTAATGATCAACTAGTGGAGTTAGTTTATATGTATATTCTTATTTTTATATATTATATTTTACAGTCAACATCTTGAAGAGTTTTATTCTTACTTTAAGAACATGGCCGTTTTAAGACCCATCCATTTCAATTAAATTAATTAATTGTGTTTGGCGCCAAATCAAGTATTTAAGATTGAGTTGATGCCTTGTAGAATGGTTCTGATGAAATCTGCGTTTCAGGCAGATGAAAGCGCTCAACCTGTGTGAACTACAATAAAGAATTATCTGTTTTATACTGGCTTCGAGTGACGTGGATTTACCCTGTTCTGTCATCTTATTTTACTAGTTGGAGTGCTCTACTATTTATCTTATTTTGTTACCATAGTTCTACCACTGCCCTTCTCTCTTCCTTGACACCATCAACTGTGCCCAAAACTCTGGCAACATTGTATCTACCCTTCTCCTAGACTTATCAAAGACCTTTGATACTGTTTCCCACAAACTTCTCTTGTCCAAACTCTGTCTTCTCAATCTCTCCACCTCCTCTATTAACTGGTTTTCCAGTTACCTTTCTAATAGACAACAAGCTGTCAAGTGGAACAATAGTACCTCTTCCTTCCTTCACACCCCAACATGAGTTCCACAAGGCTCAATACTGGGTCCCTTACTTTTTAACATCTTCATTAATAATTTTCACCACTGCATCCCTAATACCAAACTTATCCAATATGTGGATGATTCCACCATAATCTGCTATGCTCATTCCCTCCCCAAACTCAAGCAACTAACACAAGATGCCTTTTCTTGTACTGAGTCTTGGATGCTGAATAATCACCTTGCTCTCAATGCATCCAAAACCAAAATCATGATCTTTACCCCATCTAAAAACACCTCTATCGTTAAAAATTCCTTCTCCATAGTCAGTCAGAGTAAGATTCCCATTGAAATCGTCTCTCATGCAAAACTTATAGGTGTTATTATTGATGAACATTTAAAGTTTGACATTCATATACAAACTAGTATTAAGAAAACACACCAAAAGCTCGGAATGCTGTATCATCACATCCGTTATCTCACTCCCTCATCCAAACATATACTTTCTATTTCCTTCCCTCATCCCCTCTCTCTTGTACCCTCTTCTCACCAACCTTTAATCCTTTAAAGTCAAACCTGTCATCCTGCTACAATAAAATCTCTAAGTTTGCTACTGAGACCAAATCCTCCTCCCACCACTGTGATGCATTCCACTACTTGAACTGGCTGGAACTCCCCCACAATCTCTCGTACATTAAACTGCTATCTGCTCACAAATTCATTTTCATACCCTCTAACTGCCCTTCCCTTTCCTCCACACTCACCTTCACTCATCATCCTGACAGACTACCCAGGTCCAGTAACCAGAACCTCCTTGAAGTGTACAAACCCTTACGCTCACCTGGGCAATTTCTCCTGTCTTTATCCCTTGCTCGTCTATGGAATTCACTTCTCCCCCACATTCAAATCACCAAAAACCACTCAACCTTTAAGACCATGCTCCATTCCCATCTCTTTTCTCACTGGGAATGCTCATGCTCTCACCCCACCTGACCCCCTCTATATCATTTCTGCTCCCCCTTCCTTTTTCCTCCTTTCTCATAACTCACCCTAGTGACTTCATTCATTTAATTTCCACTCACTCTCCCTTTTCTCCTTTCTTATAACTCACCCTAGTGACTCCCTTCATTTCATTTCCACTCCCTCTCCCTTTTTTCCTTTCTCATAACTCACCCTAGTAACCAAGGGAGCCCGCAGGATTTTTTGCAGGGGGGTGCAAAACCCAGAGCCCCGCCCATGCAGCCCCACCCACACAGCCCCGCCCTTCCCCCACACAGCCCCTCCCCCTCCCCATGCAGCCCCGCCCCCCACACAGTCCCCCACATACACACACAGCCATTCTAGTGTCCCATTACTTGGCTATTTCTCCCCATTTGCCACAGACACTGTTCAAATCTATCAGTATGCATACTGTCTTATGCTTTACTTCTACAATGATTACAGATATTTGGATTTAATTTACAACTTTTATTTCAAATTTGATAGCAGAAACACTGAGGCATGCATTTCACATTTGCTAAACAAAGCAACAGTCTTGCAATGTAAACAGACTTAGCATTAAAACTTCTCTGCTTTTGAAACTCACATTGATTGAAACAGCATTGAAACCCACATTCAAAGAGAATGCATCTGAGCAGTGGCAGGTTAAGTTTACCTTTGGGCTGTTTTCAAAGCATATCAAATGTACATATTTGTAGGCCCATGCAAAAGTATGGTGATTCATGTTCCTGATAATTGAATTATATCCCTTGTACAGCACCTGCACCACCTGTTAGAGTGTATTTTAAATTTACAGTTTTGAACATTTTCCAGTAAGCAGTGAAACAATTCAAAACATATAAACCAGTAATGACAAACTGCCTAGTTCAGAACATTTCAAACATAAAAGGCCACTCAAACTTCTATCATTATAATCCACCGATATTAGTCCATATGCGCAATCTCTGCAGTCTGCAGAGTCATCTGAATTCCACATTAAAAAGATCTGAAACTAATGGAGAGATTGTTGCTATAAAACATATATTTCAGTGTTTCATCTACAAATGTAGTGCCCATTGCCGTAGAAGAATAAATTGCCTATGTTACATTAAAAGAAATGGTAAGCTGGTATATTGCAACAGGGAATATGTGACAAGCTGAAAACGAGGTTCATAGTTACTAGGCACCAAAGGGACATACTCAGGACAGGACTGCAGCACCCCATCCCCTTAAAATACACACTTACATGCTGTGTGAGTAGAAGCTACAGCCCTATGTATCAAGATGCAAGTATGCTACCTGCTGTGCTACTAACACTGCTTTAAAATTCTATACTACAATGATACTATTTGCTAAACAAAACAGTTGCACATTTTTACAAACCTAGCATGATGAGCAGCAGTAAACTTCTCTTCCCTTGAAGCTCTCAATTCCTTGAAAATAAATTCCACCTGCTAACTCTAAGTAGGTCATTTCAGACACACACACTTAACCTGTTAGTAAAAGAAATCTGGACAAAGCCTAAAATAAACAGGGACAGATTAAAAATATTGCTCTGATGAACTTATAAAGTTAAGTTGCTAGAATAACAACAGAATTTGTGTTAGTAAGCATTTTTTCTAAAGGATATGACACGTAAAACTGAAAATGTCTGTCACTAATTAGCAACTGCAATCCTTTTCAGGTGGAATATGAGGCAAAAATCTGGACGTTCTGCAAAAACCTGGATAGCTGAGGCATGGCCCATGGGGTATACTACCTTCCTCTGATACACACCCCTACCTGTTAATCTCTTCTCATAGCACAAGTAATGTGTAAGGCCCAAAATTGGGAACACATTGAGAAAATTGCTAGAATAAAAGGATTTGTGTTAGAATGCATTTTCTGAATGATACGAAATCTGAAACTGAAATGCATGTCATTATTTATTAACTTTAATGGTTACATCTGTAAAATGTGTACTGATGGTTAATGTTGATGAGTATTCCTGACTAACATTTTTAAACTACAAACAAGTCCTTGTCCTGCAGAATGGAGTTGCACCATAGGCTGTGCTGACATGCTTTTCTATAACATAACCTGCATTCCAGTGTGGTATTTTCCTGCACCACTGCACCAGTCTGTGTGTTCTAGATGAAGCTTTCATGATTTACAATATAAATGATTGCTCTGATGCCATGTTACTAAAAAAAGTATTCCAGAAGAAGCCTTCCTCCAAGGAAATCCTACAGTAGTACTAGTATGAGATGCACAGAGTGAGTACAGCAGGCCGATCTAGGCAGTAAAAGAATAAACAGGAAAAAAACTCTGCACATCAACAGAGAAAAAAATCTATACAAAGCACACTACATTTTAATCATTTCAGTTTTCTATTCATTTGAAAGATAGAGTTTGAAGTGCTAGTGTTGTTTCAGAGCTCTGGTTTAGATGTCTTTATATAAAAAAAGTTTACTGTCCGAAAGTGACAGACGCACATCTCTGCTATGCAAAAAAAAAGACAGACCTGTGCAGTTAATATTTCCGGGTAAAAGAGGGATCCCGGATCATGTGCGATGTGGAAATATAAAGTACTGGGATTTTTTTTTCTTTTTGTTTAATACTACACAATCTGTTGTTAGAATAATAAAAGTGCTTATGAAATCTACCTCTTGCTGTCTTTATCATTAATACAGTATGGGCGTTAAAAACTACACAGCTGAGCTTTCACAACACCGATTTGATTAGGAGGGAAAATGACCTTAACTCCATAAGTTGGTTTTAAACATACTTGTTCGTGTCCAACACACTTCCTTTATAATTATATTGGTGGTATATCAATTTTATAGCAGCCTCTGCACCATTTTGGCACATAAACATGGTTATTTAATTTTAATAAAGAATCGTTTAATTTTATAGGACTTCAAAATAAGAAAAATTAAACGCATTTTCTATCCACTGAAAGTCGCAACTGGTTCTGTCTATGATTAACTACTGTAACTGTTTTAGTCTCCCTTTGGAAATGTGTGCAGAGCCTATACTGCAAACATCCTACAGCAGCCAGAAAAGCACACGGAACACACGAGGAAAACAAGATGGCAGGCAGGCAAGGCAGCTCATCACACTGTGATGGAGGGAAGGTCGGACGTGCAGACACAGTAAATGGTGCACAATTTGAGGGTTGGATTTTTGGTGTAGGGAGGGAAAGGGAATATACACATTTACACACTTCAGCCAGAGCACCACTCACTCACACACACTCCCTGATCTCAACTCAAGTGCACCACTTTTGCATTTTGGCGCCAACCGCCAAGTGTTCAGTCAATATGACTGTACAAAAAAGGACTCAATCAGGAGTGGAGCAACCACCAACCTACCTTCTTCTTCTTGTACCAAGTCCAACACCACCACCAGTCCAGTCCAGTCCAAAGTCCAGTCCTTCCACCATACGATGAATAGCCAGTCAGCCAGGATACTCTTCTCCACCATCCACCTGCAGTCTTCTATAATGATTGATGCAGTTAGAAAGTTTAAGGAGGAGTTTCAGGTTCATCACGTCAGTCATCAATTATGCATCATCATGTCATGTGACTGCCTGCCACACCACCTCCACTAACATCTCTTTTTCTAAAGTTCCAAATCCGATTCTGAAATAAAATTGAACAATGCATGCCAGGCGCTTTACAGGGGAAAAAAAGTAAGTGCAAATAACAGAAAAAAAGTGTGTTTTGCAGATAGCATTAAGAAAATCCAGGGGGGTGCAAGTGCACCCCCTTGCACCTGCCTGCAGGCGCCCTTGCTAGTAACTCCTTTCATTCCATTTCCACTCCCTCTCCCTTTTTTCCTTTCTCATAACTCACCCTAGTGACTCCTCTTTATTTCATTTCCAATCTCTCTCCCTTTTTTCCTTTCTCATAACTCATCCTATTCACCTTTCACTGTTCTACTCTCCTCCTCTAATTCGTCCTCCCTCTCACCTCATGAAACCTTGAGTGCCTAAATGTCTGCACTCAAATTATACTTATGGTACGCCAAAATACTTATGTTTTAATTTCATTCAATACTATGTTACAACACCTTGCTCAAATGTTATTAACCTGTCTTCTATATTACTGTGTTGTTCAAATGTTATTATTCTGTCTTCTATATTACTGTGTTTTAGTAGTTTTTGAAAATTGGATTGTACTTGTTAACTTTGTTGATATTAGCTTTGTAATAATTATATATGGAGCTTTATTTCCCGGGCCCCCATTGAAAAGGGGCTCATTCTGGCCCAATGGACTTTTCCGGTTAACAAACTGCAAATAAATAAATAAATAAATAAAATACAATTTTTGATGCAAAAAAAGAATGCATTGTTTTTGTACACTGTTTTGTTGATATGGACTGCTCCCTATATTTTTCTCATATTTGAAAACATCTGTCATGACATCATGAAAGACTAAACCTACAATGCCTTATTACCTAAATTAGGGTATCCACACTCATGAGTTGCATCAATTTCTATAGCAATCATGAGGAACAGCATGCAGGGAAATTTCTAGGTAGGGTATTGTATTGTTATACTAAATGTATTCGTGGTCATGTTCTGAAGCTAGGGAACAAGTCCTTAATGCTGTCTCTGTGACCAAGAACACTGCATCATGCATTGCCAGGCAAATGCATGCCCAGACAAATCCCAGGATGCCTTCTAAATAGCATGAAACATGGCCTATCAGGACCTCTGGAATTACTATTTAACTGTAGCCTCCAAACAGGCTTTTTGTCTCATGAATGGAGAAAGGCAATGGTCATCCCTCTGCACAAAGGTGGTCCATCTACAGACCCTGGAAACTACAGACCCATAAGTCTCACTAGTCTTGTATGTAAAGCCATGGCCAGATCAAGGTAGTCTATATGAACCACCTTGCCTTCATCCACAGCTCTGGTGACTGACTCAAAGAAGTCGACCAAATTCAGCAGGCATAATCTACCCTTCACAAAACCAAACTGTGTAGGATCCAGAGTTTGGAGATTCCCTATATCCTTGTTTATTAGGTCCACAATGATGCGTTCCATAGCTTTGCATATCAGACTCATCAGGCTAATGGGGTGATAGTTCCCAGGGTCTGTAGTCACTCCTCCTTTGTGGAGGATGACTGTAGCAGTGTGCCATTCAGTAGGGACAAAGCCTGAGGTGAAGCTGTGATTGAACAGGGCACACAGGTGAGTTGCCAGTTCACTCTGTAGTTCATGTAGAACACAACCGGGTATATTGTCAGGTCCCATAGAAGCTGTATTCTTTGCCTTGGGCAGTGCTGTTTTAACCTGTGCAGCAGTAATACTGGGTGCCTGGCAATCTACTGGTATTGTGATTGGTCCTTTAGGGGAAAAGGTAAAGTTGGCACTGAATCTGTCGGTCAGTATATTGGCAATATCTATTGGCACAGTATAGGAGGTACCATTGTGCAGTAGCTCAGAGCAAATCTGGGTATTGCTGTGGAGATTATTTACATAACTATAGAAGGCCTTGTGATTGTCTTTACATTCTGTTGCAATTCTGTTTTCATAGCTAACTTTAGAGGATTTGATAAGGGATCTCAACCTTTTGTTGAGGCTAAGGGAGTTTTTTTCCAGTCTTGGGACTTCACTTTATTCTGCATCAGTTTCCTCCTTCTGTTGTAGAGTTTGTTTATGGCAGGGTACCACCAGATTGGCTTCCTTTTTTTGTAGGAGAGCGTCTTGGTTCTATTGGGTATGGCGAGATCCATGCATTTGTGTACGTGTTCGTGCAGTGCGTTGGTGCATGATTTGGTGATCATGCAACTATTTTCCATTTGCATGGATGCCTTGAAGTTAGCCACCTCTGTTTTTAGGAGCCCAAAGTTAGCTTTGGAGAAGTTTTTCATGGTGGTTACCTTTGTGGGAGGGGGTGTGTGGATTTCCAAGGTGATTAGTCTGTGGTCTTTTCTAACCAGGGAGGACTTGACTATTGCTGTAGAGCAATGGTCGCCCATGTTAGTAAAGACCAGGTCAAGGATGTTGCTACCTCTAGTAGGGGTAAGAACGAACTGGTCCAGGGCATTGGAATTAATGAATTCCAGGAAGTGTTGGGCAGTATGAGTGTTAGGTTAGACCCTAATATTCTCCAAGGTGCTTAGTCACTGAATGTCTCCACCCTAAAGTGCTTCTGTTGTAACTACCAAGTTTGGGGAGACTTGGTCAGACCTCCAGCTAGCTAGTTCTCCTTTCCAGTATCCTATTTTTAATAAATTATTCAGAGATTTGTAAAATTTAGAAAAATATGCAAGACAAGTGTAAAAATGTTGACAAAATATGCTGGGCCTTTCACAGTGGCAACTTCATTGGGTTTAAGGCCCAGTGCCTATTACTGAAGTAACCATAACATAGACTAGATATTTAAAAACTGCCAATGATGATAAACAATTAAAAACATTTAGTAAGCAAAAGCACTGATACTCAGTGCCAGTTTGTTTTACTATTAAGTTAAAAAGTTATTGTAAAGTTTTCCTATAGAAAGATTTAATTGATTATTCTGCAAAAATTAAGTGCAAAATCTTCAATTTTCTTCAAAGAAACTTGTCAAGGTTACTTGAATAGAGACAGAAGTAACCAATACAATCACAGTTAACAGAATTATAGAGTCTGCTTTCAGTTTTGATAAATTAACCCATATCTGAAAATAAAGCACTCTCAGTATGGAAAAAAAAAATTTTCATTAATACATTGCAAAAGGGTGGAATCAATACAGATATTTCTACCTACAGGCCAATTGGCATCTTATTCCTCCTATCAAAAATAGAAAAATGTATTCATACAGAACTTCTTAACTAAGTAACAGATAACCAGCTTTTGTCTTCAACTCAACATGGTTTTTGTCTTCATCACAGTACAACTACTGCTTTGCTGAATTTTAATACTGTCAACACCCATAGAAATGTCTAGTCTCCACCATCTTCCTAGAATTATCAAAACCTTTTGATAGTCTCCCACCAGAGACTCTTACTTAAACTCTCGTCCTTAGGGCTCACCTGCTTCACTGTGATGGTTCTACAGCCACCTCTCAAACAGAGCACAAGCAGTGAAATGGAAAAATAATTTCTCCAACTTCATGCCTGTAACTATTGGTGTCTCACAAGGATCTATACTAGGTTCATAGGTTGGTACTAGGCTATCGGTGCTAGGGCCTATACAAGCCTAGCCATAACAATTCCCTGGCTATTTCTTACCACAATATTTACTTCCCTGGATCACTGTCTAGTAGGGTGACTGATGTGATCCCTGGGGTGAATTTCCTATCTCCCATCAAATTGTCAAGGTAGGCGCTCTGCTTGACATGTATAGGCAGTCTATTCCAGAGTCTGGGGAGTCTCTGGGTCAGGAACCTATCCCTCTAGCATGTTTTGTTTATTGTGATGACAAGGTTTAGATCCTTGGAGCGTGTGGCTCTGAGGGATTGGGATTTCTTTAAGTGCAGCATGTCCAACAGCTCTGGGTTTGACATGGCCTTGTATGTTAAACAAAGATTGCCTCTGAGTAGACAATATGCGACAGAGCATAGCTGGAGTTTTTTTAGATGGTCAGCATAGGGCATCTGCTTTAGGTCTGTGATTCTTTTAGTGAGGTATTGCTGCAGCCTTTCCAGTTGTTGCAGATGTCTTGAGAGGTACATACCAAATGGGGTGTTGTATTCTATAATGGGGTCTAATGAGGGATGAATACAGTGGGACAATGACCTCCTTTTTTTCTGGATGAAAAGCCCTTAGTGATGAGGTGTGCCACATAGAAGAATTTCCTGACTGTTGTAGCGATGTGGTTATCAAAGGTGAGGCCACTGTCCACCTGTGTCCCTAAGTCTCTTATCATACTTTCAGTGTTTAGTGTACTGCCACCTATGTGGTAATTCATGGGTATGTGTTTTTTTCCCAAAGGGGATAACTATACATTTCTTGGCATTGAGCTTGAGCCCATGGCTCTGGCACAAAGCATCTGTTTCTGTAAGGCCCATTTGTAGAATATCCACATAATTTGGGGATTCAATAATGGCTCCCAGTTTGCAGTCATCTGCAAACTTTGTTAGCCAGAGTCCCTTAGTATTGGCCTGTACTTCAGAGAAGTAGATGCCAAACAAGAGTGGTCCCAGGACTGAGCCCTGAGGTACTCCACTTGTCACTTGTCTGGAGTTGGATTTGGAGTCGGCTACTTTTACAGTGTGGGTTCTGTCAGTAAGCCATTTGGCAACCCATCGGGTGACATAGGGATTAATGCTCAGCTTAGTAAGTTTATCTACCATTCCAGAGTGGGGGATGGTGTCAAAGGCCTTGGCGAGGTCCAGATAGGCTGTGGTGGACTGCCTTACCCTCGTCCACAACTCTGGAGATTGATTCAAAGACGTCAATCAGGTTCAAGAGACAAGATCGGCCCTTCACGAACCCAAACTGGGTTGGGGTCCAGTGTTTGAAGGTTGCCAATGTCTTTGTTTATAAGTTCCATGATAATGAGTTCCATGGCCTTGCAGATCAGGCTTGTCAGACTGATGTGGCAGTAGTTCCCAGGATCCAAGGTGGATCCCCCTTTGTGGAGTGGGATAACTGTAGCTGTTCGCCACTCAGTGGGCCCAAAGCCTGAGGTGAGGCTATGATTAAACATGACACTTAGGTGAGGTGCCAGTTCATTTTGTACTTCATGTAGTACACAGCCCGGGATGTCATCTGGTCCCATGGATGCTGCATTCTTAGCTTTGGAGAGTGCCGTTTTTACCTGTGTGGTAGTTATTACCAGAATTTGGCACTCTTTCGGTATTGAGATATGCCCTTTAGGGGGTGAAATGAGGGTGAAGTTGGCACTGAATCGATCTGCCAGGATAGTGGCAATATCCTTGGGATCAGTATATTTAATGCCATTCTGTTGTAGCTTAGAGCCGATCTGAGTATTGCCATTTAGATTCTTGACATAGCTATAGAATGCCTTGTGGTTGTCTTTGGAATCTTTTGCAATTTTATTTTCGTAACTAGCTTTGGAGGATTTTATGAAGGATCTCAGTTTCTTACTGAGGCTGCTGAGGGTTTGCATCCTGGGATTTTCCTCTTTTCTGCAACAGTTTCTTCCTTTTGTTGTAAAGTTTTTTTTATGGCAGGGGACCACCAGATTGGCTTCCTTTTTTTGGAGGAGAGGGTCTTGGTTCTATTTGGGATGGCATGATTCATGCACGAGATGCTTGTACAGTGCCTTAGTGTAGGATTCAGTAGTCGAACTTTCAGTTCCTGTCTGCATGGGTGTCATAGGCTCCATACTTTTCAACATATTCATCAATGACTCTACACTGCTACAAAAATGCTATCCCAGTTCAATACACTGATGAATCAACCCTTATCTGCTCTGCTAAATCTCTCTGAACTCCAAGACCTTACACAACAGTCCTTATCAATTGAGACATGGCTAAATAATTCACAACTACTACTAACCCCCCCCCCCAAAAAAAACTAAAATTACTGCTCTTTACCCTAAATCACATCTCTACCAAAACAACAGTATTCACTATCATCTCTACCAACAACACCAGAAAAGAACAAATAAATCACACAAAATTACTGGGTGTAATCATAGACGATCAGTTGAAATTCAACCACAATGTATCACACATGGTTAAAAAAACATAAAAAACTAGGTATATTACACAGCGCAAAACATGTGTCACTGACCTAGCCAGATGTATAGCCTCTCTACTTTCTTACTGCCATCTCTCCTTTATGCTGTTGCAATCTTCACTAACCTTCAAGTCTCACAACTGTCCAAATGTTATAATAAAATAGCCAAATCTGCAGTACTCTACAAGAATAAAACACACAACTGATTAGCCCTCAGGGAATTAAACTGATTAACTGCCACATCACATATCTCTATCGCTCTCTAAGCATAGAATACACAGACTTTTCTATAAGCCAGAATATTGCCAGCCCTTAAGACTTAATACAAGATTACTCCATTAATAGAATTTTAAGATCTAGAGAAAAATCACTAGTCATTATAAACAACTCCTATAAAACTAAAAATGATTTATTCAAATAGTGTAGCTAAACTATAGAATTGCATTTCACTACTACTGAAATCTATTCTGAATGCAAGCTCATTTAAAACACAACTTAAACCTCACCTATCAGATCAATCTGCTTCTATATATCTCAAGGGTAAATGCTACTATTATCTCCATCACATGGCTCTATCCTTGGTCCCTTTCTCTTTAACATTCTCAACAACACCCTCCAGACATCCACACAACAAACTCAACCTAATACAGTAGCAGATGACTCCATACTCATTTGCATATCTGACATGGCACACCTACAAAAAAACTACTCAGGAAGTTTTAACAGCAACTGAAACACGGCTTTGTAACTCACTACTCATGCTCAACCCTAAAAAAAAAAAATTCCTCAAATCCCTCTTGTTTCACGTCCCTTACTTCAAGGATGACAAGCAGGTGGGTTAGTTCATTTAAGAAGCTTTAGTACATAGAAACACATCAGGATGGATAGCAGCTTCAATAACTATAAACAAAGTAACATACAAAGCTTACACTACAACATCTTAACAGTAAATGGCACTCTGTCCCTGCACGTGCTCAGTAATCAATACATTTAGTACATGCCCACAGGAGGTTTCTTAAAGAGATATGTACACATTGATCTACATCCTCCCTCTTAAAGAAAAGAATGCATTTAAGCATGCATCAATATACACATTTAGAAAATAAACACAGTGTTCAAATGATTCATATTGTCATGCCCAAGTCGCTGTATATCTGGAACATGGTCTCGACACTGATCTTGTGACATAACCATCAGGACTGGACTTAGTAAGAGGGACAGGTTTCAGTGAACAGCTTGCTTCATGATTCATCACAGGAATGGAAATTGCTTCTGGAACTTCCTCAGGAACTGGAACACCAGACAACTCACTCTGAGATAAAGAGTCTCTCTCACAGGCTATGTGTTGTGGTATAGGCTCAGACATTGATATCAAATGCTTCCAATTCTGCCTAAAAACTGCTCCTTGTGATTCCACAATGTACGATCTCAGCTCTGGGCAGATGTTCTTCACCACTCCAATCTGATCATAACTTTTGGACATTTGCATCCTAATCACTTCTTTTCGTAATGGCTTGAGCAGTTTGCTGGTCTTATAGTAGTAGGACCTCTGGGTTAAATGCTTCTTCAACAGACTAGCTTTCACTGACCTGTTGTTTTTGACATATGGAACCAAAAATTGCCTACTGATTGGTACTGGGTTCTGGTTTGTCTCGACAGAAGTCTCTGAGCAGGTGAACCATGATGTTCATCATGAGGAATATTTCTGAGATTCAAGAGATTCATGAAAATGTCGCTATTGTCTTGTTTCGACTTTTCTAGTAACTGTTTTGCACTTTGAACTGCGCATTCTGCTAAACCATTTGACTGCAGATACTCTGGGCTACTTGTGACATGAGTAAAGTCCCACTCTCCTGCAAATCTTTTGAACTGTTGGCTTGCAAACTGCATGCCATTGACAGAAATATCTTTGTGCGAGGTCGTACATAGAAACTTGCACATCTGGCTCAGCTAAAGTGGTTCTTTCTATTGATGTGGCTTTGTACTATTACATACTGAACAAGATGAAAGTACTCTCTCAATATCTTGTGACATAGAAGGCCAAAATACTAGTCATCTCACCCCTCTTTTGGTAGATTCAGTTCCTGGGTGATCACAGTGCAAGATAGTAATATACTCTGGTTGCAAAGACTTTGGAATAATAACTTTAGGAACCTTCATAATGATATCGTTGTCTGGCAAAATCTCATCTCTGTATAGAAAATAAAGTTGCACTTCTGTAGGTAAACTAGATTGCTTTGATGGCAATCCTTGTTTGAGAAAGTAGTTGAGCTTTTGTAAAACTTCATCTGCAGCTGTGTGATCTCTGAGCTCATCAAGATGTGTGGAAGAAAAATGTCTTATTTTCATGACTTCAGAATAAAATTGCTCATTCTCATGCTGTTCTGTGGTACTTCTGGGTGATCTGGATAACGTATCAGCAAGATAAAGAAGTTTGCCTTTCTTGTAGACAAGATAGAAATTGTACTTTTACAATCTCAGCATCATACATTGCAATCTGGCTGGGGCTGTGTACATATGTTTTCTCAGGATAGTGACTAGAGGCTGATGATCTGTTTCGATTTGGATAGGTCTACCATACACATAATCATGGAACTTGGAACATGCAAACACAATTGCCAAAAGCTCTTTCTATATCTGAGCATACTGCATTTCAGATTGGGTGAGAGTTCTGGATGCATAAGCAACAGGTTGGCCCTCTTGTAAAATGACTGCATCAAGATCAAATTTCAAAGCATCACATGAAAGAGTAACTGGCTTGTGGATGTCATAGTATCTGAGAGTAGGTGGACTGGCAATTCTCTGTTTCAGGACATCAAATGCTTTCTGGTGTTGTTCTAATCAAGACCGAGATACTTTAGGTGTTAGCTCTCTAAGTGGTGCAGATATTTGATTCAAGTCTGGAATGAACTTGCCTAGATAATTAACCATTCCAAGAAAACATTGCAGGGCTTGAACATTGTGTGGAGCTGGCATCTTGAGAATGGTTGTTTGTTTACAAGGGTCTGGCTGTAGGCCTGAACTGGTGAATAAATGACCAATGTAAGTGACTTCTTGTAGCCTGAATTTGCATTTCTGTAGACTGAGCTTACGATTCACTTGACATGCCCTTTCTAGAACTTTTCTGAGGTTTCTGTCATGCTCAGCTTCACCATTACCTCCTACAAGTATTTCTACTATAATAACACAAGGATACCTAGAAAAAAATTTAATCCACTGCACTTTGAAAGATTTCACTTGCAGAATTTATCCCAAATGGCATTTTCAGACATCTGTACCTTCCAAACGGAGTACTGAAAGTAGTGAGCAATGAGGATTTTTTGTCAAGCAAAATTTGCCAAAATGAACTCTCTTCATGTAAGAGAGAAAAAAATAGTACATTTGGCTTTGAGGCTGTGACTTCTTCAACTGTGCGAATTGAATGATGAGGTCTTTTCAGTGCCTTATTCAAATCTCTTGGATCAATACATATTTCGATGTCATCTGAGCTTTTTTATGCGCTACCACCGTGGAAGATACCTACTGAGTCGGAGTTTCAACTGGAAAAATGACACCTTGTTGCACCATTTTGTGTAGTCTGGCTTTGACTCTGTTCTGCATAGCTACTGGAACTTTTCTGGCTGGCCTGATAACTGGACTGACCTCTGGGCCTAACTTCATGGAGTACACAACTGGAAGCTTGCCTAGTTTGTCCTTGAATAGATCAACATAGGTAGAAAAAAACAGAGTGGGCAAAATTAGAGTAGTGGTCTTTTAAGCTAACACGGTGAACATCCTTATTAAATGAAAGCAGTCTCATTTTCAAAATGTCTCTGTGGCCTAATAATGACTGGATATGCCTCTTGACCACATAAAATAATAAGTCATAACTTCCATCTGCAGAGTAACATGAAAGCATTACTGAGCTTTCGATTTGAATCTCTTCATCACCATAAGCAACAAGCTTCGCACACTTTGCCATGAGGCTTGATTTGGCCTTCTCACCAGCACGTACTTTAGCAAACATTTCAGCAGACATAACATTGCACTTTGAGCCAGTATCAGTTTTGAGCTCTGTGGGTTTGCCATATATCCGAACAGTACAAAATACTTCATTCTTAGCCCATAAATCTACTGTATTGACTGTCTCATTAAGCACTGGTACACCATCAACATAAAAAGAATGAGACACTGGGTCATGACTTTCTAATTGATCAACTCTTTTCTTAAAATGCTCCCTTTTAGTGAAATAATGTGTGGCTTTTGATTTACAAAATCTTTTGAAATTATGACATTTATTACATTTGTGGCATTGTTGACCAAAACCTAAACATTTTTTTTTCTTTTAGATTCATGACTATTACCACAGTTATGACAGTTAACAGTGAAGTTAGGTTGGGGCCCATGCTTTGAGTTTTCTGACTCACTCTTACCACTGAGACTGTGTGAACTCTGGGACTTGCGAGAAAGCTCTGAGGTTTACCAGTGGGTGTGGTTGCTGTCATATGCCTGGGCCTGTTTCTTTTAATAACATGCTGCATACTACTAACATGAGCTTTGCTGCAGTAACTTCTAAAGCTATTCTCATTTGTAAGCATATTTGTGTGCTTTTCTGTGAGCTCATATATCTGACAAATCTCAATGGCCTTATTCAAAGTTAAATCACTGTCACAAAGTAAAATCTTTCTCACAGGATCATCTTTAATACCACACACAAGTCTGTACTTTATCAACTCATCTCTCAAATCACCAAATCTAAACATTTTAGCTTTGTTTCTCAGGTCATTTATATATGCTGCAAAGGAGTCACCTGGCTTTTGTGTAAAATAAGTTACTCTCCATTGTAACATTTGTCTGGGGAGTACACATTTCTCTAAATTTACATTTTAAACACTCAGGATTCTCCCTTGACTCAGCCTGTACAACGATATGACAGTTTCCCCCCTCTCCAGCATAAATAGAAGGTGCATACATAAATGAATGCTCCCTTTCTATGGCTTCTGACCCAACTAAAGTAAGTAGAATAAATGCCTTTGTATGGTTATCTTTATCAGAAAATGTAGACTGTATGAAAATGTCATACTCTTGCTCAAACACTCACCAGTTCTCAGCAATATTATTGTCAAACACTAGTGGGCCTGGTTTTCGAAAACCTTCAGCCATGCCAACAAAGTATGTGTGTTTGTGCATACACTGAAAATATGGCCCTTTTAATTATGTACAAATAAGTTGCCTCTCTGCAGGTTGCAGTAACATACAAATGCACAATAAACTGTTTAAAATACTGTACTTTGCGAAATATGCTCTGAAATGGCTATATTTAACTTTAACACTGCACAAACATGTGAACACTTCATACACGTCTGATAACTCGGATAGCCTCAGTTAATACGAAAAATACGGAATTTCAAGCAATTCAGATTTTATTTCAAACATTTTAAATAGTAATTTGAATAATTCTAGCAATATCAGACATTTAGACATTTTAATGTCACTTAGAGTGGTCTGTATACCTCATTTCATATTTAGCAAATCAGAAATAGCTTGAGCAAATTTAACATTAGAAATTTGTTTCTGACCTGTTTTTTGCAGATTATACATACAACAAGGAACGATCCACTTCTGTGCAGACCACCAACCATGACTAGATGCCTCTGGAAGTCAAAGTAAAGAACTAGAATTCTTTCTGGCCATGAGATATGCTGCTTCTGACACCATGTCGCTCATCCCTTACTCCAAGGATGACAAGCAAGTAGGGTAGTTCATTTAAGAAGCTTTATTACATGAAAACACATCAGGATGAATAGCAGCTTCACTAACTATAAATGAACTAACATACAGAGTTTACACACAGACATTCTTACACTACATCTTATCACAAAATGGTACTCTGTCTCTGCACATGCTCAGTAATCAACACATTTAGTACATGCCCACAGGAGGTTTCTGAAAGAGATATGTACACTGATCTACACCTCTCCCATGACAAATCAAAATTTAAATTCCTTTCTCTTGAAAATAAAACCATTGCTTCTCATAGCAAATTATTAGAGATTATAGTGGATGATAATCTTAAATTTGATCTACCTTTACAAAATGAGTCTATATTAGTGTATCAAAGTATTACTACTTCAAATGTACTTTGCATCGAAAGCTGAAAATAGCAAAGCTGCAGAATATCGAATACTTTCCTAGGGAAAGTATTCTGTGCACTGTTTCTGCAGCTTCGCTATTTCCTTGACTGTGGAGCAAAAGGTTACAGACCGGGTTAAGGTAAGTGTGTGAATGAAGGTGAGTGCGCGATAGGGACCCTTGAGTTAGGGAGCGGGTAAGGTGAGTGTGCGATAGGGACTTTAAGGGTAGGGAGTGGGTAAGGTGAGTGTGCGATAGGGTCTTTAGGGTTAGGGAGCAGGTAAGATGAGTGTGCGATAGGGACTTTAGGGTTAGGGAGCGGGTAAGGTGAGTGTGTGGTAGTTACGGACCTTAGGGTTAGGGTTGGGTTAAGGTAAGTGGATAGCTAGTAGTGTATGTATGGTTTAGTGTAGGGTTTTGTGAAGTGTATGTGTGTGGATTATGTATTTTGGTGTGCTTGTGCTGTGTGTATGTTTGTTGGAACAGCAATTTTTTTCCCTGGGAAAAAATTTGCTGTTCTGAATGTTTGATGTTGTGGTGTTTCAAGTGCACTGGTTCAATATTAGAACATTCAATGTAGTAATGCTTCAATGTTCTAATATAGACCCTACAAAATTGCATTATAAAAACTCATCAAAAAATAGGAATGCTTTATAAATCCAAAAACTTTCTCACTGATGCAATTAAAGCTACACTTGCCACTACTTATCTCTTCCCCGCAGTTCTTTATGGTACTCCTATCCTTACTAACCTGCAGGCTTCACAAAACTCAAAACCTGAACAATGTTATAACAGAGTTGCTAAATTTGCAGTAGATAGCTATTTCAGAACCCACCACTGTATAGCACTAAAAAGCCTAAATTGTTTAGAACTACCCCATCAACTAACATATACACAGCTTCTTGCCACCTATAAAATTATCCAGAATCCATCTACTTGTCCAGCACTAAATAACATGCTACATAACTATGTTCCTAGTCAGTCATTATGATCCAATGACCAAAACCTCCTGTCTGTCCACAAACCTATCAGATCTGCTGGGCATTGCCTGTACTTGTTACCATGTTGCTAAGACCTAGAACTCCCTATCTCCAGTCATCAGGTCAATACTGTCACTCCCATCCTTCAAAACCATTCTGAAAGACTTCCTAGCTAAAAGTTGGTTTGGTTCTTGCTCAGGACCAGGATAAGCTATATCCCTAAATGTGGACAGATACCTATTCATACATTACATCTCCTTACTCTCCCTTCTTCACTTACTTCCTTACTTCTATCAGTTTCTGTCTCCCAGCTTCATATCTAAAGATACTATAAGCCTGCTTTTCTATCACTTTGTATTGCAGTTCCTATTTGTATTATACCAGCTTACTTTTAATTTCTCTATAAACTGGCTATAATTTCTCTAACTATGAAATCATCGTCATATAACTTGTATCTATTCTTAACCAATGTTTTCATATTATGTTTAATTTGGTATAATTATTTAAACTGCATTTGTTTTTCTAGTATTTTTAAAGACTGCAAAATTATTATTCTTAAAATGTTTTGTAATGCTTAATATATATATATATATATATATATATATATATATATATATATATATATATATATATATATATATATATATATATATATCTATGGATTTATAATGGCTCTATATATATATATATATCTATCTATATATATATATATATATACAGCATCAATGGGACCGGATGGGGTCCCCGGCTGTGTGCTACACGAACTCAATGAGGAACTAAACCTAAGGCAGCTGTTTAATCTTAGCCTCACCACAGGATATGTGCCCAAGGAGTGGTGTACGGCAACTGTGGTCCCACTCCACAAAGGCGGTGCCTCTACGGACCCTGGTAATTACCGCCCCATAAGCTTAGCAAGCCTGGTCTGCAAAGCTATGGAGAGGATCATAATGGAACTCATAAACAAGGACATAGGGGACTTGCAGACCTTGGACCCAACCCAGTTTGGCTTTTTCAAGGGCAGATCTTGTCTTTTAAACTTGGTCAACTTCTTCAAAACAGTCACCAAGGCCATTGATGAGGGAAAGGCAGTCCATACAGCCTACCTTGACCTTGCAAATATTATAGAGAAACTTACCAGCTTAAATGTAAACCCATATGTCACAAGATGGGTTGCAAACTGGCTAAAGGACAGAACCCACAGGGTTAGAGTTGCTGGAGCCATGTCAGACTCCAAGCCGGTTACAAGTGGAGTCCCACAGGGTCAGTCCTTGGCCCCTATTGTTCGCATCTACTTCTCAGAAGTACAGGCAAACATAGGAGGACTATGGCTGACAAAGTTGATGACTGCAAACTGGGTGCCATAGTGGATAGTACATCGGACACAGACATCCTTCAGAGGGTCTCACGGAAACTGATAGCTGGTGCCAGAGCCATGGCCTGAAGTTAAACTCAAAAAGTGTATAGTCATACCCTTCGGGAAAAACAAGGTAACCCCAAGCTACCATATAGGTGGCAACCCACTAAGCACAGAAGAGGTTATCAGGGACCTGGGGACCCAGGTTGACAGTGGCCTAAAGTGGTTCAAAGACCTTCTACATTGCCCACCTGATCATGAAGGAATTCACATCCAGATCAAGTGAGGTCATTGTTCCCTGTACTCTTCACTTATCAGACCAATGATCGAGTACAATGCCCCATTCGGGATGTATCTCACCCGACACCTGCAGCAATTGGAGAGACCCCAAAAGTTCCTCACCAAAAGGATAAAGGGACTCCAAAACCTGTCATATGCTGCCAGACTGAAGAAACTCCAACTCTATTCAGTTGCATACCGTCTGCTCAGAGGTGACCTGTGCCTGACATACAAGGCCATGACCAACCCGAATTAATGGACATGCTCCACCTCAAAATCCAAATTCACCAAAACCACTAGAGCAAGAGACTTAAACCATTTATCACCCAGAGACTCCCCATGCTGTGGAATAAAATCCCGGTCCATGTGAGGCAGAGCACCTCGCTGGCTCTGTTCAAGAGAAATCTTGACCAGTGGATGGGAGAATCATCTCTGTGTCACTACTGGACAGAGGCACAACAAACTAATGGGCACAGTATTATAAATGCCCTAGGGCAGTTAGCCTAGTATAAACCTATGAACCTATGAACCTATATATATATATATATATATATATATATATATATATATATATATATATATATAAGTGTCTGTCTTATGATCAAACTTTCAGAATATCGAACATAAGACATAAAAACACACACGAAAGTACAGAATGTACTTACGTGACGTGCATAACATTGAAGATGTACTTTCACATAAGCCGTTCCACTACCCTAAAACTGAAATTAAAAACGTTACAAAACTACTCTACACCACCCTTCCAGTGGTGTAGAGAAACCCCTGGGTGTGCGTTATTTATACAGTAACACACACCATGTTGGGCATTATTACTTGCTTAGGGATCCTTAGAAGTGACTTCAGCTGATTTGTACAGATGGACACACCCACAGGTGAGCAGTCCCACTCCTAGAGTACTGCAATCAACTAATGCCAAAGGAAAAAGAGAAACACAAGAAGAGACAGACTGGTCAAAACAATGCAGCATACTACTGAAACATAACTGTCAGCTGTCCCTGATTTTCAGGGACATCCCCAATTTTGAATCATATTTTACTTTTGGTTCCACAACAAGTGAATGAATCGCTTCAGAGGTGTTTACTAGGCTAATGACCACAAGGGCCTTTTGAAGCCTAGCCATGTATCCCAAATCTCTAACAAGTTCTGGTACCCTTGTTAAGTATAAGCAGGGTTTTGGGAGATAAAACATTTACAAACAGGGGCCTGAGAGATGAACCATTTATTAACCAAAATTTAAAGGTCATACTGCTAAATGCTAGGAGGCATAACATGAAACTGTACTCATTGCAAGCATTCCTTGCCCTGGAAGATGCTGACATTTGTGCAGTCAATGAAACATGGCTCAAAGCTGCAGAGAGCACCCCAGCCTTACCAAGTTACTTGTCCTATTATACTTTCAGACCCCAAACAGAGGGCTACAAAGCCAAAAGAGGTGGAGTTTCAATATTTATCAAAGATATACACACCTCCAGGCTGGACAAACACTATGAAGCACAGGAGACACTCCAGGTGCAATTAACTGTTGACAAAACACCTGTTCAAATCATAGCTATCTACAGACCCCCAACCATGACTCAGGAGGCCTACTCGACCTATCTGGACGTACTTGAATTAATCAAGATTCTACCCTCTACCCTGATCCTGGGCAACTTTAACTACTCAACCATAGAGTGGAAGACCTATTCTAGCTCAAACACAAATGCCCAGAGATTCCTCGACTTCGTCAATGCCAATACATTGGGTCAGCTGGTCGACTCCCCTACAAGAGGGGAAAATATCCTGGACCTTGTACTAAACAACATGAGTAGCCACTGTAGCACCCCTACAGTGTCATCCTCCTTGGTAAGATCCGGCCATAAAGCAATCACTTTTGAAGTCACAATCTCCTCTGACCTGCCCCTTGCCAGGGTCAAACAAAAAAACTTTTCCAAAGCTGACTACAACCTCCTGAGAACAGGTATAAGCAGCTTTGCAGCCATAATCCCTTCAGTTGGAACAAGCACTAATGTTCAAGCCTACACCAAAAACTATATGAGCACCTATATAGCTGCATGGACTCAGCAGTACCTGACAGGACCAAATTATTGTCCTCAAGGAAGAGTAAACCTGTCTGATGGACAGCAGCAATAAACAGACTCTATAATAAAAGGAAAACATTTGCTGTCTAGGACCAAGAAGGAGCATTGCCAAGTTGGAAGTAATCTCTCCGTCATCAGAATAAGTTAATAAGATCACTGGTGAAAATCCTCTAAGGCTAATTTTGAGTCCGGTTTGGACACATCCACTAAGAGCAATCACAAGGCCTTCTTGGCATAGGTCCATAATCTCAAACGTAACACCCAAATCTGCTCTGAATTGGTAGTTAAGAATACCGCATATAAAAATGCCATAGATATAGCCAACCTGCTGGCAGACAAGTTCAGTGAAAACTTCACCCCTCTGTCCCCCCATCAGTAAACCAGAACATCTGCAGCACCTGCCCCCTCCCTTCATCACCAGGGAGCAGGTCATTAATGCTCTCTCAAAGGCAAAAAATACAGCCTCTATGGGACCCAACAAGATCAGTGGCTGTGTCCTACATGAACTCAGGCAAGAGCTCTCAGCACCACTAGGCACCCTATTCAACCAATGCCTGTGCACCGGCTTCATTCTATCAGAATGGAGGACAGCCATTGTCATCCCTAGACACAAAGGTGGAGCGTCCACTGACCCAGGCAATTATATGCCCATCAGCCTAACTAGCCTGATCTGCAAGGCCATGGAACGCATTATCATGGACCTTATAAACAAGGATATTGGCAAACTTTAAATGCTTCATCCCATACAGTTTGATTTTGTCAAAGAGAGATCATGCCTGTTAAACTTGGTCACCTTCTTTGAAACAGTCACCAAAGCCATGGATGAAGGGAAGACAGTGCACACCGCCTACCTTGACCTAGCCAAAACTTTCAATACTATTCCCCACTCGGGCATAAGAGATAAACTCTCCCAGCTAGGCATCAACCTTTATGTTACCAGATGGATAGCTAACTGTCTCACTGATAAAACCCACTCAGTCAAAATAGGGGAAGCCACCTCTAGTAGTAGACCCGTAACAAGCAGTATACCCCAAGAATCAGTCTTGGGGCCTCTACTGTTTGGGATATACCTTTCTGACGTGCAAGCCAAAACCAGTGGTCTGTGGCTGGCCAAGTTTGCAGATGACTACAAGCTGGGTACAGTCATAAATTCCCCTAGTGATGTGAACATCCTCCAAGAGGGCCTTACCCAAACTAATGACTGGTGCCAGAAGCATGGCCTCAAACTGAATGCCAAGAAATGCATCATTATCCCCTGTAGGGAAAATGGCATCCCCACTAATTATCACATTAATAACAATGTACTAAGCATGCAATCAGTCATGGGGGACTTGGGGGACTTGGGCACCCAGGCTGATAGCAACCTAACTTTTGACCACCACATTGCCTCTGTTGTACAGAAGGCTTTCTATGTGGCTCATCTCATAAGTAAGGGTATTTCATCCAGGAACAAGGAATTCATAACATCCCTGTACTCCTCCCTTATCAGACCCATTATCGAGTACAAGGTCCCCTTTGGCATGTACCTAGCCAAGCACATGCAGCACTTGGAGAGACCACAGATGTTTCTGACCAGGAAAATCCAGGTTCTCAAACACCTATCCTATACAGATAGGCTAAAAGCCCTGTCCCTCTACTGTGTCTCATACAGACTGCTCAGAGGTGACCTGTGTCTAGCGTACAAGGCCATCTCAGACTCAACCTTGATGGAGTTGCTGCATATCTGTAAGTCAAACTCCACTCGCACAACCCACACACAAGGCCTCAACCTGGTCTGTGACATTAATAGAATTTGTTGGTGGGATAGATTTGTGTCCCATTGACTCCTCCATCCATGGAATAGACTCCCTGTCCATGGCAAGCAGAGTACCTCACTAGCCCTCTTTAAGAAGAACCTGGATGACTAGATGGAAAACAGAAAATATACTCCTGGGATCCCAACTGTGTCCCTGCTGGACAGGGGAAACAGGTGCTGACTTTGTGTGAACATGGGTGAAATTCTTGGCTAGGCTTATAAGGGCCTCCGGGCCAATAGCCTAGTATTGTCTTATGAGCCTATGAACCTATGACAGCCTGTGTCCATTAGAGACTTAGGTACCAAATAAGGAATGAATTTCCTGTTTCCCATTCAATTGTCCAAGTTACACTTGAATTGGTTTTAGGAGGAACTCTGCTTCACATGGATGGGAAGCTTATGCCAGAGAATTGGGTAGTTTCTGGGATACATACCTGTCTCTTCAGCAGGTCATATTTATATCACAGGCATGGTTTAAGTTTTTAGAACAGGAAATTCTGTTGCTGTTTGTTTTGCTGATATGTGGAAGATCCATCAGGGTGGGGTCTGAAAATGCCTTGTATGCCAGGCATAGATCTCCTCTCAACAGCCTGTAGGAGATAAAATACAGGATTAGGGCCTTGAGGTGGTCTGCATAGGATATATGACTTACACCCTGTATTCCATTAGTGAGGAACCTCTGTGGACATTCCAGTTGTTAAATATGCCTGTTTAGGTACATGCCAAAGGGGGCATTGTACTCAGTGATAGGTCTGATGAATGCCGAATGCAGTGGAACAGTGATTTCCTTGCCCCTAGATGCCATACCTTTGTTTATAAGTTGCACAACATAGAATTATTTCCTCACTACTGTAGAACATGATGGTCAAAGGCTAGATGAATGTGTATGTGTGTCCCCAAGTCCATGACTGCTGGATTAACTCTTAGGAGTGTGTCAATATGATAGTTATCAGGGGTAGATGACTTCCCAAAGGATACTATTATACATTTCTTGCCATTTAGTTTTAGTTCATGGCTATTGACACCTGTTTTTTGTCTGTGTCAGCCCTTCCTGGAGAACATTTCTGTCAGTGGGGTATTCTATGATGGCTCTTAATTTGCAATCATCTGCAAATTTAGTCAGCCGGAGGCCATTGATATTGGCCTTGACTTCAGAGAAGTAAATTCCAAAAAGGAGCAGTCCCATTTTCCTGAGGAACTCTACTTGTTACTAGCATCTTTGTAGTGGTGGACTCCCCAATTTCCTGGGTCCTGTCTGTGAACCAAATGGCTCTCCACTGGGTGACATAAGGGTTTATACCTAACCTCTTGAGTTTGTCAATAATGACCTTGTGTATGAAATGCCTTAAGCAGGTCAAAGTAGGCAGTGTGATCCATTTTGCCATCATCCATTGGTTTGGTGACCTTCTCAAAGAAGTCCACCAGGATGAGTAGGTGTGATCTGCCCTCGAAAAAAAAACAAATTGGGTTGGGTCGAGTGTCGTGAGGTTTCCTATGTCATTATTGATTATTTCCATGATAATTCATTCTTTCCATGGCTTTGCATCTGAGACTGGTGAGACATATGAGTCTGTAGTTTCCAGGGTTTGTAGATGGCCCATCTTTGTGCAGAGGGATGACTATTGCTGTTCTCTATTAGTGAGGCACAAAGCCTGAATGAAGAATTTCATGTTTTGTATAGAATGAATATTATATTTATGGACAGCTTGTACATAATGTCAATAATTATTTATTAATGTAATCGTAAGATGACGTTTAGCTAGAACATGACTGAGAGGCAAGCAATGCTGAAGAAAAATGTAAAAACTCTATTGTGAGTGTTATATAGTAATGGCAAACTAGGATGTATATTCATCTCAATCAATATGTTGGGTCTATATTAGATCACTGAGCACTTAAAAAAGTGAACGGTGATTAATCGACCCTATGTAAGCGAAAGCTTACAATTTTGAACTGTCAGAACAGCGATTTTTTTCCTAGAGAAAAAAAATTGCTGTTCCAACAACAACAACAACAAAAAAAAATACTTTAAACATTACATTAAGTGGGGGGGGGGCTTCACCCCCCCCCCACATCCCCCTGCTTAAATACACCAACTCCGAGACCGCACTACAGTGCCGTAAATGGCAAAGTAACAAAGCGGCCAAGCAAATTCTTTCCCAGGAAAAGAATTCACTTAAAAGCTGCTTCGATATTTTGCCGTTTCAGGCTTTTGAGTTCGACCAAGACACATTCGAAAGAATGCGACTTCGATCTTCTAATAGGAAACCGATATTTTTTTGAGGAAAAAGAAAACTATTTTATCTGGCTCTTATGATACCGTTTTAAGCACACCATCTGGGTAGCGAAACTATAGCTGAAAAAAGTCACATATTTCTATTTTCTCAAAATAACATGATTACAGAACACACATGATTACAGAACACATTTGACTTCAGGATATACGTAGAAATGAAAATGACTGGAAAATTAAGAAAACATGGAAATATCAAGACTACATCTTAAATACTCGATATACGTGCATCACTTAAAGCGAGTAGCAATCAGCAAGACAACAAAAACAGATATTTTGCATTATACTCAATTTTTAAGTACTCCTGGGAATTTTATTTAGTAAGACAATTTTCCTTATTTCCAAGTCAGTGACAGTGATATTACGTAATGATATTTACTTGTAAGAGAAAAAAAGAGTAAGCAAAACCTTATCACAGATGCTTCTCTAGTACTGCATTTTCTTGAAAAAATGGACTTCTTTCATCTTTTGGAACCTTGTACTATGGGTATTCAAATATATTGGTTTGCCTCTTTTCCGTTTTTGTTCACCCTTACCCGTTAATTTAATTAGGGTGTTGTCCTTGTCCCCCACAGTCATACTCTTACTCATTTACATCAGGGGGACAAAAAGCATCTATGGTTATCCATTTTGTTTATCTTCTGGAAGTTCTTTTGATTTTTCTTAAAGGGGTATTACCATCAAAATGCTTCTTTTTTTGCTCAAGTAATTTTTATTTTCAAACAAATTAAATTATTGCAGATACAATATAATCTAAATTCTAATACATAAATAACTATATACACTATTTACATTTGGCCTGCAGGAAAAATCAATAAATGAAACCAGTTTGATTCAAAATACATGGATTAACATACAATTAAGTAAACATTTACAGCAATCAGAGAGAGGCACTGTCCATTTGTAGATTTTCTATAAGATTTAGTACCTTTCTCCAAGGATTATTTGTTGACGTGTTAGGATAGATTCTCAGTTCTTTAATCTTGATCTCTTTCTGTGTTGTGTCTTTCATTAAAGATAGAAATTCTTCTATGGACGGTGGTGAAGTGGAATTCCATTTCCTCGTTATGCACTTTCTAGCAATTGCTAGAATGGTCCGCAGTAAATAAAGATTGTCCCTCTTCAAATGAGGACCTTCATTTATGTTTAGTACCACATCAAAATATTTCTGAACTGCTTAGGGAAATCAACATGATCTTCAATTGCTTTATTTAAAAAATTATACATCCACTTAGAAATAACCCTATTTATAATTTCTTTTCTGAGGTAGTAGTGCACTGATCTCCATGGTCATTAAGACTCAGTCTGGGAGCAGCGTCTGCTTAAGAGACAATTGAGCCTGAAAGAATCAAACCTTGTACAACTGGACTGTAAAACAGCTGCCAAACTATAACTAGAACATTATTTGTTTATCGTCACATGTCTATTTTTTTCTAAAGGGTCACTCAGTGGTCCACAAAGACAACTACTCAGTTTGCATACATTAGTTCCTTTATAGTATTTTTTTGTGAGGCAAATGGAGTGAAAATCGAGGTAGACATGCAGACTGTAAGGCGGTTTACTACAAGGACAAATACTGATTTTTTTTTTTCTTTCTTGTAATATATTTGGCCAGTTTGTCCTTTTATTGCCAGAAAACTTGCTTTGAAATGCCAGCTGTAAACTCTGCATGTAGTGTTCTTTTGTCTTAAAAAGAAAATTTATGAAATACAAAAGTAGCTGCACTGATAACTGTAATCCAGTGAACTACAAACTATAGTCAACATCTTCACTGTGCTTTTATCAGTACCTGGTGATATCTGACTGGAGTCCAATCACACAAGGAGCAAGTAATGAAATTATAAAATTCTTCAAAAAGCATTTTCAAGGCATTAAACATCACCAAATCTGACAGAGGTGCTGTAGTACTACATGTAAGGTAGATGCCTGCACACTAGAACTACCAATACAAGTAGAGCTGCATGACCAAGAGGCTCTGCTGCACAACAGCACACACTGTACGATAGACAGCAGGCTGCAGGAATAATAGTTGTGCAAAGACCGTCATACATGAATTCTAAAATGACCTCGAAGTGGAATGGGCACGCAAGACCCACACATACCATACCTCTCAAATGTCCAGATTTTTGCCTCATATTTTGCTCTTCCTTATAAAAGTTGTGAATTTTTCTGGCAATTAACTGCGGATTTAAGTCACTAAATAATGATATACATTTGAGTTTCAGACCTCATATTTTTCAGAAAATGCATGCTAACACAAGTCCTGTTATTCTAGCAGCTTTCTCAGTTTATAGGAGGAATATATTGTCCATCCCCCCATTATTTTAGGCTTTGTCCAGATTTCTTAGGCTAAAAGGTTGAGAGGTATGGCACACACACACGCACACACACACACACACACACACACACACACACACACACACACACACACACACACACACACACACACACACACACACACCTCTCAGTCTTAACTGTCCCTGATTTTGGCTTAAAAATTTGCTCTGTCCATCCTTCTCCCTCCTAAAACTCAAGATTTTTGTAGAAAATGTTAAGAAAAAATTACAATAATTAAAAGTTATACCCCGGGATTCATGAAGCTCGGCGCAAGGCCGGTGTAAGGCTTGCGCCGGCAGTGCAGTGAATAATCGGCGTAGCAGTGCCATATGCATAGTAATGAGTGCGCGCCGCAACCACAGACATGTGCGGAGGGCACGTGAGCGAGCCCAAGTAGGATGCGGCCGTAGGCGTGGCCAAGCCAGCAGGCGATGAGCAACCTAAAGTGCTGACTTCCACAGGCCGCCTGCAATAGTTACCGCACCAGCCAGGGTCCGTGGATAATGAAACATACGCAGACTATGCAACATAGTACCCGTTCACACAAAACGGAGAACCAAACATTAACCCACGAAGTCCAAAGTGTACCCGTCCAAGGAACAAAGTATACGCGTAATACCGTGTCCGTCACGCAATGCACTGTCAGTGGGCATACCCAGTGAAGGTGTACCGCAGCATGTCAGTGCGCTGCACCTACATAGAAGTAGCCACATGGGCATGGTCACCAGCAGTAGTGAGAGTACACAGCCGGGTAGCCGTGTCGATATAACAACAAGAAGGAAACTAGATACCCTAAACACAGACAAACATGTGCATAGCAACATGTACTACACCCAGCAACGTGCCCGTCGCATACACATAGGGCGGCGTATGCCTAAGCGTAATATCCAGAAGCAGAACCCATGCATGCAAATGTAATATACAACAGCCCTGTCATAGCATGTAACCCGCACCCATGTACGACCGTGCACCCAACCCAGCTAGCAGCCTTGTGCAGCTACACACCTACACACAATGGGTATACCTGAAATGTAGTAAGAAGTATTGTCCTAGGCAGTGCCACGCGGGCAAATATGTACCCCACATGTTAACATCCCACCTCAGGTACAGATATCCAAATGGCTGCATGTGAATGTGTCGGCAGAATGTGTACATCCCGCATGTGGTATGGACCTGTCGAAACCCCATAGGCGTGCACACGCCACGGTGCCCATAACTGTGCACATCTGGACAGGGCAGTATGTTCAGCCACCGTACTGATGATTAGCTATGCAGACATGTCAAACAAAACACATATGGCGGAACATCTGCCCACCAAGCAGGACGCCCCAACCGGGTGCCACAGGCACAGAAGGTGAAGGTGGGACATCACATGTTGAGAATAGCATTGCCGGACGGCCAAATACCCACGGCCAACGCAAAGGATGGAATAACATGTATATGCCTGGATGAATGGGTATGTCATAGCATGGGAATAGGCCAAGCTATCCACCATAATAGCCATGTGTACCAGATACAAACAGCCAGTAACACGCAGTAGTAATGCAGGAAGGCATACACGACTGTGGGAATAGCACAGGACATATGGCACGTGCCAAGTGTTGATGCATGAGACAAATGTCCAGGACGGGGCTCCCTGCAAATAGGAACATGTGCCAACCCCACCCCCCACAGATGTACCGGCAGTGAAAACACATCCCAAACACACACCAACACTACCGTCCATCCCACGATAGCAATGGAGGCTGGTCAAAGACCACCATGACGCGTGCACAAACAGGGACACGTGTAACCGTTGCCCTAACAACCCCCCCAGGCCAAAGAATAATAGTATGGACATATGCATGTAATGCTGTGAAGGATGTGTGGTAGTCCTCAGTATCACAGAGGTAGGTACACAGATACACTGTAATCAACCATGACGTATGTGCACTGTAGACAGCATACCTGCAGGTAATACATAGTTCAATCATGTGCCACAGAAATATACACATATGAATGAGGATAGGGGATAGACAAGTGTGAATGGGACAAACTATGAACATAGGTTCATAGGTCCATAGGTACATAGTAGGCTATCTACCCAAGGGCAGCCATAACCCTAGGCCATAGTTATGTTGCCTTTGCCAACCCTCCAGTCTGGAGATAAAATGCCTATTATATTGCTGCACCTCTGTCAAGCAGTGACAATGATGTAATCCCTGGGGTATATCCGCAATCCCCCATCCATTGGACAAGATCCCCCTCGAACAAGGCCAGCAAGGTTCTCTGCCTCACATGTACTGGGATGTTGTTCCACAGCATAGTGAGTGTCTGGGTGATGTATCTGTCCCTCCAACACATTCTATTAATGACCGTGTCAAGGTTCACGCCACCTGCCCCTGTGGTTCTGAGGGATGTAGATCCATTAGGTGAAGCATAGTCATCAAATATGGGTCGCCATGGCCTCGTATGTCAGGCACAGGTCACCACTGAACAAGTGGTATGTGACTGAATGGAGCAGGAGTCCTTACAGTCGGGCAGCATAACACAAATACCTGACACCCTGCATCCGTCTGACGATGAACCTATGGGGCCTTCCCAGCTGCTGCAGGTGTCGGGTCAGATACCTTCCGAACGGGGCAATGTACTCAATCATAGGTCTAATGAGTAATGAGTACAAGGAGACGATGACCTACCCTGATCTAGATGTGAATCCCTGCATGATCAGGTGGGCAATGTAGAAGTTCTACCGAACCACGTTAGCAACGTGTGTGTTGAACGAATGGTGACTGACAACCTGGGTCCCCAGATCCCTGGTAATTCCCTCTGTGCTCAGTGGACTGCCACCCATATGGCAGCTAGGAGTGACCTTGTTCTTCCCGATGGGTATGACTATGCATTACCCGGCAGTCAGCTGTAGGCCATGTCCCTGGCAGCAGATATCCATATCTGTGAGGCCCCTTTGAAGGATATCTGTGTCAGATGTCCATCCCACTATGGCACCCAGTTCGCAGTCATCTGCAAACAATGTCAGCCATAACCCCCCTGTGTTTGCTTGTACTTTGGAAATGTAGATGCAGAAAAAGAGTGGACCCAGGACAGAGCCCCGTGGGACACCGCCTGTGACTGGCAGTGAGTCTGACATGGTGCCAGCAACTATGACCGTGTGGGTTGTGTCACCTAGCCAGTTTGCAACCCATCCCGCGATGAACGGGTTCACATCCAAGCCGATGGGTTCATCAATGATACCCGAGGGGGGTATTGTGTTGAAGGCCTTTGCCAGGTCGAGGTAGGCTGTATGGACTGCCTGACCCTCATCAATGGCCTCAGTGACTGTTCCTAAAATGTCAACCAAGGTTTAAACGCATGATCTGCCCTTGACCAAGCCAAACTGGGTTGGATGCAAAGTATGCAGGTCCCCTATGTCGTCATCTATGAGCTCCAGTATGATCCTTCCCCATGTCTTTGCAGATAAGGCTTCTCAAGCTAATGGGACAGTAATAACCAGGGTCAGTGGAGGCACTGCCCCTGTGAAGTGGGACTACAGTCGCCGTGCACCACAACTTGAGTACGTTACCTGAGGTGAGGCTAAGATTACACAGCTGTCCTAACTGTGGGTCTAATTCCTCAATGAGATCACAGAGTACACAGCCGGGACAACATCCGGTCCCATGGATGCTGAGTTCACTACCTTGGAGAGAGCATGTCCCACCTGTGCGTTACAGAACATTCGGGGGCCACAATCTTCTGGTACAGACATCTCTCCATGTGGGGGGGGGGGTGGAGATGTCTTCACCGAACCTGTCAACCAGTATGTTGGCAATGTGTGTATGTTCAGTAAACCTCACATCATTGTGAACCCAGTCACAGCATATCTGGGAGTTTCCTCCCAGGTGTCCAACATAGCTAAAGAAGGCCGTATGATTGTCTGTCGAGTCCTTGGTGATATATCTGTGGGACCTGCCCCAGATGATGTCATGAGAGCTTGTAGTCCTTCACATATAATGAGCAAGGGTGTCATACCTCACAAGGAGTCTGCTCTGTCTTGTAGTAGCTACCTCCTCTCGTTGTAGAGCTTGTGTATGGCTGGGGTACACCACACTGGATGCTTGGCATTGGTACAAAGACCCACAGTTGGGTAAGGGATTGCATGATCCATGCAGTCCTGTAGGTGCTGGTAGAAGGCATATGTAAGTGATGCAGTGGCTTGAGTAATGTTCACCACTGGCTCAGGGGCCTTAAAGGAGGCCACACTAGTGTTTAGAAATGTGAAGTCGGCTTATGAGAAAGTCATATGTATGGTAACCGGCACCACCCACAGCATTGTATGACAATAGCAGAAGCTAATGTCCAAATAACATAGTATTAACCTTATTATTAAAATATGTATTATTATGTATTTAGTTATATGTTTCTGCTAATTACACTTGAAAATGCCTGGTAAGACTGGGCAAAAGTGCTAGTGATCTACCTGTTATGGTGGTGTCATTCTGACAATAAAGTGGCGATACTTCCCTATTGGGACTTCTGGGGATTATTTAAAGCAGTTGTTAACCTGCATCTCTGGATGTACACCATTTGGTTTCAGTTTTGAAAAACCTGGTTTTCGTAGCACTACATAATATGGGTAGTCAAACAGACATCCGCGATTGGGGAACATACAGCAGCAGTCAAAACCACTGGCCACATGGACACAGTCCAACAAGTTCTACACTTCACATATGCACATTGGTGTCCATTGTAGGACCCAAAAATTGATCCGTACAGAATTCCATCCAGCCGTCACCGTTCCACCAGAAGACGCGACAGCCGTGAGTACGGCACAGCTAGACATATGCACCACCAGCGTGTTTAAGGTTGATGACAAGTGTCCATGAAATGCAGGACATATGAACAGAAATCCCCAGATCTTCAAGTCCATAGAACTGCATCCACATCCCAGTCCTGCACACATGAAGGATGTGTAATGGGTACCGTCGAGGGTCGCAGCCATGGGATCCTGGGTATGCAGAAATGGGGCTCGGTGTTGTTTGGCAGATAATCCGTCGTCCCGCCCGTGGGAGGGATGTGGGTGTAGCACATGCCTTACTCCCCACTAATAATGCAAATCATCCACCGGAGAATGCTAAATGCAGCTGTGAAATGTGTACAGCCCTATACCAGTGTCCAGTAGGCAATTCCCATGGATGGACAAGCGTACGACCAAGATGGCACCCATAACTGCAAACCTGGTGGAATTACACAGCTGCAGTAAGGCATAACACAGGAAATACAGATAGGGACTACAGTAGACACTCCCCATACAAAGTCAGAATGCCATGCGAATACCAGCGTACACAGCACACAATCTGCCAGCAAGAAAATGGGGATCACTCGCTTCCATACCACGGAACAAATGAGTGACCTGTGGAACACATACCAATGGCACAATAACAACGTCTGCTAGGAAGGTCATAGGATGGTTAAACTATGGCGTTCCCACTTATAAAGAAAACATCTGTCAATGAATAAATAGGATCTACATGTTTTGGTGGTGTTATTTTTGACAATATAGTGGCGGATATTTCCTATTGGGCCTTCTGAGGATTATTGAAAGCAGTCGCTAACCTGCATCTTTGGATGTACACCATTTGTTTTCAGTTCTGAATAACCTGGTTTTCGTAGCATTACATAATACGGGTAGTCAAACAGACATCTGCGACTGGGGAACATACAGCAGCAGTCAAACCCACTGGCCAGATGGACACAGTCCAACAAGTTCTACACTTTACATATGCACATTGGTGTCCATTGTAGGACCCCAAAAATTGATCCGTATGCTATATCATCCAGCTGCTACCATTCCACCCAGAAGAAGCGACAGCCGTGACTACGGCACAGCTAGACATATGCACCACCAGCGTGTTTAAGGTTGATGACAAGTGTCCATGAAATGCAGGACATATGAACAGAAATCCCCAGATTGTCGAGTCCATAGAAGTGCGTCCACATCCCAGTCCCGCACACATGAAGGATGTGTAATGGGTACCGTCGAGGGTTGCAGCCATGGGATCCTGGGTATGCAGAAATGGGGCTCTGTGTTGTTTGGCAGAACATCCGTTGTCCCGCCCCGTGGGAGGGATGTGGGTATAGCACATGGCTCACTCCCCACTAATAATGCAAAGCATCCAACGGATAATGCTAAATGCAGGTGTGAAATGTGTACAGCCCTATACCAGTGTCCAGTAGGCAATTCCCATGGATGGACAAGCGTACGACCAAGATGGAACCCATAACTGCAGACCTGGAGGAATTACACAGCTGCAGTCAGGCATAACACAGGAAATACACATAGGGACTACAGTAGACACTCCCCATACAAGGTTAGACCGCCGTGCGAATACCAGCGTACACAGCACTCAATCTGCCAGCACCGAAATGGGGATCACTTGCTGCCATACTGCGGAACAAATGGGCGACCTGTGGAACACATACTAATGGCACACCAACAATGTCAACTAGGAAGGTCAGTCAAAACCACCGGCCGGATGGACACAGTCCAACAAGTTCTACACTTTACACATGCACATTGGTGTCCATTGTAGGACCCAAAAATTGATTACTATGGAATATCATACAGCTGTTATCGTCCTACCAGAAGAAGCGACAGCCATGACTACGGCACAGCTAGACATATGCACCACCAGCGTGTTTAAGGTTGATGACATGTGTCCATGAAATGCAGGACATATGGACAGAAACCCCAGAGTCCCGAGTCCATAGAAGTGCGTCCACATCCCAGTCCCACACACATGAAGGATGTGTAATGGGTACCATCGAGGGTTGCAGCCATGGGATCGTGGGTATGCAGAAATGGGGCTCGGTGTTGTTTGGCAGATAATCCGTTGTCCCGCCCCGTGGGAGGGATGTGGGTGTAGCACATGCCTTACTCACCACAAATAATGCAAAGCATCCACCGGATAATGCTAAATGCAGGTGTGGAATGTGTATACAGATAGGGACTACAGTAGACACACCCCATACAAAGTCAGACCGCCGTGCGAATACCGGCGTACACAGCACCCACTCTGCCAGCAAGAAAATGGGGATCACACGCTACCATACTGCGGAACAAATGGGCGACCTGTGGAACACATATTAATGGTGCACCAACAACGTCAACTAAGAAGGTCATAGGATGGTTAAACTATGGCGTTCCCAATTATAAAGAACATCCTTCAATGAATTAGTAGGATCAACATGTTTTGGTGGTGTTAGGTATGACAATACAGTGGCGGATATTTCCCATTGGGGCCTCTGAAGTTTATTTAAACCAGTTGCTAACCTGCATCATCGGATTCACACCATGTGGGTTCATTTCAGAAAAGAATGGTTTTCGTAGCACTACATAATATGTGTAGTCAAACAGTCATCCGCGATTGGGGAACATACAGCAGCAGTCAAACCCACTGGCCAGATGGACACAGTCCAACAAGTTCTACACTTTACATATGCACATCGGTATCCATTGTAGGACCCCAAAAATTTATCCGTATGCCACATCTACCAGCTGCGATCGAGCGACCTAGAAGGAGTGAACAGCCGTGACTACGGCACAGCTAGACATATGCACCACCAGCGTGTTTAAGGTTGATGACAAGTGTGCATGAAATGCAGGACATATGAACAGAAATCCCCAGATTGTTGAGTCCATAGAAGTGCGTCCACATCCCAGTCCCGCACACATGAAGGATGTGTAATGGGTACCGTCGAGGGTTGCAGCCATGGGATCCTGGGTATGCAGAAATGGGGCTCGGTGTTGTTTGGCAGATAATCCGTTGTCCCGCCCCATGGGAGGGATGTGGGTATAGCACATGCCTTACTCCCCACTAATAATGCAAATCATCCACCGGAGAATGATAAATGCAGCTGTGAAATGTGTACAGCCCTATACCAGTGTCCAGTAGGCAATTCCCATGGATGGACAAACGTACGACCAAGATGGCATCCATAACTGCAAAGCTGGTGGAATTACACAGCTGCAGTAAGGCATAACACAGGAAATACACATAGGGACTACAGTACACACTCCCCATACAAAGTCAGACCACCGTGCGGATACCGGCGTACACAGCACTCAATCTGCCAGCAAGTAAATGGGGATCACTCGCGTCCATACTGTGGAACAAATGGGCGACCTGCGGAATACATACTAATGGCACACCAACAACGTCAACTAGGAAGGTCATAGGATCTGTAAACTATGGCGTACCCACTTATAAAGAACATCCTTCGATGAATTAATAGGATCTACATGTTTTGGTGGTGTTAATCTGACAAGACAGTGGCGGATATTTCCTATTGAGACTACTGAGGATTAGTTAAAGCAGTTGCTAACCTGCATCATTACATTAACACCATTTGGGTTCATTTTAGAATAACCTGGTTTTCGTAGCACTACATAATATGGGTAGTCAAACAGACATCCGCGATTGAGGAACATACAGCAGCAGTCAAAACCACTGGCCAGATGGACACAGTCCAACAAGGTCTACACTTTACATATGCACATTGGTGTCCATTGTAGGACCCAAAAATTGATCCTTACGGAATACCATTCAGCTGCTATCGTACTACCAGAAGAAGTGATAGCCGTGACTATGGCACAGCTAGACATATGCACCACCAGTGTGTTTAAGGTTGATGACAAGTGTCCATGAAATGCAGGACATATGAACAGAAATCCCCAGATTGACGAGTCCATAGAGGTGCGTCCACATCGCATTCCCACACACCTGAAGGGTGTGTAATGGGTACCGTCGAGGGTTTCAGCCATTGGATCGTGGGTATGCAGAAATGGGGCTTGGTGTTGATTGGCAGATAATCCGTTGTCCCGCCCCGTGGGAGGGATGTGGGTATAGCACATGCCTTACTCCCCACTAATAATGCAAATCATCCACTGGAGAATGCTAAATGCAGCTGTGAAATGTGTACAGCCCTATACCAGTGTCCAGTAGGCAATTCCCATGGATGGACAAACGTACGACCAAGATGGCACCCATAACTGCAAAGCTGGTGGAATTACACAGCTGCAGTAAGGCATAACACAGGAAATACACATAGGGACTACAGTACACACTCCCCATACAAAGTCAGACCGCTGTGCGAATACCGGCGTACACAGCACTCAATCTGCCAGCAAGAAAATGGGGATCACTCGCTTCCATACCGCGGAACAAATGGGCGACCTGCGGAACACATAACGAATGGCACACCAACGTCTACTAGGAAGGTCATAGGATGTTCAAACTTTGGCGTTCCCACTTATAAAGAACATCCTTCAATGAATTAATAGGATCTACATGTTTTGGTTGTGTGATTGTGACAATACAGAGGCGGAAATTTCCTAATGGGACATCTGAGGATTAGTTAAAGCATCTGTTAGCCTGCATCATTGGATTTACACCATTTGGGTTCAGTTTAGACAATCCCGGTTTACGTAGCACTACATAATATGGGTAGTCAAACAGACATCCATGATTGGGGAACATACAGCAGCAGTCAAACCCACTGGCCAGATGGACACAGTCCAGCAAGTTCTACACTTTACATATGCACATTGGTGTCCATTGTAGGACCCAAAAATTTATCCGTACGCAATGTCAACCGGCTGCGATCGAAAGACCCAGAAGAACTGACAGCCGTGACTACGGCACAGCTAGACATATGCACCACCAGCGTGTTTAAGGTTGATGACAAGTGTCCATAAAATGCAGGACATATGAACAGAAATCCCCAGATTGACGAGTCCATAGAGGTGCGTCCACATCCCATTCCCGCACACCTGAAGGGTGTGTAATGGGTACCGTCGAGGGTTGCAGCCATGGGATCGTGGGTATGCAGAAATGGGGCTCGGTGTTGATTGGCAGATAATCCGTTGTCCCGCCCCGTGGGAGGGATGTGGATATAGGACATGCCTTACTCCCCACTAATAATGCAAATCATCCACCGGAGAATGCTAAATGCAGCTGTGAAATGTGTACAGCCCTATACCAGTGTCCAGTAGCCAATTCCCATGGATGGACAAATGTACGACCAAGATGGCACCCATAACTGCAAACCGGGTGGAATTACACAGCTGCAGTAAGGCATAACACAGGAAATATACATAGGGACTACAGTACACACTCCCCATACAAAGACAGACCGCCGTGTGAATACCGGCGTACACAGCACTCAATCTGCCAGCAAGAAAATGGGGATCACTCGCTTCCATACTGCGGAACAAATGGGCGACCTGCGGAACACATAACTAATGGCACACCAACAACGTCTACTAGGAAGGTTATAGGATGTTTAATCTTTGGCGTTCCCACTTATAAAGAACATCCTTCAATGAATTAATAGGATCTACATGTTTTGGTTGTGTGATTGTGACAATACAGAGGCGGAAATATCCTAATGGGACATCTGAGGATTAGTTAAAGCATTTGTTAGCCTGCATCATTGGATTTACACCATTTGGGTTCAGTTTAGACAATCCCGGTTTACGTAGCACTACATAATATGGGTAGTCAAACAGACATCCGTGATTGGGGAACATACAGCAGCAGTCAAACCAACTGGCTAGATGGACACAGTCCAACAAGTTCTACACTTTACATATGCACATTGGTGTCCATTGTAGGACCCCAAAAATTTAACCCTATGCAATAGATATGAGATGGAGCGACGCTGAAGGAGTAACAGCCGTGACTACAGCACAGCTAGACATATGCACCACCAGCGTGTTTAAGGTTGATGACAAGTGTCCATGAAATGCAGGACATATGAGCAGAAATCCCCAGATGGTCGAGTCCATAGAAGTGCGTCCACATCCCAGTCCCGCACACATGAAGGATGTGTAATGGGTACCATCGAGGGCTGCAGCCATGGGATCGTGGGTATGCAGAAATGGGGCTCGGTGTTGTTTGGCAGATAATCCGTTGTCCCGCCCGTGGGAGGGATGTGGGTATAGCACATGCCTTACTCCCCACCAATAATGCAAATCATCCACCGGAGAATGCTAAATGCAGCTGTGAAATGAGTACAGCCCTATACCAGTGTCCAGTAGGCAATTCCCATAGATGGACAAATGTACGACCAAGATGGCACCCATAACTGCAAACCTGGTGGAAGTACACAGCTGCAGTATGGCATAACACAGGAAATACAGATGGGGACTACAGTACACACTCCCCATACAAAGTCAGACCACCGTGCGAATACCGGCGTACACAGCACTCAATCTGCCAGCAAGAAAATGGGGATCACTCGCTACCATACTGCGGAACAAATGGGCGACCTGCGGAACACATACTAATGGCACACCAACAACGTCAACTAGGAAGGTCATAGGATCTTTAAACTATGGCGTTCACACTTATAAAGAACATCCTTCAATGAATTAATAGGATCTACATGTTTTGGTTGTGTTATTTTGACAATACAGTGGCGGAAATTTCCTAATGGGACATCTGAGGATTAGTTAAAGCATTTGTTAGCCTGCATCATTGGATTTACACCATTTGGGTTCAGTTTAGAAAAACCTGGTTAACGTAGCACTACATAATATGGGTAGTCAAACAGACATCCGCGATTGGGAAACATACAGCAGCAGTCATACCCACTGACCAGATGGACACAGTCCAACAAGTTCTACACTTTACATATGCACATTGGTGTCCATTGTAGGACCCAAAAATTCATCCGTATGCAATGTCAACCAGCTGCGATCGAGAGACCCAGAAGAACTGACAGCCGTGACTACGGCACAGCCAGACTTATGCACCACCAGCGTGTTCAAGGTTGATGACAAGTGTGCATGAAATGCAGGACATATGAACAGAAATCCCCAGATTGTAGAGTCCATAGAAGTGCGTCCACATCCCATTCCCGCACACATGACGGATGTGTAATGGGTACCGTCGAGGGTTGCAGCCATGGGATCCTGGGTATGCAGAAATGGGGCTCGGTGTTGTTTGGCAGATAATCCATTGTCCCGCCCCGTGGGAGGGATGTGGGAGTAGCACATGCCTCACTCCCCACTAATAATGCAAAGCATCCACCGGATAATGCTAAATGCAGGTGTGTAATGTGTACTGCCCTATACCAGTGTCCAGTAGGCAATTGCCATGGATGGACAAGTGTACGACCAAGATGGCACCCATAACTGCAAACCTGGTGGAATCACACAGCTGCAGTGAGGCATAACACAGGAAATACAGATAGGGACTACAGTAGACACTCCCCATACAAAGTCAGACTGCCGTGCGAATACCGGTGTACACAGCACTCAATCTGCCAGCACCAAAATGGGGATCACTCGCTTCCATACCGCGGAACAAATGGGTGACCTGTGGAACACATACCAATGGCACAATAACAACGTCAGCTAGGAAGGTCATAGGATGGTCAAACTATGGCGTTCCCACTTATGAAGAACATCCTTCAGTGAATTAATAGGATTAATGTCAATTGACCATGGAATACACCTAATCAACATCAAAGAACCACTGGCACCTTATGGCACACAATCCAAAACACACATAGGTAGATGAAACAGTCAATGTAGACATTGTCCAGGACAGGTCTCAAATGGTATACAAAGGTTCCTTCATAGACATGTAAGCGCTTTCACCCGTAGGCTCCGTCAGACTTACACATAACATAAAAGCATCCAGGCTTTAAATATCCCCCCTTACACTTTCATTGGTTAATTTCTCAGCAAACAATGAACATGTAACCACAGCATATAAAGCACAGACACAATGTTAACTACACACACATATATTAACATCTCCAAAAACATCCTATTAACACATGTATTATATGATATTGTACTATGCCTAATACTCATCAATCAAAGATCTAACAATATATATAGAAGATATGCATATCATATCAATGTAATACAGTGGTACACAACTGAAAGAGTGGACTAATGTGTGTTAACTGTATATCTGTACCTAAACTATATTCCTGTTACGGGGGTTTAAGCCACCTGCTTCTCAAAAGAGGCTTCATCAGTGTTTAATCAGTCAGCCCTGGTGTGTGGTCAACCCTCCACCTAATAACCCATCTAAATCCGCATTCCAAAGCATAGTTGATGAGGTCCCCCCTCTGGTATTATAACCTAGCCTTCGTAAAACACTGAATGTAGACGTATGCCTTGTGATGTGCTCATAGCCGGCCGTAGGCATACACCAATCCTGCGGCTGCCTAGGGCGCCGCACTAGTAGGGCCACCTGTCTAGTAGGTATGTCATGTAGGTATACCAGGATGGGGGCACCATGTGTTGTGGTGGTGGGTGCCATGGAGCCCTATAGCCTAGGGCAGCGGTCGATCTAAGGCCGCTGCCGTAGGAGTAGTATGGTCTGCAGGTATGTGCAGAAGTGCACATGAAACAGCAGTCCACAAGGATTACCCATAGTGGCGACACCTGCACAGATGGCCATAGCGGGACACACACACGACCATGCATACAGCACAGTTAGACATACACACACCATAAATAGGCAATTACACACAAGGTTTATGGCGTGTACGGGTACAGTGTCAGTACAGCAAGGATAGCTGTCTGCCACGATATCCAGCAGATGTCTCTTGGGTGTTCTGGAATATGGACGTTGCATGGACAATGAGTGGATATGCATCGTACCACAGTTCTATGTGTCAGCCGTGCAAATATGCGATACATGGGACAGACAGCTGTCCATGCAAGAGCAGCGCTATGGGCACAACATAGGTATGTAGATATACAACGACAGAGATACAGGCGGACACATGTGGCAAGCCCGTGAGTGTAACGTACAGCACCACCCACCACACCATAGCAGGGTGCACGTGGAGAACACGCTACGGAGGTCGCCAACCACAGCAGGCACACAGGCAGTCCACGAGCTGCGTCTCACCATCCACAAACACAGGGATGGCGGCAGGATATGAGTGTTCTGCGGAAACTCTAAAGCCATACCCTATGAACCCATGCAGCTGGGAGCATAGACACACACACACATGTGGCAGGCATGGTGATTGACCACACCCCCACATACCCAACCGCACAACAGTATGACACAGGTATGGAACGCGCTACGTGGACCACCGAACACAGCACCGCCAGAGGCACATGTCCAGGTGGGTGACAACATCCGTAAAGGAATAGTCGCCGATAGCCAAGGTATGTGTTGCCAAGCGTCTAAAATAACTACACCCTACTAGGGAAGCTGTGAACACACACACACAGGGAAGGGCCGGGAGTCAAACCTACGCCTACCTACATGAATGCACTACAGCATGATGCATTTACAGAATGTGCTACCGAGATTACTGAGCACAGTGCTGTCAGAGGCATACTTCTAGGCGGATGACATCACCCGTAAGGGAATAGCTGACAATAGCCAAGGTATGTGTTGCGAAGCGTCTAAAAGCATGTTCATCTGCAGAGGCAGCTGGAAACACACACACACACACACAGGGAAGGGCCGAGAGTTGAACCTATGCCTACCTACATAAACTCACTACAGCATGATGCATTTACAGAACGCGCTACCGAGATTACTGAGCACAGCACTGTCAGAGGCATACTTCTAGGCGGGTGACATCACCCATAAGGGAATAGCTGACAATAGCCAAGGTATGTGTTGCGAAGCATCTAAAAGCATGTTCATCTGCAGAGGCAGCTGGAAACACACACACACACAGAAGGGCCGAGAGTCGAACCTACGCCTACCTACATAAACTCACTACAGCATGATGCATTTACAGAACACGCTACTGAGATTACTGAGCCCAGTGCTGTCAGAGGCATACTTCTAGGTGGGTGACATCACCCGTAAGGGAATAGCTGACAATAGCCAAGGTATGTGTTGCGAAGCGTCTAAAAGCATGTTCATCTGCAGAGGCAGCTGGAAACACACACAGGGAAGGGCCGGGAGTTGAACCTACGCCTACCTACATGAATTCACTACAACATGATGCATTTACAGAATGCGCTACCGAGATTACTGAGCACAGTGCTGTCAGAGGCATACTTCTAGGCGGGTGACATCACCCGTAAGGGAATAGCTGACAATAGCCAAGGTATGTGTTGCTAAGCGTCTAAAAGCATGTTCATCTGCAGAGGCAGCTGGAAACACACACACACACGGAAGGGCTGAGAGTCGAACCTACGCCTACCTACATAAACTCACTACAGCATGATGCATTTACAGAACACGCTACCGAGATTACTGAGCACAGCACTGTCAGAGGCATACTTCTAGGTGGGTGACATCACCCGTAAGGGAATAGCTGACAATAGCCAAGGTATGTGTTGCGAAGCGTCTAAAAGCATGTTCATCTGCAGAGGCAGCTGGAAACACACACACAGGGAAGGGCCAGGAGTCGAACCTACGCCTACCTACATGAATTCACTACAGCATGATGCATTTACAGAACGCACTACCGAGATTACTGAGCACAGTGCTGTCAGAGACATACTTCTAGGTGGGTGACATTACCCGTAAGGGAATAGCTGACAATAGCCAAGGTATGTGTTGTGAAGCGTCTAAATGCATGTTCATCTGCAGAGGCAGCTGGAAACACACATACACATGCACACACAGGGAAAGGCCGGGAGTCGAACCTACGCCTACCTACATGAATTCACTACAGCATGATGCATTTACAGAACGCGCTACCGAGATTACTGAGCACAGCACTGTCAGAGGCATACTTCTAGGTGGGTGACATCACCCGTAAGGGAATAGCTGACAATAGCCAAGGTATGTGTTGCGAAGCGTCTAAAAGCATGATCATCTACAGAGGCAGCTGGAAACACACACACACAGGGAAGGGCCGGGAGTCGAACCTACGCCAATCTACATGAATTCACTACAGCATGATGCATTTACAGAACGCGCTACCGAGATTACTGAGCACAGCACTGTCAGAGGCATACTTCTAGGCGGGTGACATCACCCGTAAGGGAATAGCTGACAATAGCCAAGGTATGTGTTGCGAAGCGTCTAAAAGCTTGTTCATCTGCAGAGGCAGCTGGAAACACACACACACACACACATGGAAGGGCCGGGAGTCGAACCTACGCCTACCTACATGAATTCACTACAGCATGATGCATTTACAGAACGCGCTACCGAGATTACTGAGCACAGAGCTGTCAGAGGCATACTTCTAGGCGGGTGACATCACCCGTAAGGGAATAGCTGACAATAGCCAAGGTATGTGTTGCGAAGTGTCTAAAAGCTTGTTCATCTGCAGAGGCAGCTGGAAACACACACACACACACGGAAGGGACGGGAGTTGAACCTACGCCTACCTACATGAACTCACTACAGCATGATGCATTTACAGAACGCGCTACCGAGATTACTGAGCACAGTACTGTCAGGAGGCATACCCCTAGGTGGGTGGTATCATCTGCAGAGGCAAGGCGGCCGATAGGGAATGAAGACAGAGTGCGCAGTCACACAGCCTGTTACCATCCCAAGGTGGCCGTACAGTAACACGGTAGTGCTGCAGTCGGGGATACCAACCAACTACGGAGCAGTGCATCACGACATGAATACGGGATGCACCACATACAGTATACCCTATGAGAGGGCATCCGGTGTGCAGGATGTAGGCAGCCATTGTGGCATAACAGCCACATATGAGTCACCTGGATGGTCACCATGGGCTATGCAGGATGTCATTGGCCATGGCTACACACCTAGTAGCAGACATCGGTGCCGACTGTAGTGTGTACCCCCGAATGGTGTACTGGCCATGCCTCTGACACCTAGCGGTTGCGAAGGGGAGACAGACATGCTCAGGGGGTATCAACGCAGAGCGCGTGTGCACTGTACTGTGTGTCCATCTACACAGCTGCTTACTGGGCATGCTCAGACACTTAGAATCGGCACAGTGCAGACTTGCATACTCATGGGGTGACGGCATGGGAGGCAGAATGTGGACCGTCGTGTGTGTCCACCCACACAACAGCAACCCGGCCATGCCACAGATGTGGCAGTTGTGAAGGAAACAGGCATGCACATGGGTATCAATGCAGACGGGCGGTGTGCACTGTACTGTGTGTCCATCTACACAGCTGCTTACTGGGCATGCTCAGACACTTAGAATCGGCACAGTGCAGACATGCATACACATGGGGCGACGGCATGGGAGGCAGAATGTGGACCGTCGTGTGTCCACCCACACAACAGCAACCCGGCCATGCCACAGACGTGGCAGTTGTGAAGGGGAAACAGGCATGCACACGGGGTATCAATGCAGATGGGCGCAGTGTGCACTGTACTGTGTGTCCATCTACACAGCTGCTTACTGGGCATGCTCAGACACTTAGAATCGGCACAGTGCAGACATGCATACACATGGGGCCTCGGCATGGGAGGCAGAATGTGGACCGTCATGTGTGTCCACCACACAACAGCAACCCGGCCATGCTCACACACGTAGTATGTGCTACGCGCCGTCCGGCATGCAGACGGAGTGCACACACCGCAAGTCATGGCCAGGTAAACCCATACACACAGGGTGGACACACATGCAGTCACACGTACACACACAGATGACAGCACAGGCGTCACGGGTGCAGGCTGAACATGTACACACCGTAGTGAACACTGTAGCTGCTATGCCAGCACCATGTCATCGGTGCAGCAGTATGCCTCACGGTCCAGCAACTGCATGTGACATATGTCCAGAAGACTATGTAGCGGTGTACGTCCGTCGTGCAGAGTACACATGTACTATCAATGATCTCACAGGTGTGATGTAGTCCACCCGTACCGGTATGGCATGCCACGCCCCTTTGCATGGTATGGCTCACACCTGTCGCCCCTGGTCTTCAAGGGTTTGGTTAAGGCACCTGCCACCCCCACAGTGCCCACTGCAGGCACGACTGGAATGATAAACCTACCACCCTACACTACAAACCTGGAGAACACACAGGGTAATACTGCTCACTGCCAGTGGTCTACGGCCAAGCTGCACACCCTCAAATGCCCTCCTCAGTATGGAGGACATCGATGTCAGTGCTGTGAATGAAACATTGATCAGGGCTGCTGAGAGCACCCCAGCACTATCGGGTCATACCCCACATCACGCGTTCAGGACCATAACCCGGACCTAACACAGAAGGAGGGGGAGTCTCCATTTCCATGAAGGGTACACACACCTCCATGTTGCCAGAGATGCACGTAGCAGTGGGGAATATCCAGGTGCAATTAACCATGGGTAGGACTGCCCTACAGTTTGTTGCATGCTACAGACCACCCTCCCAAACCCAGGATACCTGCACAGCCTTCCTGAAGACACTGGTGAGTGTGAATGCTCTCACAACACCGTCATATTGGGTGACATCAACCACCCATACATAGACCGGGAACATTACCCAGGACACAACACCCTACACCAAAGGTCCCAGGTGTTCATACACCTGAATGCTGTGGAACAACCATGCACCATACCCACATGGGGGGGACGTATACTAGTTCTGATCATCACACATGGGGATGATATGCTCCACACAGGATGTACATCCCTCATTGGTGATGTCAGACCGTATAGTGAACCCACTGGAGATCCGCATCCTGCACCCAACACCGGCATGGGAGACCACAGTGACGACCTCCACAGCGAACCACACACGTCATATGACCGGTGTGGTACCCTACAAGGCCTCCATGCCAGTGGTAAACACAGGCCACACTGCTGAAACCCTTACAAATGCCTTCTATGAGCACCCCCAGGAATGTCTGCACCAAGCGATCCTGATAACATCAGGACCTTGTCCGCCGAAGGCAGGCACATGGTCTGGTAGACCCCAGCCATTGACAAACCGTACAACAAGAGGTGGAGTTAATACATGACAGAGCAATATCAGTACCAGGGAAGGCATCACTAATTAATACCGGCGTTAACATACGATCACTCATACAATCATCCAAGGCCACCTGTGGGAGTGGTACTGCAAAGGACACATAAGACAACCATAGGGCCTTCCTCAGCTGTGGTAGGAACATGGGTGGGAGAACACAGTCATGGCCGGAATTACTCCAGAATGGTACAATGATCACTGAACCCACAGACATTGTCAACAAACCAGCGGACATGTTCCATGCATACATCTACCCCCCCACCCCAAGAGGGGACGTATCCATCCCACCAGAGTCTAGCCTCCCAAACATCCCGTATGCCCAGGAGAGAGCTGATATCTGTTAAGCAGTGAACACAGCATCAATGGGACCAGATGGTGTCCCTGGCTGTGTGCTACACAACCTCATTGAGGCCCTCACCCCGCACATAAGGCCGCTGTTTCATCTTAGGTTTACTACGGGCTACGTCCCTGATGGATGGCATACGGCAACTGTGGTCCCACTACACCAGGGTAGTGCTCTTATGGACTGTAGACATCCCTGCCCTATCAGCTTGACAAGCCTTGTCTGCAAAGCTGTGGAGAGGTCCATACTGGAGCCCATATATAAAGACATTGGTGTACAGCCAATACCGGAACATACCCACATCGACTTAGTCAAGGGCAGATCCTGCCTCCCAAACCTGCTCGACCTGTCTGGAGGAGTCACTAAGGCCATTGATGGGGTACGTCGGTTTGCACAGACTACCATGACCTGGCGGGAGCGTTCAAACCACACTCCACGTGGGCATCATGGAAAGGCTCACCAGCGTACATGTGGAGACATATGTCACACGATGGTTTGCCAACTGGATGGAGGTCACACCACACAGGGTTTGTGTTTCTGGTGCCATGTCAGACTCCAAGCTGGTGTCGAGTGGTGGCCCACAGGGCTCAGTCCTGGGCCCCCTCCTGTTCGGCATTCAACTTTCCAATGTGCATGCAAACATAGGGGGATTGTGGCAGACATGGTATGCAGATGACTGCACACCGGCCACCATACTCAACACCCCATCAGACACGGACATCCACCTGGGGTCTCATAGAAATGGATAACTGGTGCCAGAGCCATGGCCTGATGCTACATGCCAGGGAAGGTGTAGACCTACCCATTGGGAAAGACATGTTCTACCCGACATACCATATAGGTGGTAATCCATTAAACATGGTGGACGTGATCAGGGACATGGGTACCAAACCTGTCGGTAACCTCTGTCGACACTCACATTGCCAATGTGGTTGGGAAGACATTCCACTGTGGCCACCTGGTCATGAAGGGATTCACATCCACATCAGGGGAGTTCATTGTACCCCTGTACTCTTCACACATCAGACCAATGATTGCGTACAACGCCACATCTGGGATGTACCTAACCTGACACCTGCAGCACTCGGAAGGACCTGAAACATTCCACAACACAGGGATAAAGGTGCTGAGACATGTGTCACACGCTGCCCAACCGAGGGGACTCTGGCTGTATACCTTCTCAGCCCGTCTGCTTTGTGGTGATCTGTGCCTGACATACACGGCCATGTCCGACCTGGGTGACATGGACATGTTCCACCTCCTAGGCTCCAAGCAAACACGGGCACAGAAGCAACTGACAGAAACCTCAACACGGACATAAATAGGACGTGCTGGGGGGACAGGGCCATCGCCCAGAGACCCCCTACAACATGGAAAGGATTCCCAGCCCATGTGAGGCAGAGCCCCTGACTGACTTTGTCCAAGAGTAATCCTGACGTGTGGATGTGTGATCGTAGGTATGCGCCAGGCATCATCTCTGTGTCACTGCTGGACAGAGGGACAGCGGACCGATGGATGTAGTATCCTCATCCTAAGGGGTGGTGAAAGCCACACACACTCTGGCTAGGCTTACACATGCCGTAGGGCACATAGCCTGGTATGTACCTATGCGCCTATGTGCCTATGTAGGGGTCCATGCAGGTTGCGGGTACCTGTGGTATGCTGATATTGTCAGATGTGCCTGTGGGTAACCCACAGCTACACATGGGGGACTGATAACAGTGCTCCCAGTAGGCACATGCAAGTACACCATATTTGGCATACAGGTTAACAGAACCAACATGGTGCTACACATGTAACCGCCACGCATACCGTGTACACAGATCAATGTATGCTGCACCTGAACTACATGGTATGTCTGCTGCATGATGTCAGTACACAACCCACGTCACATACACACCTGTCACCTGTCATACACAACCACTGCAACATACACATCGCCCACTATGCGGACACAGGTATCACATACACCTCTCACTATCTTGTCCACCCTGTGCATCAGAATATGTTTGCATAACCGTGCACCGATGGTGTGGATCACGGTGCTGCGGCAGAGGCTTCATCATATGCACAGGGTGATATGTGTGCCAGGGGCATAGGCTGTAACAATGGATGACATCATGTGTGTGTGTAAGGGCCGGTGCATTTACTGGGCATGACTGTGCAGAATGCGTGTGGATGTGGTGGAGCCCTACAGTTGCGTCTGCTGTGTGTGGGTATGTGTGTACACAGTTCAGCCATCTGTGATGCCTACACGGGGTATACTTGGCAGCCCCAGACTGTACAGTGCAGGTTGTATGGCTCACTGTGTCCGCCTGCAGCCACGTGACCCGTGCCTGCCTGGGGTCGCACGGGCACTACCGGGTGGAGGTATGGAGTGGCCACTCTCCGATGACACATGTCCGCTGGAACCGTGTCCACGCTGGGACCAGCCAGGGCCACGTCCACGTGGCCTGCTGTGTCCTGGTGTGGTTGGTGTAGCACCAGCTGCACTGCTGCTGCTACCAGCACTGTGTGAGTGGGCATGAGAGGTGGCACGCACACGTCGACCTGCACTAGGTGGTGTTGCTGGCCTACGGCCACGTGTCCTACACCTCACCCCTACCAGGTGTTCCAGCACAGACAGCTCACGCTCGCGGATTGACATGCCTCGGTTGAGGATTCCAACCATCTCACCTAATCTCCTATCCAGAACATCGGCAAGCTGCTGTTGAGCATTTGCCAATGACTGGATGTTCTCATTTAAGGAATGGATTGTGGCCCTCTGCAGCCTCTGCCCTTCTTGGTTCTGCTGTTCGGCACGTGCCTGTGCCGCCATTACAGTCTGAAACATGCGTCTGGTGATACCAGCTGCTGCAACCTGTACGGCAGGTGCATGTCTACCAGAGCTCCTCCTACGAGCAGCACCAGCCACATGCCTGTGTGGCACATCACCAGTCATTACACTGGCAACATGGTGTGTACCTGCACCTTCTGTAGCCACCACACATTCCTGCTCAGTGCCAACAGACGCTGACTGTCCTTCCTCTATGGGCAACGGTGATGTGGTATGTGTCGGCATCTGAACCGTGTGCGGAGATGAAGGGGACATAGGTGGGATGTTAAACAATGGCACAGCTTCTGCCCGTGACGACCCTGCCTGTGCCTCATGCATATGGTCATCACCGCTAGTATCTGTGGGGACACTAGCATCAGATGGACCGCAGGAGGGGAACGCACCTACAGCACCTGTGAATACAAAGACATACTGTAAGATACATTACACACATGCAGACACACACGCAGACACACACACACATGCAGACACACACACACACACACACATGCGGAGACACACACACGCTGACACACACACGCAGACACACACACATGCAGACACATCATGCATGTGATATTGCAGATGGCATGCAGCATTCCCACACCACAGCTCAGTGAATGCAGGCTAGACATTAATAGTGGTAGTATGCATACTGCCCTGGGGTGCACACTACATCAAGCAGGTGTCATTTCAGTAGGCTTGCAGTACACACATTCATGGTAGTTTGCATGCATCACCGTGATACACCGTGTGGCCACAGGCGGGTTAGCAGTACACATGGCTGGCGTCACTTTGTCATGTACACAGCAAACATGTGCGATAACATGTGGACATGTGACAATGGTGTCCCACCACATGCACCACAACAAACTGGACGTCACAGTGCAGTGTCATGTGTACAGGCTACAGATAGAATGCATGTGTAACACGGATGTCTGTGCAGGTGTGGTTGGTGTGAGCTGTGTACATAGCTGTACAGTGGGGAGTACGGGCACTGTGCCACTGCATGGCAGCAAGACACAGGTATGTTTCTGTGTGATGCGTAACATGGACGCATTGCATTGCCATGTCTGCAACACAGTCATGCTGTTCCACAGCACGTATATGGTAGACATTGGTGGCACCTCCAGTGGCTGCAGACAGGCATTTTGTTTGTCTGGTGTACCACATCAGATGTACAGGGGGTCCACTACAGCTATGATCGCACTATGTGTGGACAGGGTGCAACGGTGACTACCCACTGCAGATGTACTGTGTGGCAACATGCCTGTGGGTATCACCCATGGCCATGTTTGACTAGGTCATGGACAATTGTGTGTGATGGGCATCGTGTACACATCCCTGTGGTGGCCCATGTGACATACACCCGTACTAGTCTGAGGTGTCACATTTCCGAAGGCTATGCAGACATTGTGGATGTCTGCTATGTCGTGTAGGTCATGTCATGGTGTGACAATGTTGCAGACAGAACACCACGTGCATGGGACATGTCATGTGCCATGTCACAACGTGTGCACACAATGCAGGGGCATAGGTCACATTGGTAACACCTGTGTGCTGGCCAGATCACAGCTCACTATGTGGTACTGTGTGCGTACCGCAAAGGCATTCCGATGCATACTACACATGCAGCCATTGTAGAACACCTCCACCATTGTATGCATAGCTGACTGCACATATCACACCGAAGGGTTATGTGGTGTCATGCCAGTGTATACTAACGGTTGTATCTACTGTACATGGGTGGCGTGTGTCGGGTGGTGCAACCTGTATACCATGACTGGAGCAGACCCAGGTGTGCATGTCATACCTGGACACATGGGGAATATCTATACACTGTAACATGCCTATTACTAGCAACAGTCTCACCTGCGACGAACCCATGTCTGTGCGACACGCCAGAGGTACCTGTATAGGGGCGACACAACAGTATACACATTATCCATTACTGTAGCCACAGTAAGCACTGTGCATGTCACATCATGTACCTGTGTGGTAGCATGTGTTATGCACATGTCTGCAAACACAACGTAGCATACTGTAGTCTGCAGCTTGTGTGGCCATATACCTGGCATGTGTTGGTACATTATGTGGTGTACTATGACACCCACACCTATGTCAGTTATCATACACACATGCAAGACTGACTTACCAGGCAGCTCCAGGCTCGTTGGTTGGGAGACACCCACCTCCACGATGGCAGCGAGTGTTTCTGCATATTGTTCCCTGGGTGTCCCCAGACTGGCCAGGAGCTCCTCCGTGTGTGTGAGTGGGGGCTGGGTTGGTGACCCACCACCTGTCCCACCTTGTTGTCTGGCGATTGCGGCGGCACGCTGTTTCGTGTGCCGAATTAGGTCTGTGCAGTGTCGGCGGATCTGCTGGTAGGTGCGGTTGTTGCCACCCACGTTGTTCACCCTCCTGCGCATATCCTGCCACATGTCGTCCCACTGCTGTGCTTGTTGTGGCACATGGCTGAATAGTATATCGTAGTTGTCGTGGAGCAACGGTATAATCACGTCATCCTCCTGGCGGCTGAAGGCTGGCAGACGGGAACATGGCATTATCTGTAAGACATAATGATGGTGACAGGTCACATTTACACTGATGTACTGGCATACTGCTGGACATACATTGCTATGACATGTACAACATCTGCACAGTAATCTCTGCGATGCATCATGGCAGTGACACAGCTGACGTGTTGCCGTCACACCATTAAGCAGTGGGTTTCATATCATATCTGTGTGTCAACTCATCACACTGTACACACACCATGTTGATGGTAGCCTGCTGTGGACATGTGTACCTGCCTGCACCTGTGTTCATATCAGTTGGCACGTGTCCCAATGTGACAACAGTTCTACTGTTCACCTGGATGCTGTGTATATGTCACTAGGCATCACGTACACGGCCATTATGAACGTCAGCAGTGGCACTGCACACATACACATGGACACCTGTACATGCATGTGTTGTGCCATGTACATCTACACAGCACTGTACGGGTGTTGGCCAACCTGCCACGGCTCACCTGTATTGCACATGTGATACACATGGGACAATGTGTAACCATGTGACATTAGCAGGAAAGGTCATGCATAGCATGTGTGCACGCACGTTGTCCACACCAACACACAGCACCTGTGACACCACAGGGTGCATCAGTGCCACATTACTGCTGTGGACGGTTGATAGTGCAAGTGCCATTTGTCCATCGCACCATGTAGGACTGTGATAGCACATGCAGCCTTGCTGGGCAGGGCTGCATGGTATGGCAGGGTATGTCACATACATGGCACTGGGATGTGACCCACCTGGGGGGTACTGATATTGGCAGGGTGGCTGTCCATTCCATATGTCATTGCTTATGTGTATATGGACATTACACATGTCTATCATCATGGTGTGGACACTGGCCTTCTGCAAGGTAGGCTGCACGCTGCTTGGTGGGGGTGTGTATGGTGCATGCAGGTATCACACATCCATGCATACACATTACCCTGACAGGTGCTATGTGCTGCGATATTGTTCAACACAGTGCTGTATGTGCCCACACACTGCTATCCCGTGCACATGGATGGTTGCCTGGCCTGACATGGGTACCACATATGTCTACATCCAGTGCCTGCTGCCACCCCATGTCAGCTGGTGCACCGCTGGCGCCATCCCTCCCACGGGGAGCGTGGTGTTGGGCACAGCATAGGTATCCATGTATGTGGACAGGGATGTTCACATAGCAGGGGCACTGATGGTATCGTCGATCGGACCATACACGTATGACGCACACCTCACACACACAGCCCATTCAGTATGATGTTCGCAACACTGACACAGCTATACTGCTAGGCCGGGGACATTCCCAGACGTACATACACAGATGCGTGAACATCTGTCTGTGGCATGGGCTAAAATAATGGTGGGGTTCGACACATAACGTGTTTGAGTGTGGCTGGCGCAGACCTTCTGTGCACATGTCTACACAGTAAGCCTGTTCTACAGTAGGCAGCGGTGATGTGCTGTGCACATGTCAATTCTGCACATTGTGTTGGTGTCTGTCTGTCCACGGGCCAGTGGTGGGACACACAGGGGTATTAGTGAACATTTATGCATGCCACCCTGTACTGCTGTACTGCTAGCTTCTCGGGTGCTACTGTGTCATGGACATGCACACCTTACCCGAATGGGTGGTAGTGGGTTGCCACCCGTACCCATCTCCTCTTGTGGGTTGCTATGATCCAACACCCTCTTTGTATTGTATGTTCAGGCTATGCACCTGTGTGGGGCATGTGGGCATGCAATGCACTACTGCGTACCTTTGCACCCATTGCAGAACATGTCACACAGGTACACTGGCAGCCATACACTTCACAGCTTGATGACTGTACAACACGTGTTGTACACACATTAGACATATCCTGTGGGACATGGTCATATGTACAGGCATGTACAACAGTCACGTACCACTGCTACCCCTACATGATGGATATGCAGTACATGTGTTGGTACAGCAACTGTCACATGTAGTCGTGCAATGCCCCCCTACCTACATGGCATGGTACTGCCTGTGGGGGATATGCGTCTGCATCCATGCTATGGCCATAGCTGACAGTTGTACATCGATATGTGCAACATACCTCATTTGGTGTTCTCATGGGTGCATGTCCAACATGGCTCCGCATTGTTTGTGTCTGTCACACAGTCATTGTTGTACATGGTTTACATGCCAGCCATGGCGTACTGTGTGTGATTCCATGTACTTCATTGGGATACCAGCATTATACATTATGACGGCGTATTCCAGCCATCACATAGCCTTCCTAGATGACACTGTTAGCCAGCCAGTAGGAGGTGTTCCGCCATCTGCACATAGGTCACACAGTATGAGGGCGGCTGACACCCATTCTGGGGACAGGGTTCTGACAGCTGTGGATGGGTGTGATGCCGTCGACAACCATGACTGCACCTGATGGTCACATCTGGATGGGTAACATTCACAACACACACCTACCTTCACGTAGCAACACATCATCCACAACAATGGACATTCCTGCCAGAACAATGTGTGCAGTATGTCTGTATGACCACTGCAGGCACCACTGGTGGCCCCCAGCATGGCAGCCAACAGCACCAGTGTATATCCGTGGAACCATGGGTTACACCATTCACAACACACCTGTCTCAGATGACCCTGTTGTGGATCACAGTGCAGTTCCACACATCATGTTACACTAGGCATCATGCACTGATATGTTGCGGACGTGAACGGCTGTGCAACTCAACATATGCGCACATGACACATCACCTGGTACAACATGTCTGTCATACCACATGTTATTGTGACCACCCTGTGATGGCATTATACAGGCTACGTGTACTGGGACATGTGATGGCTCACCGGTATATTCACCCTCTGGGTGTGTGTCTAGCCAAGTGTACGGTAGGCGGTGGTCTGAACACGGGGACACTGTACATTGACCTACTCTGTCACTGCAACTGTTGACTAAGCTCATACTGTACTTATACAGGCATGTGGTATCAGACCATTATGACAGTCCTGGTCGACCACACTGCTGTGGCACACATGACCTGCGGACATCTGCCTGGGGTGTGGAGCACACATGTACATCTTCATATGCTATACTGCCTCTGTGGCGGTGTCACACGACTGTCTACAGCAGGGCTGTAACAGGCAGGCATGGCATGCCGTCATGTGGGACAATGCTTGCACCTTCCACTGTGCTGCACACAAGCAAGGCACACACACTAGTGCACGACTCACATTTTATCTGCAGTGCCTGGGACCTGCCTCCATGCTCTGCACAGCACACCTGCAAGTACAGATTGTACACGGATCATACCTCACAAGCACATACCTGGACTGCAGCACACACAGGTGAGGGGATCCCACATCCCACAATGTTTTGCACACATACTGGATATTTGCCGAACACAATGCATCGTAGGTGCTCCATGTTCAGATACCCATGTTTGTGACTGCTAGACACATTGTAACACGCAACAGAAATTACACTGTACACCACAGGTTACATGCTGTCTGTGTTGTCATACTGTACATTGGGCCTCGGACAGCTGCTACTGCCATGTGCTGACAGCAACCCACACTTCCCTAGAATGGACACCCATGTACCCACACATGCTTGGCCATGCACTCCACCTAGCTGGGTGACACATTACACAACACATACCATACCTACACTACCCTCAGCATGCACAATACCTCCATGTGTCTGGTGTGTTAAACCTGGGGTTATCCCCCCTTTGGTAGATGAACATATATGCTTCACGGCCCTGCTAGCCACACCCTGGACACACACCCATCGCAGCATACATGGTACGTGTGTTCTACAGCCGGTACTACTGACGTCTGCTGACAGGGGTTGTTAATGGCATGGCACCCCGGCAGATGGACAGTGTACATGACTATGCTGACACATGTCACAGTGCACTTCCGTAGCATGTACGCAATGGTAGGGACCATGCTATTCCACACAGAGACATGGCGGTACTGGCCTTTTCACAGACACCACGGTGGTGGTCATGTTCCATGCACATCTGCTGTATGGACACATGTGCAGGCTGTTGCATGGTGGGTATATTCACATGTGTGGGGTGCATCACTTGACAGCCATGGTGGGTCCTCATGGTCCATCACATGCTCCAAGGCTAGCTACCTACACATGACTGCCGCACATTGCAGTGTGGGTCCTCAGGCAGTGTGGTGGTATGTCTGTGTTGTTTGGCTACATCCACATTCGATGTCACGTACAACAGTCACCCAGGCATTGCTGACTGAGATAATGTTGGCAACATGCCAGGCAATGGTGTACCTACCAACAATACACACTCTCACTCACTACAGGGTTGCAATCCATACATGGACATCGTAATGTCCCTGTGGACACATACATGGTACTGCCATGCACACGTTATGTCCTAAGACACTGTCCCAATGTCACCTTCCGATCTCCCTAGCTGTTATGTCCCGCCAACCTGTTTGGTATGTGTCTCCACACCAGCCCACTGACTTCACTGCTAGCCTGTTGTTGGACATTGTGTACCTTGACCGTCACACTGCCGCATCTATTGCACTACACATGGGTGGCACTGCATTGCACGTGTGGGACTGCATTCGTACTCCCATGACTGGGCCATTCTGTATGGCACTGGGGCACATCCTCACAAACGTGCTTCACACACTCATTGATGACCTCCATGCCTTTACTGGCACCCTTGTTGGGCTTCTGTGTGCCACAGCATGCCACATACACATGCTGGACACCTGTTATACCATTGCATGGGTGGTTGGTGTAGTACAGAGGGCAACAGATCAGACATTGTCCTCAGATTGCCCTTCAGCACCATTCCACATTCTGGTATTGGCAATGTACACATCCACCATCACATCATACCCTGTGTCTCAGGATGTTAGGCTATATGACTCCTGGACAGGACACACAGTGGTGCCAGCATATTATGCTACCTACTACATGTCAGGTACATGTGGCATTACACAGTCCTCAGTCATGGGGCCCCTCATGTTCACTATTTGCTTACATACACAACATGCTGTCACAGAGTACTGTCCATGCCTAGATATCCCACATCTACATACCTGGCACCATTATAGCTCCACCAGCTCATACTGATAACAACCGTACGGGTGTCAGTGTGGGAGATACATCATGTGGGTGTCATGGCATCAGGATGCATGACACATGGTGCATGCACATCACCTTTGCATAGCAACATTCATCCACTGAGTATCACATGGATACTGTCCCCGTACATGCATATCAAATTGTACATGGTTGCTGTACACACACATGCCCCACATGGTGCTGTGGTTGCTGTATTCCACTGTGGCATGGGTACACATCTGCAGGGCCACACCTATCTGTACTGTGTGTGATGCTGGTACATAGGTAGCCATTGTACCTGTGGCATACACACATCTACACATGGGCAGGGTTACAATACCACATTCATGGTGTACCTTCCACAATGGCTACGACTTTACATGGCACAGCATTATCATGCCATGATGTGTACCAGGCTCAGACAGTTTACATATGCGGCTGACAGTCGGGTAACACATCTGTACACATCTGCATACCACATACACAGGGGTGTCTTCTGCTCTGACATGGACCATGTCCTCCACATTACTGATGCATGTAGTACTCATACATGGCAATTGCAGTGGGCAGTGTGAATGGACCACTCATGGATATGTGCACACATGCCACATTGCATGGGCTGGGCTTCTGTGTTACTTACGCAGACACAACACACACCGTGCTGTGGAACATAGGTCCTGTGCACATCCCACAGGGACACACAGTGGCACTGTTCATGTGATAGCTCCCTTGCTGTTTGAGTGACATGTAGTCATGGTACCACCACAGCAGCAGTACTGTGTAGACATGCAGTTGACACCCACCTCTGCTGTTCACTGGACACTACCATGGGGAGGTGACACTACTGTGTCCACTGCACATGTGTTTACACATGGACCTGCCGGACTTCATTGTTGCCCACATTGCACCTGCTACAGATCGTTTGTCCATGGTTACTTGGTGTTCCTTCCATTTCGGATGGCTACTATGCTACTACTCTGTCCCATATGTACAGGCCATACGTATCCTGTTATTGTACATTCCAATAGGCCATAACTCCATTATGCATGATATGCCTGTGATACTGTGTATGATGTCTGTCATATCCACCGTGACAGCTTTACATTACACATAGTTGACATAGTATCCCCTACTGCAAGGCATACGTGCACGTCGTGCGCACATTACATATCATATGACATCGATAGTATATGCCCATACACATGTGTGCTGTGACAGTATACATACATGTCCTATCCCCTGCTATGGCACTTCCTTGTTGGACATCCACTGCCAGCATCGGCGTGTGGTGTGGCATTGTTCTGTGTTATGCCCCCCTGTGGCAGCCCTTGTGTTATCCCGGCTGTGTACATGATGTCCCACTGCTGTGCACACGGTGTCCACAGTCATTGGTATGCTCAGCAGGATAGCACTACATAACCACCTTTCACCACTCTCTGCATTATGTACAAGTATCCTTACTTACAAACACCATTCACATACAGTGCAGCTTCGTCATACACATCATGCGTTACACACCCGTACATATCGTGGGTTCTACATACTTTTTCTGTGTTTCCTTCCGTTTTTCGTTGCGTGTCTCGCTATTGCGTTTTCTCACTCTATCCGTTTTTGAGTTGTAGTTCGGTATGAGCATACGGTTTGAATATCCTGGGAGTCATCCTTATATCCGTCGTTACCTGCAACATGTGGGTTCATTACACCAATGGCTGTTCCTCAGTGTGTATTTGTGCACATATCACCTGTGCATCTACTCCATTCGTACATTACGCGTCGTAACTAGGGCATGGTTGCATTCCTCACCTGGGCGTTGGTTATTTGCCCTACCTTCGTGGAGATGGTCTGTATTGTGTTATGTTATGTGTAACTGCAGCCGCTATGTGTGGCATCAGGTACATTTCGCAGTGGTGTTAGCCGTGGATTGTGTGTGTTGGGTATGGTATTCTGTTCGACATGTGGGTATCCCTGTCCTGACGGCGTCTGTTGATGGCGTTTTGCATTCGGATGTGTAACATAGCTGTTGTATTCCTTTAAACAACGGATGCAAGTATGCATCCGCTGTTGATAGTGTTTCCCACGCGAGATGTTGCGGTTATGCAGCTGTCATTGACTGCCTGTATGTTTGTGCTGCTATTACGGCTTGTATCCCTTTGATATGTGCGATGGGGAATATCGGAGGTTGTAGGTGACGGATACGGGTTATGGGCCTTGCATCTCTACATACACGGTATGCTTGTATGTGTGCTCCATCCCTGCCTGGGGAGTTGGCAGTTACTTGTCTGTTGTTCTGGGAGTGTGGGTTGTGTTGTTGTCATGTGGTGTTGGTATCACCTGCGTGTGTGCTTCCTGCATGTATTCCTCCGTCACATCGGTGGTATATCTGCGGCTGTTTGTACGTGACGACTATCCCTTGTCATTCTGTCCCGGATATTTACAGTCATTGTGGTCCTGTACTTGGGATGGCCTGTTTGCTAGTGGTTGCCACCTATTCAGGTGGCGATTGCTTGTTTGACACTTGTAGAACACACAGCGGTGTTTACGGGCCGATACGTGGACACGATCAGTACCGGGGTAGCACATGCGTATTTCCGCGGTACATACCTATTGCTGTGTAACTTTGCCGATGTATCGTTTTGCAATTAGCATATCGGTGTCATACATACGGTCATGATTTGTACATACGTCCTTTCCATTTCATGTGGGGTATATTCCTGTGGTACATTCTGGGACATTGTCACTTTGCATCGTTATACGTCGCCACACGCCTAGCCAGGGAGGGGCTCTCAGTACTACTTTGGGAGTACTGGTGTACATACGCCTGAGGTTACTATACTGTATGCCTACACATGTTGTTCCACTCCGTCTGTCACATGGCACCTACATACACATTATACAGTGGCACACACATTACACTCGCACAGCGGAACACACGGCACCCTCACCACACACATACACATAATGCGGCAGTCACAGGGACGGTTGCACACAATACCTGCGTGGCCCACATCACCGGCGGCGGTGTCTACCTCCCCCCTCATATCATCATAGTATTACCCGCGCATGTACTGTTACTGTACTGTGGCCTGGCGATCATCCCGAGTCGCGGTTATGCATTTCGGTATGTTGACCTTTCCATGGGTGGCGGTTTCCTGTTCTGTTAAACCTCCCGGATGCTCAGGTTGTCGTTCACTATGTTTACTATGTACAGATATCGCGTGTTACTTCTCTGTCACCTTACATCCCTCTGATTCCCTGTCTTACCTGTTGTACTTATATGTATATGTGTACATATATTTCTATGTGTGTAATTATATCTATCTCCATATCTGTATATGCACATATCTACATGTCTATATGTATACACCTTGCGGCAAACGTGGCAGCATACAGCAACGCCGTCTGCTGTAGGACCCACGTACGGTTCAGGTGTTGGCGTTCCATGCTCCGCTGGCTGTTGGGTGTGCAGTGTTTGGGTGCTGCCTCTGTTGGAGTCACACATGGGGCCACCCATATGGTACACTTTATGGGTGGCCATGTTTGTGTGCCGTCCATTTCACTGTGTGTGCAGGTAGGGAGGTGTCAGTCCATGGGGCCTACGCTGTCAGAGTATGTGCTATACGTTCCCTCTTTGCCAGGGCATAGGCATATTGGGTACGCCTCCGTCTGCCTACTGGGGCTGGCACAGTGTGTTCATGGTCCTGAACCCTCTGTGCCTGTACTGGCCTTGGCAGTTGTGGTGGGCTTTGTGGCCCTTCATCTTTATGTCCCTGCAGCAGCTGCTTCCGCAGGATCATATTATGTAGCATGGCACATACTATGAATATGTGGGCACATGTGCCTGGAGAGTACTGCAAGGCTCCACCAGATGTATCCAAGCACCGGAACCGTGATTTCAGCATCCCAAACACACGCTCTATGATTATTCTGGTTTGTGCGTGTGCCTCATTATGGCGTTCTTGCATGTGTGTGTGTGCATTTCTGATGGGAGTCATCATCCATGGCTCCAGTGCATAGCCAGCATCCCCCACAAGGTGGCCTTGTGGGATGTCCCCTGGCGAATACCTGGTACAGCTGTGAGGCATGCCAGATATGGGAGTCGTGGTAGCTTCCAGGGCTGCCAGCACACACATCCATGATAATGCCCTGCGCATTGCACCGACCTGGCAATTGATGGAGGGGAATCCCTTGCGGTTTATGTAGCGTCTACCCTGCTCCCCAGGTGGTGACTTGATTTGTATGTGCGTACAGTCTATCGCACCCAGTACCTCCGGGTATTGTGCCACACGGTGGAAGTGGTGCATATTGCTAGCCAACTCCTCCTGAGATCTGGGGAAGTATATATGCTCATTGGCATGTGGTAACATGGCATCCAGAAACTGGTGTAGTACCCTGGATGCTGATGCCTGTGAGATACCCATTATATCCCCAGTTGGCCTTTGAAAGGTACCTGTGGCCAGTATTCGCAAGCTTACACATACCTTTGTGTCCACTGGGATGGGCTCCCCTCTGTTGTTTCTTGTTCTCAGGCATGGCTGGCACAGCTCCGCTATTTGCTGTAAAGTGTCCCTATCCACCCTGTAACGCTCTACTATCTCCAGGTCTTGTAGCCCCTGCTAGGTTACCCTTGGTCTGAACACTCTCCTTCTCCTCTGAGGCCTACGGTAGTTGTCGGCACCCTCCTCCACAACTCCGTCTGTCTCTAACACATGCTGATGGATCACGGCCACGGCGGCACCCAACATGAACATTTTAAAAGTTCCCTGTGTGTTTACACCTAGAGTGCGGCGTTTGGGAATACACGGCTGTGTGTTGTGTGCGTTCACACTTTATACTGTTGTGCTGTACACCCGGTGATGTCATAGGGTGTGTCTGTGCGGCCGTATCTGTGGATTATCTTCCGTGTTTTACTGTTGGCACTGCAACGCTGTTGCCTTTGGTGTTGCATTACTCTTGCCTGCATTGGATTAGATTTTGCACTTACCTTACTGTTTCTGCACGTTGCACCTACTATTTCCTGGCATGCATCCTGCAGAACCCTGTCATGTGTGGTTTCTGGGACATGGCATATCGTGCATTTTGTGTGCCACCGCCGTTCTGCTGCCTGTCTACTTGGCTCTGCTGTGTCAGGTCTTCACTCTTTGTAATCTGATACCTCCCCTACTTTCTTTGCATTCATATGCCTCCCCTATCCCGTTTTGCAGGTTTCTGCTTGCAGAGTTGTCAGCTGCCACCAATTGGCCTTCGTGGGTTGATTACTGTTGATTGCTCATTACTACTCCGATTACACTGCTTCCGCATTTCCTCATATTCACAGCATCACCTTCCTGTATCTGTTGTTGTTGACGGGGCGGGCGTCACATGACTGGGTTACGGGAACGTAGTCATCCTCGTGCATATGCATCTCTGCGCGCATTGTGTGCTCTCAGCTCAACTATTTCCCCACACGCCGGTCCTGCTGCTGTGCTGTGCAATGTACAGCCCATGTTTGCTGGGCTCCAATGTGCTTCCTCCTACAGTGGCACACCCCTCTGCGGTTGACATGTATTCCCTCTGAGCCACTCCTCGGTGTATTACCGCTGCGCCGTTTGGTACAGCCTTACGCCCGGGGTTTTGCGATTCAGTATCATCTGCCTCATTTGCATGGCATTGACTACTAATTCATAGTTACCGCGCCGAACACTGCCGCGACTCCTTGGCAACCCTTGCACCGTGGATGTGGCTTTCCATGCATACCATGGTGTATTTTGGCTGTGAAGCTGATGTGTATTACACTGCTCTTTTATGACATTGTCATATTATTTCATTGTTTAGCACCTTCCGCGGACATGTCCTGGGGTTCTGCTGTGTGTTTCTGTGGACATACCATTTATGTCATTATTTACATGTTGTGCATGTTTTCTTTTGACATTCTCTGTGTCTTTTGCCATTGGCATGTGGCAACACTGTGATACCTGACGTTGATAGCGTTCCGTTACTCCTATGTCATGTTTGGGTAAATGTAAACCGTTTTTTTTTGGTTTACATTGCCGTGCCCTTATGCTACGCCTGCGCCACTTCATGGATCGCTATATGCCTTCATTTGCATGGTGCAACACCGCACATGGGGTATTTAACATACCTACGCTGGAGGCGGCACAAATCCGGCGCATGCCGGTAGTGCACGTGGAATTGGATCGTACCTGAATCGCTCAGCGGCCATATCTGGCGTTGTAACGCCTACGCTATGCGTCCGCCTGGCGCAAGGTTCATGAATCCCGGGGATAGACTTTACTTCGGGAAATGCATGCTAATCCACATTGTCTTATTCTATCAGCTTCTCACATTGCTACTACTACTATTTTACAAATTGTCCTTGATTATTTCTGGACATGTCCCTAATTCCGAAGCTATGCCTGCAGCTTGTATTTAGGCATAGTGCTTTAATTTTGGCCCTCAGATTTACAATTTCTCCTCCAAGATTTACTGATGTTCCTCATAAAGTTAGACCTGTTTACGGGTACATAGCTTATTAAATAACAAAAGATGACAAGATAGTTGCAGTCAACCACCATTTGTTTCAGGCAGGGTCTTGATCTGGGCACTGGGCACTGGGCTGTGGCCATTTAATCAATAATATACAGCTATGTCTTGCTTTCATATTTTAGCATTAGGGTTGCTATCTGTCAGGGTTAGAAAATTATGATCTCTGTCAGGAAAGCAGGTTTTGGTGAGTGCTTGTCAGGTATTTTGAGTCATTCAGGAAGCCAGCTCATTTTTGAAATATATCTTCCCAGACTGTTTACAGTCTCAGTTGGATTTCCTACCTGTATTTAAATTATGTTGTTAGAATAACATTTTTGCTTGTTATAGTTGGAGTCCCATGAGGTGAGAAAAAGAATGCCATTCATGTTACATCTTAGGAAAAGTACACAAAGTCTAACAGTTTTGAGCTTTTTATACATAAAAGTAATACAATAGAGCCGTTCCCCAGTTGTACTTTGTTCTGTCTAGTGAAATTACTTTTGTGCATTTTTGTTTATATTGTAGAAATACAAACTGGATTCAAGACAAATGGTAAACCATACATTGTTAAAAACAGTATACACATACTCATTGTTTACTTAGCTTTACTTTTTACATGATTTCAGTATGATTTTTCAACCTCTGTGCTCATTTAAGTTTCAGCAAGCATATCAATTGGTAGAACAGTAAAAATGTTTTAAAATCTGTTTTAGCATTTTCAAAATGCTTATGCATTTGCTCATCCGTTGCATTTAACATGATTCTTGCCCAAAACATTTGAGAGGCAGGGCTAGGCCTAAATGGCCATTTAGAATACTTAGCCTAGTAATCACCTATGAACCTGTTATTTACTGTTTCTTCAAGCAAAAAAATGCACATTTACTTATTGATAGGGGTGGGTAATAGATGGGACAAAGGGCAGCTCTTTTGTCTGATCCAAAATGTGGCAACCCTAGTTGGCATGGATATTACAGTAGTAGCAGATTTATGTAAATAAACTGAAAATCTCCTGCAATGGTTGCAGGCATGATGGTTGTAAACCTGGTAAACCTGAACTGCAAGAATACAAACATGTAAGAAAAAGAGTCTGGTCTGTGATTTTTAATGCTCAGAGGTTGAGAGGTATGTGAGGGCAGCCATGGTGGTGCAGAGGGTAGCGTTGCCACCTCACATCAAGAGATTCTCTGGTTCAATCCTTGGCTGGGGTGCCTTCTGTGTGGAGTCTGCATGCCATCCCTGTGGTCGCATGGGTTTTCTCCGGGTGCTCTGGTTTCATCCCAAAGACATGCTGTAGGTGGATTGGACACTCTAAATTGGCCCTAGGCGTGAGTGTGTGCCTTCTGTGGGAGTTTGGGCACCGGGCTCACAACTTGACACTGTAAAACTCCACTGCCAATCATGAATGGACAGGTGATCTGCTGTGGTGACCCCTAACCAGGAAAAGCAAGAAGAAGAGGTTGAGAGGTATGTACAGGTGCTTTAGTCCACCAGGGAATTTCATCACCTTAGGAAGCATCTTTGTCTTATAATTCATTCCTATCATACTCCTTCTGTTAAAATTGCAAGTAATTTTGCAAAAGAAAGAAAAAAAAAGATAATAGTGTCTTTGTTTTTTTTTTCCCCTTGTTTACTCAAATGTTCTCTATAACCACACCCATAAAATTATGTTACAATAGGTATTGTGAAGAAATTAAATGCATTTTCATTTGAACTAACTATAGGAATCCACTACAGAGTCAGCTCTGAAATAGGTTCATAGGTTCATACTAGGCTATCTGCCCTAGGGCATTTACAAGCCTAGCCAGAGTGTGTTTGGCTTTCGCCACCCATTTTAAATTAATTTTGCTATGCCCTTTTTCGAGGTTAGTATACTGTGCCTCTGTCTAACAGTGACACAGAAGTGATACCTGGGCTAAACCTACGATCTCCCATCCACTCATCAAGATTCCTCTTGAAGAGAGTCAATGAGGGACTCTGCCTAACCTGGACTGGGATTTTATTCCAGAGTGAAGGGAGCCTCTAGGTTATGAATCTGTCCCTCCAGCATGTCCTATTTATTTCATTGCTGAGGTTCAAGTCTCTCAAGCGCATAGCTCGATGGGATTTGGATTTCCTGAGGTGCAGCATGTCCATTAATTCCGGGTTGGACATGGCTTTATACGTCAGGCACAGATCACCTCTGAGCAGGCAGTATGCCACTGAGTAGAGCTGGAGTTTCTTTAACCAGGCAGCATATGGCATCTGTTTGAGCCCTTTGATCCTCTTGGTGAGGTACTTTTGGAGTCTTTCCAGTTGCTGCAGATGTCTGGTAAGGTACATCCCAAAAGGGGCATTGTACTCAATTATGGGCCTGATGACGGATGAGTAAAGAGGCACGATGACCTCCCCTGATCTAGATGTGAATCCCTTCATGATTAGGTGGGCTATATAAAATGTTTTTCTAACCACTTTGGCCACATGGTTGTCAAATGAGAGATTGCTATCAACTTGGGTCCCCTGGTCCCTAATTACTTCTTCTGTACTTAATGGATTACCACCTATGTGGTAATTTGTGGGCACTTTGTTTTTGCCGAAGGGGATGACTATACACTTTTTGGCATTTAGCTTGAGGCCATGGCTCTGGCACCAGTTGTCTGTTTCTATGAGGCCCTTTTGGAGGATGCTTGTGTCAGCTGGAGAGTCGATTATGGCGCCCAGTTTGCAGTCATCTGCGAACTTGGTCAGCCACAGTCCTTCCATGTTGGCCTGTACCTCCGAGAAATATATACCGAACAAGAGAGGTCCCAGGACTGAGTCTTGTGGGATGCCACTTATAACTGGTTTGAAGTCTGACATGGCTCCTGCAATTCTAACCTTGTGAGTTCTGTCCTTGAGCCAGCTTGCAACCCATCTAGTGACATAGGGGTTTATATTTAAGCTGGTGAGCTTATCTATAATGCCCGAGTGGGGTATTGTATCGAAGGCTTTTGCAAGGTCCAGGTAGGCTGTGTGGACCACCTTCCCCTCGTCAATGGCCTTGGTGACTGTTTCAAAGAAATCAACCAGGTTTAAGAGGCAGGATCTGCCCTCAACAAAGCCGAACTGGGTAGGATCCAGTGTCTGTAGGTCCTCAAGATCTTTATTTATGAGGTCCATGATGATCCTTTCCATAGCTTTGCAGACCAAGCTAGTCAGGCTTATGGGGTGATAGTTTCCAGGATCCGTTGAGGCACCACCTTTGTGGAGAGGGACCACTGCTGCTGTATGCCACTCTTTGGATACATATCCTGTAGTAAGGCTGAGACTGAACAGTAGTTTTATGTTTGGGTTTAGCTCTTCTTGGAGTTCATGTAGGACGCAGCCCGGGACACCGTCTGGTCTCATTGATGCTGTGTTTTTTGCTTTGGAGAGGTCGGCTCTTACCTGAGCATCTGAGATGTCAGGGGGGCAGCACTCTGCTGGGATAGATATTTGCCCTTTTGGTGGGGAGGGGGAGAGAAGTTTGTGCTGAACCTGTCAGCTGGGATGTTGGCAAAGTCTGAGGGTTCGGTGTATTTTCTGCCATTTTGGACTAATTCTGAGCATATCTGGGAATTCCCACCCAGGTTCCTAACATAACTAAAGAAAGCCTTGTGATTATCCTTAGTGTCCTGTGCAATTTTTCTCCCAAAGCTGGCCTTAGATGATTTTATGAGTGCCAGTAGTTTTTTGCTAATACTGATCAGAGATGCCTTCCCTTTTTGGAATTTTGCTCTATCATGTAGTAGATTCCTCCTTCTATTGTACAGTTTGTTTATGGCTGGGGTCCACCAGACAGGACATCTGCCTTTGGAGGATTGGGTCTTGGTTTTATTTGGGATTGCATGATCCATGCATTCCTGAAGGTGTTCATAGAATGCGTTTATAAAGGATTCTGCAGTCTGGGCCGTATTTTCCACAGGCCCGGGGACTTTGAAGGATTCCACCTCGGTTTTGAGGAGTGTGAAATTTGCTTTAGAGAAGTTTTTCACTGTGGTTGTCTGGGCAGGGGGTGGGGTCGTGATGTGAATATCCAGTGAGATTAGTTTATGGTCTCATCTTACCAGTGAGGGATACACTTCTGGTCTGGAGCATAGAGTCCTCATGTTGGTGATGATCAGGTCCAGTATGTTTTCCCCTCTTGTGGGAGGGGTAACAAGTTGTTCCATAGCATTTGAGTTTATAAATTCTAGGAACCTTTGGTCTAGGGTGTTGGAGCTAGAGTAATGCTCCCAGTCTATGTTTGGGTAGTTGAAGTCGCCCAATATAATGGTGTTTGGAGAGACCTTCATATTTTCTAGTGTTCTCAGGAAGGCCGAGTGGGGTTCCTGGGTTTGGGAGGGTGGTCTGTAGCAGGCTATAAACTGGAAGGCAGTTTTACCCACTGTTAGTTGCACACGGATAGTCTCTGATGCTTCGTGCTGTGCCACCAACCTGGAGGTGTGGGTATCTTTGACGAATATTGATACTCCCCCTCCTTTTGTGGTTCGGTCCAAGTTTTGGGGCCGAAAAGCATGGTATGAGGTATAACCTGGTAGTGCTGGGGTGCTCTCGGGATCCTTGAACCAGGTTTCTGTTACTGCACAGATATCAATGTTCTCCATGCTAAGGAGAGTTTTGAGTGCTTGCATCTTGAGGTTTAGACTTCTGGCATTGAGTAGCATTACTCTTAGTTTCTTGTCCCTTCTGATACCTATGGAGGTGGGTTTGTCTTTTGAGCCTTGCCTAAAAAAGGTACTATGGGGGTAGCAAGAGCCTTTGCTAATATCCGAAAGCCCAGGGGTGACAGATGCAAGCCGTCCCTAGTGAAGCATCGTGGCTTGTCGAGCATGTCATCCCAGGCTGACAGGCATTGGATCCCCTTTGAATGACACCAGTACTTAAGCCAATTGTTGAAATTGATTATCTTGTCTTCATATTGTGGCATCATTCTTGGTGAGGGTAAGATGCTACTCAAGGTCAGGGTCATACCGGCCTGGGCTACATGCTCAGAGAGCTCCTCTATGTCTCTTTTCATGTAGTCCAGGGAGGTACGTCTCAGGTCATTCACACCAGCATGGACAATGACTGAGTCATATTTGTACTTGCCTTGGAGTGACCTGAGTGCTTGTGTTATGTGGCGGATCCTAGAGCCCAACAGGAAGCTCACCGTGACCTTCTCCTTGTTCAGCCTGGTGAGCGGGATGTCAGTGTGCCTGACGATAGAGTCACCTATTACAAGTGTATCAGGTGTGTTGTTTAGCCTTAAGGGCTGTGACTGTTCGGCACACTGGCTTTGTGAGCTATGTGTTGCACGTGTTTTGTTTTGGGGTAGCGGTTGCTTGGGTGTCTGATTTGGAGGTCTCTGCTGCTTAGGCAGATTTTTATTTAGAGCCTCCAAGTATGTTTTTGTGTGTTTATGTGTTTGGTTTGCTGTAGTGGTAGGTCTATGTGAGACTGGAATTGTCGTGAGTGTGGTTTCCTTCTCCTCCTGACTGGTTACACCGGTACTGAGTTGAGAGAGCTTAGCCTCCAGTTTGGCTATATGGTTGCATCTCTCACATGTGTTGGAATTTGTTGGGAGGAGGAGAGGGTTGTCTGTGTACATGAGGCAGTTGTAACATTGCCTCAAGATTCCCAGATTCACCAGCTGGACCGGAGAGGAGATTGACAACTGACCTTTGGACATGCTAGAATAGTATTGGGAATTCCTTTATAATTGAAAAAAGGGCCAATGGAGAACAAGGTACTCAAGGGGAGTTTGTGAGGGTGTAGTGCTTTTATTTTTTTAGTGCTGACTTAGTGAGCAAGTGCCATGTAACTTAAATGCAATGTGTTACAGGTAACTTAAATGCAAAAACAACAAACAGTAACTTTCTTTCAAGTGAAACAAGGAAATAAGTACAGTAAGCAATGCAGATATCCCTAGGGATCCACAGAAGCGCTGAAAAGCCGCATTTTCGGTGGAATTAGCGTTTCAGGGAAATAAAAAGCAAACAAACAACAAGCATACAAACAAAGCTAGATTCAGCAGGCCTCGATCTAGTCTATGCTACAGCAAACAAGGTGTACCAATTTCAGTAAGAAACAGTTCAAATATGCAGACACTATAAGCCTTTAACCAGAAATTCCCAGCTCAGAAGAGCAGAGTCCAGCCTCTCTTCCCATAAGAGTGCAGACCACGAACCTTCTTAATGTAAAATAACCGGCCTGAAGCCCAAGTGTTTAAACCAGAACTAATACACTTTTAGAATAACAGACACTGAGCCCCCAATCAGCAGTTCCCAACTTAGAAGGATGTAAGCTACCTGTCCGGCCACCACAGTGCAGGCCACAAACCTTCCTAATGTAAAACAACTGGTCTAAAGCCCAAGTGCTTAATCCAAAAGACTTAGAATGATAGCTACACTTTAATCAAGTTACTACCAAGCAGTAATAAATACAATTTAATACTTTAAAGAATGCCTGGATTAGTGCTCAAGTTATACAAGCAAAGCTAGATTCAGCAGGCCTGGATCTAGTCTATGCTACAGCAAACAAGGTGTACCAATTTCAGTAAGAAGCAGTTAAAATATGCAGGCACTATAAGTCTTTAACCAGAAATTCCCAGCTCAGAAGAGCAGAGTCCAGCCTCTACTCCCACAAGAGTGCAGACCATGAACCCTCTTAATGTAAAATAACTGGCCTGAAGCCCAAGTGCTTAAACCAGAATTAATACACTTTTAGAATAACAGACACTGAGCCCTCAATCAGCAGTTCCCAACTTAGAAGGATGCAAGCTACCTGTTCTGCCAATACAGTGCAGACCACAATCCTTCTTAATGTAAAACAACTGGTCTGAAGCCCAAGTGCTTAACTAAAATGCTTAGAATGAGTTACACCAAGCAGTAATAAATACAATTGAGTACTTTTAAGATGACACAAAAGCAAAATAAAGTAGGAAGAAACACAAATACAGTAAAAGCAGATACATTTTTTTTAGTGGAAAGAGAGAAAGGAAAGAGAGCAAGGAGTAGCAGAAACTAAGCTGATTGGCCTTCTCAAATGTTCTCCCTGTACTGGGTAGAATGAGGTAATGACACTAGACTGGGAGGAGGGTCCCAGATCAAATTTACACTAGTTGCGGGCAACTGCAAAGCCACCAGCTATCAAACTGCAGAAATGTTTCTCACAGCTGAAAAGCAGCAGTGAGCCTTTAAATGAAAGTTTTAAAATGCCAAAGGAGCCTCTAGAAAAAAGAGTTTAACTGCAACAAGTTATCAGAAACAAACAACCCAAAAGATGCTTAATAAAAGTGGACAATTTCCAGTTAATACCTCACACACAGTGAAACTAGCTAGAAAAATACACAGTACACAAAGTGCTATAAATAACAAAGAAATAAAGAACAAAATAAACAAAAAACAGGATACTTAATGTTATATATTATAGTTCCGAGTTTTCTCAGTGTCTTTCCTTTGATCAGCTCAGTGTGAAATGGCAGAACACTCACAACTGAACTTCTTAGGTAACAGAAAGTTGAAACCTGACACAGCTTTTAAGAAAGAAATCTCAAAAGAACCAATGAGGTGCTTAGTCTAAGCTGTAGTCCAGGTGACCTCAGTCAGCCAATGACCTCAAACAATTCTCTCTCACTGAAATGCCTGATGGCTTTGGCTAAACCAAGGTGTCCCTGAATATGTGCTCAGACACACAGCTTCCACAAACACTAGGCCCAAATACAAGCCTGAATATGGAAATGCTACAAATATCCCCACTACTTAGAACAAACTGCAGAAATGTTTCTCACAGCTGAAAAGCAGCAGTGAGCCTTTAAATGAAAGTTTTAAACAGCTAAAGGAGCCTCTAAAAAAAGAGTTTAACTGCAACAAGTTATCAGAAACAAACAACCCAACAGATGTTTAATAAAAGTGGACAATTTCCAGTTAATACCTCACACACAGTGAAACTAGCTAGAAAAATACACAGTACACAAAGTGCTATAAATAACAAAGAAATAAAGAACAAAATAAGCAAATATTTTCTTTCTTCTCTGGAGGAATCTGAACTGCTAAAGGCATTCTAAAAAATATCTTCATAAGCATGTGACATGAGGAATAAATTAGGTATTTTGGCTACATAATGTATAATATTTTTTCTGAGTAAAAGCATGCTCTTTCACCTCCCCAGCGCACACACATGTAAAATGCTATTCCCTCTAATTAATACTTTGCTAAAAAGAGACATGGTTTTGAGAGAAGCTTGAGGAAATAGTGTCAACAGCTATCACATCCATAGGGAGCAGATCCAGCTTGAGAAGGCAAAGAATTACAGGTTATAAAAAGAAAAACAATTATCTCTTACTTACTTCCTGGGGACTGGTGGAGCCCTTACTTTGGAAGAAGGGTGTAGGGTAACTGTTGTGTGTAGTGTGTTATTCCACATGTAAGTTCCTTTAAAATTCAGTTATCCTACTCTAGGTTTTCTTTCCTCTCAGAGTCTAGTTGTTTAGTTCCAGTGTTACATGAAGTGTCTTCTAGTCAGGGCTTCTGCTTCACATCTTGCAGTAATGCTGAAGTGTATATCACCAATGTAAATCATGGGAAGCATCAATGGGTTTATAGGTTCACTTGTCAAGGTTAGAACTTCAAGAAGCTCAATTGCTTCAGTTCCATTTTGGCTTTTCTACTTTTTCTACACAATTCAATAATACATTTGGAGGAAGTCAGTGACTAACTTTTGAATGTAAATGTAAGTTCCATTCATGACCTTGGAAGGTGTTGTGCAATGTATTTTCTGTTAGTAATATTCACTGTTATAGGTTTGCATATCTGTTGCTAGCTCCCCAAATAGTGAATTCTAGGTAAAGACATTAAAATATGTTCAGATCAGCTACTGCCTTATAGACCAGGAAAAGATTCTCTTCTAGTAGTCTATAAGAAACACAATATAAAATCAGATACTGAAGTAACTCATTTCAAGTGTTACAAGTGCATTCAGAGCCATCCAGGCCAAGATAATAATATTTTCTCAATTTACTGTACTTGTACTTGCTTTATACAGTGATCACTACTGTTCTGAACATTTTTAATGCATTTATTTCATTTTGTGACAAAAATTGTCATTTCTCTGTTTGTTGGCTTTTCTAGTTCTGTTTGCTTCCAAATCACCTTGTAGAATGGCAGATTAGCCAGGGATTAGCCAGGGGTGTAGTTGTTTAGTAGCTGTTTATAGTTTAATCTACATTTGGGAGTTACTTTTGTTGTGTTTTACATTTAAGAAATTCCATGGTCATCTATCTTGTGGCAAAAGTTGTTTAACTGGTCTCGCTGAGTTGGAAAGCACTTCAGTGAGCTCAAAGTGTGTCTTTTATTGGTTACAGGGCATAGGAGTCAGTTTCCAAGCTTTTTTTCTCTGATATAAATTAGATGAGCTTGCGTGGAGCTACACACTTCACAGCAGGTGTTAGTACTGCTCTGTATAATAGCAAACACCTAGAGAGTGAAATTTCCCTGTAAAATTAGGATTAGGTCCAAAACCCATTAAATGGTGTGGCACTATGCATAATTAAGCTTAGAACAGTTAGCTTGTGCATTGAATAGCACTACCATATCTTAGCACTATATAACATCTTGTCCTTAACCTCAGAAACTAGTTTGAGTATTGAAAAGCACTACCCTATCCTAGCAATATATAACATCTTATCCATAACCCCAGAAATTATGCTAGGAGACCTCTGATATAACCCAATCTTTAACCCTAAACAGCCCATCCTATTACAGGACCGGAAAATATGAATATGCAATTTCCAAATGTGTCTGTGGCCATCTTGGTAGATTTGGGCATCCTAAGGCAATGTAGCATTTGTCTCATGTTCTCAGGCAACCAGTTAATCTTTAAAGAAAATACAATATGCAAGAGATGTAAGTACATAATGTCCTTGAAGGCAAAAATCTTGCATAACAAATGAAGCTGTCAAGAATACCCACTTTACATCCCTCACGCATACCGCTCACCACACACAGATTGTCTTATGCTGAGGTGCTTAAAAGAAACCTTCCCAAATCTGATTAACCTTAAAAGCCACTTAATGGTTACACTGCTCCTCAGCAATAACTAAAACAAACACCAAAAACAACACCAAACATCTCACATAAGACTACACCCAATGGCCCCTCAAGAACAAAGCCTATAAGGCAAGCATATACTTTACCTAATACTCTTGTCATTGGGGACTCCATTGTACAACACACAGATGCCCCACTCATCAGTTTAAACAAAGAAAGAATAACAGTTAGTTGCCTATCTGGGGTCAAGATTCATAATATTATGCATGCTCTCAAGTCACAGCACCCCAGATACCAATAGAGTCCATCATAGTTCACATGGGTGCAAATGACCTGACACATACCTCACTGGACAATATGAAAAAGAGGCATAATGGATCTTTTGGAATATGTGTCATAGACAGGTATGAGCCCTGCATTGAGAAGCATTCTACCTTTGCCAAGGATGATTCCACAGTATAAACATAATATAATTGATTTTAATAATTGGCTTAGTTTATAGGTGTCACTCCAAGTTGATCCAATATCTGTCAGCATGGAAGGACATGGTCAATAGACCATGCTGCTTTGTCAAGGATGGGCTGCACCTGCCCCCCGAGGCTTTTGGATATTGGTTAAAATTTTATTCATCCACATAGAGCTTTTTTAAGGCAATATCAAAAAAGTCAAAACCACCAACATAGTGAGAAAGTCTCTAAGCAACTTTCAGGTGTTACTGCTCAATGCTAGGAGCCTAATCAAAAGCCTCCACACCCTTCAAGCCCTCCCCACTCTGGAGAATGTAGAAATTTGTGCCATGACCAAGACTTGCCCCAGGATTCACTAATCTTTTGTGCAGGAATAAGTTATTCCTGCACGGAAATGACAGTTTAAGTGCAGAGCGGCAGCGAGCCATGCATATTTATGAAGGCAGGCTGCCTGTGCTCCTAAACTAACATGGAGCTGTGGACAAGTTCAGGGGGTGTGTCTGAGAACAGAGTTCTCACAATATACACACCCCTGCACTCAAGAATTGCCTTTCTGTAATTTAAATGAGTGAGAATGCTCATAGCACCCGAAACACGTCAGGATACCTTTAAAATGTACAGAGGCATGCAGAAATCCACGGCAATACATTAAATCTGTCCTTCTATTTATTCCCCCATTATTTCAGGGTTTGCCCAGAGTTTGCACTCCAAGAGGATGAGCGATATGCCCACCGTGAAGCAGAAAGCTGACAAAATAACAGGTGTAACAGTAGCAGGGATGTTGTGAAGGGTATAGATAAAAGAACACTACAAGATTTTTTTTTATAAAAGGGATAAAGTTTAACCATAGCTGCTCAGGTGTGCCCGTTGCTAAGCTACGCATAGTCCAGCTTAAACAGCACAAGAAGTTAAATAGCAAGATTCAATCAATAAATGTAGTACTGCAATAGTGTAGTGGTTAGAGTGTATGTTTTGTGAGCAGTCATTCCTGGTTCAATCCTCACTGTAGTAAATTCTCATTTTACATGTGAAAGCAAATCATAAACAATTATTTTGTGTATAACCTACTAAATAACATATATTTGTGAACTGGAGTACTGCATTAAGTCCAGATGTGAGGTGTCACTGTAATAAAGTGGTGAAATCCCCAGATAAACACATGTGCCCCATACAGTATACTTACACATGAATCAGGGATACTAAACAAATTTATAATATGTAATGAATGATAAATCAATGCCACACAGCAAATAGTGTGTGAAATTAAAAATAAGCAATGCTAAGCATTGCACACCTCTTTTCTGTCACCCCTTTTTCTTTTCTTTTAAAGAAATTAGTGCAGGGTTAAGCGGGAGTAACACTTTTAAGCAGTAGTAAGCAGGTTTAAGCCTGTTTGCATGGAGGTAAGCAATGCTTACACAGAATAAGCAATTTTGAGGCTAACTCTCTGTAAGCATATTTAACCAGAAGTTAGCATAGCTTACCATCGTGCAAACCCGAGCAAACCCGCTTACAACCCACTTACAACTGCTTAAAAGTGCCTTAGTCACTCTGTATCCAACAGCCCTTGTTCTGCCCAGCAACAAAATAATCAGCCTTTGCAAGTCTTAATCCTAGGACCCTGCACATCATAGCCACAGTAAATTACCACAATGCCATATGAGCTGTACCTAACATTAAGGTATTGCACAGTCATTCAACATTAGGGAAAATGTTTTTATATATGTAGATGTGTATATGTATATATATATATATATATATATATATATATATATATATATATATATATATATATATATATACATATATATAAAGCTGTATATGTAGACAGACATATATATATATATATATATATATATATATATATATATATATATATATATATGTGTGTGTGTGTCTATATATATTCATATATATGTTTATAACTAAAATATATTTATATAACATACATTGTGTGTGTGTGTGTATATATATATATATATATATATATATATATATATATATATATATATATATATATATATAGTGCAGTCGCACATCGGAACCACATCCTGAACCTCTCACTGCAAAAGATATTAGTACCTATAGATATGTAGAAGAAGAGTAGATGTAGAGGGTGCACAGTATATCTAACAGCCATAAGTCATGTATTTGCCACCTGTGAAAATGCCCAGTGTGTCACTCATTCCCAAAAATGATAATATTTGCATGAAACATATACCCACACACAATGCAAAGGACATGACACCACGCACAAGTATGCATACACAGAAAAATTTGTGTACTATTGAATTATTTATGTCATTTGTTACAGCACATAGGTGTTTGAAATACATAATTACTAATTAACGCTAGTTTCGCACAAAACAGTTGATGCAAGTAATGTGAAAAATATAACATACTATGTTTTTCAGGCTAAGGCTTTCAAGTAGGACAACAGTAAAAAAGCACTTGCCTCGAAGATAAAAAACAATTAACACTTAATTACAGATGTAGTTCAGCAGCCTCCAATTATACTCTGTACTTAATCCCTAGGGGGAAATGTAGTAGTTGTGAAAATGTCAATGTATCTGTTACATAACAATGCTTAACTTAAAATGTCACTATTACACTGACAAACAGAAATGTGTGTACCACTGTAAGTTGTAGGCCACCACTGTTCCCATGGAGAAAAGTATGCATAATCTCTAGTATTGTGGGTTTGTATAGATGATTCTCTGAAATGCTGCTCCCACTCTGTACCAATGGCACAGGTGTGGCTACTGACATTACATTTCCCACACAACTATGTAGGTCCCTCTGGTATCCAACTAGGACAGCAGCAGCTTGCGGCTGGTGAGTATGGAGTTTTTTAATTTCATGTTTGCCAATACACTGGTCATGTTATGGCCATGCTATGTGCCATGCACACATGTAACACACCTACCCATAATGCAGGCTGTACATGTTCACTTATTGTTGCTGTTATCTGCACTGCATCACAGTGGTCACCTTGGTGCCATATCTGATGCATATGTATGGGCTTGCAGTATACCGCACAACCTGTCAGTGCAAGATGTGTGGACAGAGATGAACATAATGGTGGGAGGAATGGCCTAAAGTACAGACATGTGTGACACTGTACCCTTCTACAGTGTGTAAAACACTGTATACACCACTATCACAATGGCAACTATTCCAGATCTACACACTGGCAAATCACAGTACCACATTACACACTGTTTACAACCTATAATGTGATCCTAAAATGAGCAATGCATGTGTAATATGGAACCCTATGTTAGGACAACAATTATGGGGAATACGTACCTTAACAAACACTGGACGCATATGTGTGTGCACACACTCCAAATAACATATTGTGGAAGCAGCTTGTGAGGTACTGGCAGCATTCACTCTTCTGAAATACACACCTTCCATCACATACAGGGCCTAGATGTCACACCAAGTAATGTTCTGCTGTCCAAGACATATGTCCATGACATCTGCCCACTCACCTGCAACAGAGGCAGCCCTGGCTTGCACACCTGTTACAAGACGGCTAGGGCACCTCCATACCTATGCACACCACATTTTCACAGCCCAATTAATAGCAAAGCCCCTTAACACACACACATGATATCAACCAAATGGCTTAGCCTAGGTCTTTGGAAAACCCACACCACACCCTGTGCATATGATGATACCTGTGCCTCATCCCTGTCATCCATACCATCAATGCAGGGACAGGCTACTATGGTTCTGATGCACAGAGTGAATGTACGAAGGTGCATCAGTGTAATGCTGTGTAATATGTTTTCAGCAGGCAAGTTTAATGCTTACATGTCAGGATGTGTAGATGTGTAGGCATAATGCAATATAGCTGGTATTATCACTGACTGATAGTGTTCTCCATAATGTATTGCATTTCTGTTGGAGGTGTGTATGTGTCATCAGGAGTCTGGTCTGCTGTTGTGTCCTACAAGGGTTTTGGCACTGTGGTGACATATTTTGACTGTGTCATATCCTGGGTACAGCTGCATAAAGGTAATAGGTCTGTATGATAATTACTGCATGTGCCACATGGCTGATAGGTCTGAGGGGTGTATACACATGAGTGCATGGTGTCAGCTCATCTACAGTGGACAATGTACAGTGTACTTGGTGGCACACACCACATGTTTTCATATAACAGACACACACAGAGGCTTTGGTGTTTATGTTATACACACACATAACTGTACAGGTGTATGTACTGTATTTGTCAGTGAACACATGTTAGCCTATTTAATTCCACCAAGACATAATAGGCAAAACATCACAGCAGTACATAATCAGTGTGTTACTTTAATGCCATCAACAATGGTACTGACACTGTACTTCTCATATTTACGGCAATCCTGGCATTAGTAAACATAGGTGTGCTGGTGTGTGTGTGGCACAGCCTTACACTTTGGAGGTTGTGGGGTGGTGTAGAGCTGCACATCATGTGATTGATGACTACCTAACCTGTTAACATACACGGTATAATATTACAGCAGACTAAACGTGGGGGTACACACAACAATAACCCCAATAAGGGTGGCTCTGTCCACAACATCGACAGCCAGCTATATATACCAACTCCAGTATCAATGTTCAGCTCTGCAGTGGGAAAGAGGGCATGTACACATCTACCACCTGTTTTGATGGAAATAATTCCCATCACAGGAGTCCTTTGAAATGTTATCATATGCCAGTCAGTTCATGGATAGATGACCTCTTGTGACATGTATATTCAACGAACTGAAGTAGATCCCTTCACATACATGCACACGTACTTGTCAACACTGACAGTAGAACCCCTACCTAAGTACATATTAATAATAATGTTCTTGGCGTAATTGCACACAACACACAGCTATAGGATGAGGTATGTCCTGAGTCTCTTTTTAGGTGAGGAACATCACCAGGGCTTGTACAGTATGGTAATGGGGGATGTACTGGGTGTTACTGGACAACACATAGTATGTCATACTGTTATAGATACATTGACAAACACATTACAGTCATAGACACATCTGACAGACCTGGGTTTACCAGTACAAACTACCATGTCAGTGAGTCCATTCTGTTACAGATACCATGCACACAGCACAGGCATCATTGCCTTGTATAGTGTACTCAGTTACATGTATGGTTGATGGTGACAGTGGGCCTCATACAGTGGATCTTGTAACATGTGCTGGGGTACCATAGTGTCACAACAGTATACCCAACACCCACACCACACACTGGGTATGTTGCTCACAGTTTCCATGTCAAGGATTAGAACTCATATCTGACACTGAAAAGTTACACTACAACATTATGCAGTTATTGCATGCACCATGCAGATTACAGGGCTAGCCTTTGTTCAAAGGTGTATTTCATGGTGGATGACATCAGCAGGCTTGGTAAAGTGGGGCTATGGGAGGTGTGACTGTGAATAGCCTAAAAATCATTAATCTCTACACACAAACACACACACACATAAACAGTTGCCATGTCTGGGATTAGAACTCCTGCCTAAGTAGTACATCACACTACAGCATTATGCAGTTATCGTATGCACCACTGAGCTTATAGGGCTAGCCCTTATCCAAAGGTGTTTTTCAAGGTGAATGACATCAGCAGCCTTGCTAAAGTAGGGCAATGGGAGGTGTAGTGTCTATGAATGGCCTCAAAATCATTGCTCCCTATACACACACACACACACACACACACACACACACACACACACACACACACACACACACACACACACACACACACAGTTTCACAGTTGTCATGTCTGGGATTAGAACTCCTACCTAACTAGTAGATCACACTATAGCATTACCCAGTTATTGTGCACACCACATAGCTTATAGAGATGATCTTTGTCCAAAGGGGTATTTCAATGTGACTGACATCAGTAGGCTAGCTAAACTAGGGCAATGAGGAGTGTAGTGTGTGTGAATGGGCCATAATCCATACCTCTGGAAACACACAAAACACTCAGTCACACACAACTTTACATTTGACAGGACTGTGTATACAATTGCTAGATGAATAATGACTTGTACTATCATGGTACACAGTTATCACAAGCCCCACAGACACTATAGTGCTGAGGGCTACCAGAAGCAAATGTCTACAGTGACAGACATTGGCACATCATGTGATATTGGCCAATTGGATGTGTGATGGGTGGGACAGGCCTAATGATGGGAAGCTCTTTGTCACTGTCTGTCTTGCTCTTCACCACATCTCTGTTTGTGTATATATGACCTATTATAGTGTGTTGTCCTTGGATATATGTGTGTATTCCTATCCGATGTGTATGAAAGCATGACTGGTGTGCATTGTGGTGTGTGTGCACAGACATCTGCGACTGACAGATATGTATAGTCCACTGTTGTTGCCAGACATGGGCTTCATTTCTGTTAAGTGCGGGAGCATGCCCAGTATGACCTATCTGTATTTTGTTGTCAGACATGGGCTTTGTTTCTCTAAGTGTGGGAGCATGCCCAGTATGACCATCTGTATTGAATGTGTGAATCCATTCCAGGTAGGTTGTACTCCAGTGCAGGCATTTTTGTTCTACACCTACAGCTAGCAACCTGTTTCTGCAGAAAATCTGTAGATAGGTTGACAATATGGAGTCACAATGGGCAAAGGATAGTGGGTTACTGTAACTAATTGTGTCTGTGCTACTTCTGCTACATGGTTTTGATGTTAGCAGAGATATTCAGACATATGTACTGTTTTACACTGTGATGTATTATGTCATCACCTACTGACAGATATACTTATTTGCTTGCAGTCATTTCCTGGGGAATACAAGATGAATGAAGCTGTGTCCAGGATGTGGTCTGCAGCCTACATATTCTTGCACAATCATGCCATTCTGGAGGGGGATCTGCAGACACTTGCTGATGGGTCTGTGTAAATGGTCCAGCACCTTGGTACTGTGGTGGCTGAGGATCCCATGCTTGTACATCTATCGACATGACAGAATGGCCATATCTTGATGTGGCCATACCTGTCAGCTGTACAGATTCACACAGGTTACCCAGAGGCAGGGCTCATATATCAGGTCATTTCCCCCTCAGATTGTGGTTTACAAGCAGGTTTGTAGCCACCCATTCTTGGGTTTGCAGGCAGGGACAGTATGGGTACATATCAGAGTTTCAGACTTCACACACTCCATGGCATCCATGCTTCTACCCCCTCTGTTAGTCTATCCTCTTCCTAACATTATGCGAGCAATATCTGATAAGTATCCCTGTAGTTATCACTTCATCCCAGCAGTATTTAGGAGTTGGTCCACAGTTCATGCAGTAGGACATGGTGGACATGCTACTGGGATTTGTCGACATGGCCTTGCATTTGTGTTCTGTGGACTGTGTTATGTCGTTATTTGGGACTCCATGAGATAACATACATTGACAGTACGGGTGAGACACAGGCCTTTGACAGAGGACTGTATGGCATTTGGTAGGGATGCAGACCAGTGCATTCTGTCACTCCTACAGTCCCAGGCTGCAAGCCACTGGATTCCCCTGGAGTGACAGGGTAGGTGTGCAAGGTGTTAATGGCAATAGTTTTTGTCCTTATTAATCCATTGGTGTGAATGCTGACAGGGTGCTGCTTACAGCTAGGGACAAACCTGCATGGGGACACCTCTTCAGCATGCTGCATTCTGTGGGTATTCCCATGCAGAAGTGGGGGTCATATTGTACTCATTCCCAACAGCAGGGATATGACCTGTGATGAACCTGTGGCTGACGGTGGGGTGAGCTGAGTGCATGTGTGCTATGGAAGCTACTTGCAGCTGACTCACAGATATACATGGGGCATTCCCCTTATGCTGGCTTGTGTGGGGACATCAGCAGTTTCTCAGTACTTCATACCTGTGCCTTTTGTGGTCTGCCAGTGTTTGGCCAGACTACATCAGTATACCATACTACACAGACAACTAATGTGCTCCTAACCTGTATGTACAATTCCAAAGGTGTGCCCATTTGACAGTAACATTTTATACACACTTTGTCTAGGATACTTCCACCTGTGTACTGTGTGTATGTCTGGACCCACATTCATGCCATGTCCATCTTTCAGATGGTGACAGATATTACATCTGAACAATTAGTATGGATTACTGCTGGATTGGGTTTTGCTGGGATGCATTGTGTTTGGCACTGCAGTTGTTAGAACTTGGCCCTGTTATCCACAGTACTGGCAATAGGCCACTGGAACACAACCATCCATGCCTACATGCTGACCACTTTCACACAATATACAGCACACAACAAACTAACACACAGAGCCCTGCATATTGTACACTTGCAACAATCTATCCTGCTAATTTGGTCAGCTCAGGTAGTCTGTGCTCCACTGTTATTATACCCACACGTATATGTTATTACATTTCTACATAAGATTGTGTGTGGGGGGACACACCTGACCACTGTAAACATTTGCTATTACTGTACTGATATTTCAGGTACTCTGTTGGCTTCCATTTCATTCTGTATTCTGACCTATCATACAAACTAGAGGCATATAAGTATAGTACAGATCTTAGGTTTTATTGACCTACATTTCAGTTTCAGACATCTTACCATTCAGAATTAACATCCAACTGCCTGAGCTGTTGTAGTCTGTCTGTGTAGGTCTGGAGGGGAGCTGTTCTCTGTTGCCATCAATCGGAGGCCTTAGCATAGCCTTTCTTTGTGGTCATCTACACCTGTTCTGCTGGCTGAGACTGTTGTCGGGTATGTGAGCCTCATTGACATGCATGTGTGTCCTATGGACACATATTTGGCCCACCAGATGTCCTGCAGTGGAATTTATCACCTTGTCTAGCTGCCTACTATGTTGACACCAGTATCTGTTATTTCATGCTGGCCATATAGGTGTCTACTATCTGCTGCCATCCCATTCAGCCACCCGATTTCCTTGCATGCTCAGATCCATACCATAGATACAAGTAGCATAACATACTACTCATTTCAGCCGTTGATGGTGAGAGTGACTTACCTTGTGGTTGTGCCAGTACTGAGGATGGTGCTGGAGGGCTGACTATGTTGGATGCACACAGTATACTCCCTATACATGGTTAAGCACAGGTAGTGTCATGGCTGGCATCCCTTTTACTGTATGTGTGAGTCAGAGAGAGGTGTCATTCCCTGGGTTCCTAATGTGTCAGTGTATGTTCTATGCATTGCCTCTTTGCCAAGGTCTGGGCATACTGGTCATGCCTCCTTCAGCCTACAGGGGCAGGCTCAGGCTGTTCCTCCTCTGAGTCAGTCTGTGCATGTGCTGACCTTGGCAATGGTGGGGGGCTGTGTGGCCCTGCCCCATGCTGTTCCTGCTGCAGCTGTTTCCACAGGATCATATTGTGTAGCATGGCACATACAATGGCAATTTGGGTACATATAGCTGGAGAGTACTGCAAGGCTCCACCAGATATGTCCAAGCACTGGAACCATGACTTCAGCATCCCAAACACATGCTCTATTATGATTCTGGTTTGTGCGCTTGCCTCATTATGGAGTTCTTGTTCGGTTGTGTGTGCATTTCTGATGGGTGTCATCAGCCAAAGCTCCAGTGCATAACCAGCATCCCCCACTAGGTGGCCATATGGGATGTTCCCAATGGCAAATCTCTGGTACAGCTGCATCATATGCAAGATGAGGGAGTCATGATAGCTTCCAGAGCTGCCAGCACACACATTCATTATAATGCCCTGGGCATTGCACACGACCTGGCAGTTGATGGAAGGGAAGCCCTTGCAGTTTATGTAGAACCTGCCCCACTCACCAGGTGGTGCTTTGATGTGTATGTGCATGCAGTCTATAGCACCCACTACCTCAGGGTATTCTGCTATTTAGTGGAAGAGACGTATATTGCTGGTCAACGCCTCATGGATGTTGTGGAAATATATGTGCTCAAGAAAACGAAGACAAACGAGTACCAGTAATCTCCACAGTAACACTCAGCAACACGACTGAGTTTTAGCGCTTTCAATCACTTTTATTCTGTGAGCTTCTTCAGAAAATACTTTTTACATATGATTACTTCCTTTTATACTTTTGAACAGGAAATGACATTTGATGACACCAGTAATGCATCTTTCCCTTATGTGTAAAACATTCGTTTTCATATTTTAAACTATGCATGCATTGTTGATTAAATGTATATATATATATACATATATATATATATATATATTCATATAAAAAAATTATTAAAAAAATATTATTATTATACAAAATTATATATATATCTGTATATACAAAAAATGCAAGTATATGATGATTAACTACTTGAGTTACTTATATTTTAAAAAACATTTTATATTAATTGTTTCATTTAATCCGGGGAGTCTATCAGCCCCCAAATATAGCTGCCAATATGCTTCTTTACATTCTAAAATGTTGTTTAAGTCTCCCCCAAAAATGGTTTTATCTACATAATCCAACACAAAGAATTCAAATTTCTTAAATTCCTTGCAAATGCTTGAATGTCTGTATAGAGCATTGGTTTTGTCACTTTTTTAATTGCTAAATTGTGCTCGTAAATCTGCCTTTTTAGGCTTTTTTTGGTCTTACCTATGTAATAATGTTTGCATGTCTCACAACTTGCTACATATACTATTAACTCACTATTGCAATTAAAATAGTTTTTTGCCCATAATGTTTCAGTACAATGCCCTAAAACAACAAAAGATGTGTTGCTGATAAACCTGCATTGTCTACAGTTGTTACAGCTGTAAGTACCCTTTTTAATGGAACAAGCCCTAGATAATTTCTTGGAATCTTCATAAAATTCTAACATACTTTTGACGTTCAAATTTCTTTTGTATGTGAATTTTGGGTTAAAACCCAAGATGTCAACTAATTCTCTGTTCCCTAAAATTATCTTCCAGTTTTCTGTTATAACATTTTTAATCTCCCACATTTCATCCACTATAGGTATCTGAAAAGATGTTCTATATTCATCTGAATTTCTATTTTCTATATTTAAACTTTTTTCAGATGTTACACATGCCCCTACTAAAATGTCTGAAGAATATAAGATGGGCTTGGCTACATTTTTTCTCAATGGTATAACTTCCTTTTCTATTTTTTTGATCCATTTTTTGTCATAACCACGTTTTTGAAACATTTTTCTCAAAATTCTTCCTTCTTCATTGAAAATTACATCATCCGATGTTAACCTACTTAGCCTTATATACTGAGCTTTAATGACACCCTTTTTCATGTGTATCGGATGTAAGCTGTCGTTGTGTAAATATTGATTCACAAAATATGGTTTTCTATAAATCTTGCTTGAAAATAACTTGTTTTCTGTATCAATTTCTATATTGATATCTAAGAAGTTAACCATTTTACCAAACTCTCCAACTTTAAATTTTTAAACTCTTCCTGATCTCCAGACCATAAGAAAATCAGGTCATCTATAAATCTACGATAGATTTTGACTTTGTAAAAGTTTAGATGATTTTCTAAATACTTTTGCTCCCAATTAGCCATGACAATGTTAGCAAAGGCTGGAGCTACCCGTGCTCCCATTGCCACCCCTGAAATTTGTTGATACATTTTTTTGTTGAAAACAAAAACATTGTTTTCTAACACTAATTCCATGAGACTACAACAAGTATTTACTTCGATTCCTGTCAGTCTTGAATTTTTGTTTAAATACTCTCTCATGTATTCTATACCTGTTTCTTGTTCTATAGAGGTATACAAACTCTTAACATCTAAAGTTCCAAAGTGTAGATCTGTTCCATCTATTTTGTAGTCTCTGAAAATTTCTAATAAATGCCAGGAATCTCTAAGATAATATCTGGACTTCTGAACAATTGGATTTAATATTTTGTCCAACCATATAGAGATGTTTTCCGTTTTGGATTTCCTTGCTGAAATAATAGGTATGAAAGGTATAGTGTCATTCATTTCTTGAATTTTTGGAATCCCAAATAAATTAGACATTTTGGGTTCTTCAACTAACATGAATTCATAACTATTACCATCTAGTTCTCCCTGGCTAAACATGTCAAACAAAAAACTACTCATCCTGGTATATTTTGTTTTGATAAAGTCTACACTGACATTTTTATATGTTTTCATATCTGATAAAGAAGCTTCTAAGTTGTTATCATGATCTTCCTTATTCGTGATAACTATTTTACCCCCCTTGTCCGCTCTCATAATTCTAATACTTCTGTCATTGCTCAAACTTTTCAATGCTTTAAATTAATTTTCTGATAGATTTCTTTCATACACATTTGACTTGATTTTCCTGAATTCCTTTTCACAAGAATTCTGGAAAACATGTAAAGTGTTCAACAAAGGGGGGTTGTATGTACTCGGTTTTCTAATATTACTATCGTTTGTAACATCAACATGTGCTATGTCATGCATGATGTAATTTAAGTTCAATTTTCTAAGGTATAATCTAAAATCAGTCAATAACTTTCCAATATTGAACTTATTAGAAGGAATAAATGAAAAACCCTTCTTTAAAACATTTTTGATTTCTTCTGACAATACCAATTTTGAAACATTTACAATGTCCACTTCCAAACAGTCCATTTCCGGTGGATTTACCACCTTCTCTTGTTTTTGCCCTTCTGTTTGAATTTCTTTTGAGTGGCATTGTACCACTTTGTAGTCCTTTTGTTTAGATTGTTGTTCCCCATAAAAGGACTCTCAGTGTTAATGGCAGATGTGCTTGCCACTTCAGCGTACGTTGTTGTATTATCGTTCCCATTATTAATTGTACTCTCTGAAGTATTTTCTACAACATCTTTGTCAAAATTAGTCATTTCATTTGAATGTACATTTGCTCTTAAAAGTTCAGCTGTTTGTGATTGACTTGGATTAGACCCACTGTCAGTTACTTTTCCATTAACATTTTTATTATCTAAAAGCACCTTGGAATTTTCAATGTTCTCGTCATCTTTTATAATGTATGCTTTGTTGGTATTGTAAGCAACAATATCTCTTTTTAACTTATGCTGTTAAGTTTCCAAACTGCATAACACCAGGTGATAGACTTTGTCTGGATTTAATCAAGCTGTATAATGACACAGGAATACAGATGATGATTATACTAACTGAACATTATAAGAACGAGTTAAATAAATTAAAGGAAATCATTAGGACCTTGGATAATAAAAGAAAATTAAAGGTCATGGATCTTTTAAAAGTTTCTTGCAATTATATAATGGGGTAGAAGCTAAAGCAGAAAGGCAAAAAGCTTCTATTGTATCCAGAAAGCAGCATAAGTTAAAAAGAGATATTGTTGCTTACAATACCAACAAAGCATACATTATAAAAGATGATGAGAACATTGAAAATTCCAAGGTGCTTTTAGATAATAAAAATGTTAATGGAAAAGTAACTGACAGTGGGTCTAATCCAAGTCAATCACAAACAGTTGAACTTTTAAGAGCAAATGAACATTCAAATGAAATGACTAATTTTGACAAAGATGTTGTAGAAAATACTTCAGAGAGTACAATTAATAATGGGAACGATAATACAACAACGTACGCTGAAGTGGCAAGTACATCTGCCATTAACACTGAGAGTCCTTTTATGGGGAACAACAATCTAAACAAAAGGACTACAAAGTGGTACAATGCCACTCAAAAGAAATTCAAACAGAAGGGCAAAAACAAGAGAAGGTGGTAAATCCACCGGAAACGGACTGTTTGGAAGTGGACATTGTAAATGTTTCAAAATTGGTATTGTCAGAAGAAGTCAAAAAATGTTTTAAAGAAGGGTTTTTCATTTATTCCTTCTAATAAGTTCAATATTGGAAATTTATTGATTGATTTTACATTATACCTTAGAAAATTGAACTTAAATTACATCATGCATGATATAGCACAGGTTGATGTTACAAACAATAGTAATATTAAAAAACCGAGTACATACAATCCCCCTTTGTTGAACACTTTACATGTTTTCCAGAATTCTTGTGAAAAGGAATTCAGGAAAATCAAGTCAAATGTGTATGAAAGAACTCTATCAGAAAATGAATTTAAAGCACTGAAAAGTTTGAGCAATGACAGACGTATTAGAATTATGAGAGCGGACAAGGGGGGGTAAAATAGTTATCATGAATAAGGAAGATTATGATAACAACTTAGAAGCTTCTTTATCAGATATGAAAACATATAAAAAAGTCAGTGTAGACTTTATCAAAACAAAATATACCAGGATGAGTAGTTTTTTGTTTGACATGTTTAGCCAGGGAGAACTAGATGGTAATAGTTATGAATTCATGTTAGTTGAAGAACCCAAAATGTCTAATTTATTTGGGATTCCAAAAATTCAAGAAATGAATGACACTATACCTTTCATACCTATTATTTCAGCAAGGAAATCCAAACGGAAAACATCTCTATATGGTTGGACAAAATATTAAATCCAATTGTTCAGAAGTCCAGATATTATCTTAGAGATTCCTGGCATTTATTAGAAATTTTCAGAGACTACAAAATAGATGGAACAGATCTACACTTTGGAACTTTAGATGTTAAGAGTTTGTATACCTCTATAGAACAAGAAACAGGTATAGAATACATGAGAGAGTATTTAAACAAAAATTCAAGACTGACAGGAATCAAAGTAAATACTTGTTGTAGTCTCATGGAATTAGTGTTAGAAAACATTTTTTTTGTTTTCAACAAAAAAATGTATCAACAAATTTCAGGGGTGGCAATGGGAGCACGGGTAGCTCCAGCCTTTGCTAACATTGTCATGGCTAATTGGGAGCAAAAGTATTTAGAAAATCATCGAAACTTTTACAAAGTCAAAATCTATCGTAGATTTATAGATGACCTGATTTTCTTATGGTCTGGAGATCAGGAAGAGTTTAAAAATTTTGTGGAAAATTTGAACACTACCACTTCATTTTTACACTTTAAAGTTGGAGAGTTTGGTAAAATGGTTAACTTCTTAGATATCAATATAGAAATTGATACAGAAAACAAGTTATTTTCAAGCAAGATTTATAGAAAACCATATTTTGTGAATCAATATTTACACAACGACAGCTTACATCTGATACACATGAAAAAGGGTGTCATTAAAGCTCAGTATATAAGGCTAAGTAGGTTAACATCGGATGATGTAATTTTCAATGAAGAAGGAAGAATTTTGAGAAAAATGTTTCAAAAACATGGTTATGACAAAAAATGGATAAAAAAAATAGAAAAGGAAGTTTTACCATTGAGAAAAAATGTAGCCAAGCCCATCTTATATTCTTCAGACATTCTAGTAGGGGCATGTGTAACATCTGAAAAAAGTTTAAATATAGAAAATAGAAATTCAGATGAATATAGAACATCTTTTCAGATACCTATAGTGGATGAAATGTGGGAGATTAAAAATGTTATAACAGAAAACTGGAAGATAATTTTAGGGAACAGAGAATTAGTTGACATCTTGGGTTTTAACCCAAAATTCACATACAAAAGAAATTTGAACGTCAAAAGTATGTTAGAATTTTATGAAGATTCCAAGAAATTATCTAGGGCTTGTTCCTTTAAAAAGGGTACTTACAGCTGTAACAACTGTAGACAATGCAGGTTTATCAGCAACACATCTTTTGTTATTTTAGGGCATTGTACTGAAACATTATGGGCAAAAAACTATTTTAATTGCAATAGTGAGTTAATAGTATATGTAGCAAGTTGTGTGACATGCAAACATTATTACATAGGTAAGACCAAAAGAAGCCTAAAAAGGCGGATTTACTAGCACAATTTAGCAATTAAAAAAAGTGACAAAACCAATGCTCTATACAGACATTCAAGCATTTGCAAGGAATTTAAGAAATTCGAATTCTTTGTGTTGGATTATGTGGATAAAACCATTTTTGGGGGAGACTTAAACAACATTTTAGAATGTAAAGAAGCATATTGGCAGCTATATTTGGGGGCTGATAGACTCCCCGGATTAAATGAAACAATTAATATAAAATGTTTTTTAAAATATAAGTAACTCAAGTAGTTAATCATCATATACTTGCATTTTTTGTATATACAGATATATATAATTTTGTATAATAATAATAATTTTTTAATAATTTTTTAATATGAATATATATATATATATATATATATATATATATATATATATATATATATATATATATATATATATACATTTAATCAACAACGCATGAATAGTTTAAAATATGAAAACAAATGGTTTACACATAAGGGAAAGATGCATTACTGGTGTCATCAAATGTCATTTCCTGTTCAAAAGTATAAAAGGAAGTAATCATATGTAAAAAGTATTTTCTGAAGAAGGTCACAGAATAAAAGTGATTGAAAGCGCTAAAACTCAATCGTGTTGCTGAGTGTTACTGTGGAGATTACTGGTACTCGTTTGTCTTCGTTTTCTGGTTTCAAGTGTACCATTTTGTGGTGCTGTGCAGTACAATATATGTGCTCACTGGCATGTGCTGACATGGTATCCAGGAACTGGTGTAGTAACCTGGATGCTGATGCCTGTGAGATCCCCATGATATCCCCAGTTGGCCTTTGGAAGGTACCTGTGGCTAGTATTCTTAAGCCTAGACATACCTTGGTATCCACTGGAATGAGTTCCCCTCTGTTGGTTCTGTGTGTGAGGCGTGGCTGGCATGGCTCAACATTTTGCTGTAGGAGGTCCCTGTCCACCCTATAGTGCTTCATTATCTCCAGCTCATGTAGCCCCTGGTAGGTTACCCTGGGTCTGTACACTCTTCTTCTTCTCCTCACTGTGGGTTGGTCATCAGCATTCACATCCTCACCACCCTCAGCCTCTTCAACATATTGATTTTTGAGAGAAAAAGCAGCCCCTATCATTTTGTTGCTTTTGTTAGGTAATATTTCCCCATTTGTGTACACCGGTGGTGTAGAGTTTGTGGGAAAAAACAGAGGGAAAGGTGTTTGCATATTTTATAGTAGTGTTCTGGGCTGGGCTGGTCTGCTGCCTGTGTATTTGGCTGATTCTGATACATTTCACCTGCCAGCTATGCTAGTTCTCCTTGATTACCTTCTTACTGCTGTTTTTCCTTCCCATTGCCTTCCTGTTTAAGCCCCAAGGTGCACCATGCATTCCCAGTGCCCAGATGTGAACAAAGCTGCTATTTCCTGTTTTTTTTATTTTATTTATTTTATTTTTCTTTTGTTTACCGGGTTTGTCCAACTGGATACATGTCCATTTTCAGTGGAGGCCCGGGGAGAAAAGCTCCAGTTATACAGTATAATAACAATATACAAAAACATTGCATAGCATTTAGACATTACAATAGAAGCACTAGACATTTCAAAAACAACATATTGAGACAATATAAGGAAAACTTAGTTAGGCAGTGACATTAGTATAGAGTAATAGTTCTGAGTTAACAAAATAGGAATGAGACAGAAGCAAAAGGTTAATAGGATTATAGATAACTAGTGAAAAGAGTGGAAAGACTAGATGGAAGGGGTAGTAGCAATGAAATGGTAAGAAGTGGAGATATATGGTAGAGAATAAAAGTATGTTAGTGTCAGATAGTTTGTAAAAAGGAAAGAAAAGAAAAGATAGTTAGTCTGGGTTATTACAAGAGCATAACCAGTGATTAGAGAGAAAGAGTTTTAGTTTGGTTTTAAATATTGGGAGAGAGGTGAGGGTGGTCAGATCGTTTGGTAGTTGATTCCATATTTTACCCACTGTGTTTGAAAATAAAGATTTGCCTGCTAAGTTATTTGAGAAGGAAGTGTGAATCAACATTTTGTTGGCAGAGCGCAGATTCTTCAGATTATTATAAGGTCTTATAAGGGTAGAGAGAATTGGGGTGCTACTAGGTTGGTAAAGGGCTTTGTGAGCAATTGTGAGTTGATTAAATTGTAATAGTAGTGGTAATTCAAACCACCCTAACTGTTTTAGATTCTGACAGTGGTGGGTCCTAAAAGGAAAGTTGGTAGCAAATCTTGCAATATTATTGTATGATTTAGTTAGATTGTTTAGGTTATGTTTGGAAAGATTTGTATATATATATATATATATATATATATATATATAGGGGAAGCATATAACAGGGTAGAGATTAAGTGAGTTCTGGCTATTGTGGCTCTGGTTGTTGGTGTCAGGAAAGGTTTAATGCGGTAGAGGGATCCAAGTGTTTTATTAGTAGATTTAATTGTAGAATTTATATGAGAGTCAAACTTAAGTTGATTGTCAATAGTAATTCCTAGTAGTTTGGTAGTGGGGTCTGAAGAGATAATGGTACCATCGTCAGATGTAAGTGTGAAATGGAGAAGGGGTGATAGATGAGATGGGGTAAAGAGCAGTAATTTGTTTTTTTTAGGGTTAAGGAGAAGGCAGAGGTTAGTGAACCATTTTTCAATAGTAGAGAAGACTTTCTGTGTGTGAGAATGAAGGTCAGTTTGAGATGAGGCAGAGCAAATGATAGTGGAGTCATCAGCATATTGGATACAGATAGACTGTGGAATGGAGAGATGAAGGTCATTTATAAAGATGGAAAACAATAGTGGATCTAAAATAGAGTTTTGTTTTGTTTAAAACCCGGTGTGCGCACACCTGTATAGGCAATGTAAATACTGCTAGACAGTTTCAGACACACACCCTTCCTTAGCTCTGCTAAATTAAGGGCAAACCCAAGCCACAGAGCTGTAATAAGCTTATAGTATGCCTGACACATCCCTCTATGATGTCAGCTAACTCTTAGGCTTGCACCATGATTTTCCTGCACCTACACAGTTGGGTACTGGCTAGCAATGAGGGGAAATCAGTGATTCAGTATCATTCCCCTCATTTTCATAGAACTGACTGCTAATGCCTAGTTACAAGTCTAAAACTGAGTCTTCCTTCTTAGCAACAACTATTCAGTGGCCTTGTTGTCTTCTGCCTGCCATTGACTATAATGGCAAAATTGTGATTTTGCCTAAAAATCTTTTTTCAAGGTTTTATTTTTATTTTCAGGCAGATCCCGTTTGCCCGCCACTGCCCTACTCTTAAATGGACGAAATCAGCCCCCAAAAAAAAACAAAAGTTATTTTTAGTTATTTTGAAACTATTTTCCATGCCAATGACCATATATTTGGCCATTGTGCACATCCCGGGAGTTGTTCCTGGATTTCTCGGCAGCCATATTGCCTCCAGCAGCTCTTGCACTATTCCTGCACACCGTGCAGAGCTTGCTGAATCCTGGGGATGTTTTAAATCCATAGGAAGTATTCTAGTAATGCAAATCTACAGTGCCTTCCACACAGTTACAACAATAACAGCACAGGCCAGGACCAAAGGTGGAGGCGTTTCCATCTATGTTATCAACGAACATGCCTCCATGTTGGTTAAACAGGATGATACCAAGGAGCTAATCCACGTGAAAGTCACCATAGATAAGGTCCCTCACCGAATCATGGCTAGCTACAGGTCACCATCCATGCTCCTAGAGTCTCACAACTCTTACCTAATCCTACTAGAGGTTCTCACTATCCAACCAAGCACCCTATTCATGAAACTTCCACTGCCTCATACTCACAGGCACAATGCTTCCTAGACGTTATAACACAAGCAACCTGAAACAGTATATGCTCCAACCAGAGGATCAAACATACTGGATCCTGTGCTCACTAACATGGGAGAGCATTACAATGTACCCCCATCCCATGTTACATCCTCACTAATGAGGTCATATCACAAAGCTGTCTCCTTTGAAGTCAAAATCAACCCATAAAACCTAGCAAAACCAGTAACTGTTAGGAATTATTCTGAGGTAAACTACATCCTGTTAAGTTACAGTTTGTCAAACTTCAAGGCTGCCATTAGCCCTGAGACCACAATTACCTATGCAAAATTATTCACAGAGTTCCTATACAATCATGTGAACAGCTGCATAGAAGCTGTCATACCTATCAGAAGTAACACCAAAACAAATACTAAAAACAAACTCCACTGATGGAATCCTCACTTAAGCAGGGTGTATAATAAAAGAAAAAACTCATGGCCAAAATCAGGAAGAGCAGCTGCCTTAAAGGCAAATGCTGTCTTATACAACTAAACAAGAAACTAATAGGTCTAATTAAGTTCAACAAGGTGAAATACGAGGTCAGGATAGCCTTGTGGGCTAAGGGCAATCACAATGACTTCTTCAGCTATATCCAGAACCTTAAAGGTAACACACAGCAGTACACTGAACTGGTGGCGAAAAGGGCCAGCTGCACTCATTAGGGTGACATACCAAATCTATTGGCTGAAAAATTCAGCTCAAACTTCACCCCCCACTCCACCCACAGTTCTTCCAGGTGAAATCCTCTTCCACATACTTCCCCCAACTGTTAGCAGGGACTAGATGCTGGCAGCGCTGAATACAGCCAAGAACATCTCCTTTATGGGTCCCAACAACATCCCCTGCTGCCTCCTGAGAAATCTAAAACACAACCTATCAGGGCAACATGAGGCAGTCTTCAACTACAGCCTTGAAACAGGCTACATTCCAAGTGAATGAAGGACCACATCAGTCATTCCCTTTGACAATGGCAGGACATCAACCAATCCAGGGAACTACAGACCCAGCCTAATATGCAAAGCCATGGAATGAATTATCATGGAAATGATAAGCAAGGACATTGGCAACCTACAGACACTGGACCCATCCCAATTTGGCTCTGTTAAGGGAAGGTCATGCCTACTTAAACTGCCAGACTTTTTTGAGAGGGTCAGCTAGGCAATGGACGAAGGTAAAACAGTGCTTACTGCATATCCTGATCTGGTCAAAGCATTCTATACAGCACCCACTCAGACATTCTTGACAAACTCTTTGAGCCAGGCATAAATTCCAACATAAGTTCCTGAATTGCTGGCTGGCTCACAGAAGAACCCATGAAGTCAGGATCAGTGAGACCACCTCCACCAAGATACCAGTCAGAAGAGGAGTACCGTAGGGCTCTGTTCTTGGCCAACTCCTATTTGGCATCTATGTCTCAGAAGTCAAGGCTAACGTTCAAGGACTTTGGCTCAGCAAATTCTCAGATGACTGTAAATTGGAAACTATTATAGATTTTCCCCAATACACCAACATCTTGTAAGAGGGTTTAACACAGACAAATGACCAATGTCAAAGCCATGGCCTAAAACTCTATGCCAAAAAATGCATTATAATACCTTTTGGGAAACTGTCGACCCAAGTTAAATACTCCATCAGTAAAACACCCCTAAGTGTCAACCTACTAGCAAGAGATCTGAGAACATATGTAGGCAGAAATCTGGCTTTTGACCAACTTGTAGCTAAGACTGTAAGAAAATCATTCTATGTCACCCACCCAACTTATATGTAACGGTATAGCATCTAGGTATGTCTGTCCCTCATGATATACTGCTGTTACTTCTTCAAAGAATGCCACATGATTCAAAGGGCAGTACGTCCCTTAACAAACCTATCTATACCATATCTAACAACAGCAGGATAAGATCCAAAAGGTCATCTGAAGCAATGCTGCAAACATGGAACCCTTTAAAGCAATTACCTTAAAGGTGGGTTCTGTAAGAAACTTTGACTGAAAATTGTGGGGTAAAAAAAGGAAAAATGTATTATTCATTAATTTATACTTGAAATTAAGTAGCATCTACAACATTTCATCTGGGTTCATTATTTCTTTTGTTTTTATATAATCAGATCACACCTGAAAGGACATATCCAGTGGTCCAGAACACTTTTCTGTTCTAAATCACTGATTAACCAAGTTAATTAAAATGTCTTCAAACACTAAATAAAAGGATGGAGCTTCTGGCCTCTCTTGGTAGCTCAAGGACTTAAGGCCTGTGATCTTTTTAGTTAAGAGCCATTAGGGTCTTTTTAATTGCAGGATATTTTTAGAGAGATACATCCCTAAGGGAGTGTTGTAGTTAATAATTAGTCCAATCAATGCTGAATATAAGGGAATGATTACTTCTTTGATGATATTTCTTTGGCAATTAGTGGGGCTAAATAAAAAGATTTCCTGACAGATGTTGTCACATGATGGTCAAAACAGCATGAACTTGTTGTCGAGACTGTATGATGTGGGGAAGGTTTGTCATCCATAATTGATGATACTACACTTTTTAGCATTTAGTTTGAGCCTATTCTTATTACACCAAGAGTTTTCTAGGGGAATTCATTCTGGAAGGTTTGGGTGTCATAGGGTGACTTAACAAAAAAGAAAAAAGTTTGCAATTGTTTGCAGACTTCATTAGCCATAGATCTTGGCTCTCTGCTTGGAGATCTGAGAAGTAAATACCAAAAAGGACAGGTCACATCACTGAGCCCTGAGGGACACAACTGGTTACTTTCTTACTTTATAATGAGATAAATGCAACTCTCACAAGGTGGGATGTGTCTTTTAGGCAGTTTGCTATCCATTTTACCACATATGGGTCACTTTTTAAAGCAGTCAATTTTTGTATTATGCCAGCATGGGGAATGATGTCAAAGGCACTGGCCAGGTCAAGATATGCCTTGTGAACTGCATCGCCATCATCTACATCCCTTGTAGACCTTTTGAAGAAATTTACTAGATTAAATACAGGATCTATGCTTCATAAAGGGTATATCAACCAACTCCTTCATATGCAATATCAGAATGATGTCTTGAGCAACCTGCCAAAGCCAAATACACTCCCAAAGCCACTGAAGTAGTAACTACCACAGGTGGCTTGCTTGATAATCAGAAGAGCAAACACCAGAGTTCTCAAGATGCACCTTTGGAACTACAACCAGCCACTGCGTGGCCAAACATAGAACCTGAGTTTGGGTGTATGGCACAACATCTTTTTTCAGTTCAGACAACCCAAGTCATGTATAGACAAAAACACTGTCATAAAAATATTAAAGATCATCCTAAATGAATCATCAAACAGTGTAAACTATGCAGACCAGGAGTTATATGTTGTTAATGAGTAGTACCAGTAAGTAACTTGACAGCAGAGTTTTGCACTAACTGTAAGAGGTTCAGTCCAAGTGTTGTGGATTACCAGGTTAAGGGCATTGCAATAATACATCCACAAAATACTAAGGTATGGACTACTAATGAGAAATCAGCCCAAGTTAAAAAGTACTTTATCCAAGATATGTTTCTTAAATGGAATATGAATATTTTACAACAGCTGGCACTTCATTCTGTAGGGTCTACTTGTGGTCTGTGATAAACTCTAAATTGTGCACCTTTCCAGCAAAGTCAAATTTGTTCCCATTATAGAAGATGTAACTGGAGAGTGAAGGGAGACAGGAATTCTTCAAAGTAGCAAGAACAGCCATAGATTCTGTTTTTGGAGGTACTCAATCTCAGCTGATTACAGGAAAAGTGCAAATATATGACTTCAAGATGGTCAGTGAAGGAATATACATTTGCTATGTCATCTTGTGGAATCCAAGTGTTTAATACTGAACATAGGTGAGGATATATCTCAAAGCACTTGCACCTTTTCTTAATTTTGTTGTTAACAGGGAGCTGGATTCCAAAATGTAGGGGTGTGTAGAATATCGGAGAACCTCTGCTATCCTGCAATACTACTCTGCTACTAAATTTCAACTCCACTCCTTGGCATGATATCCTATTGAGGTGTTGTATTTCCTGCCCTATGCAACACTATGGCAATGCAGCAGCTATGAAGGTTCATAAGTAGGTACTAGGCTATTGGCCTATGGCCTATATAAGCATAGCCAAAAGGTACCCTGGCTTTCGCCACCCAAGAAAATTATTTTCCTGTGCCACCATCAAGCAGAGCCACAGAAGTGATCCCCGGGGTAAATTTCCTATCTCCCATCAAGGATACCCATTTTGCAAAGCTCAGGTAATGAGATCCATTAACATGCAGTCTTAATGATCCTTATTACCTGTTAATCTCATAATCTGGCAACTGCAAGCTCACAATATGACCACTAAGTTCACCTGAAGTCGTGCGTCATCATTGGCTACCTGTGTATCAGCACTGGTGCTGCAGGCATGTACAGAGACACACTTGCCAAAATTAAAGCTTAAAACTTAACAAGTTCTCTATATATTGATTGATTTGACCAAGGCTCGTGTTTGGAATATATACTGTAGGCATTTAATCTGTCTACCTGCAACACCACTGCTGACATAAAGGTGGAATTACACATGTCTGAAGCTCTCAGAAACACAAAGTCACTTTTATGTTGGACCTCAACATGCATACATGTGGATTAAAACTTTAGTTATACAGGTATTTATCATGCCTGATGATAACAGCTGCATAATGTGAGGATGTACTAAGTGTAGCCCAAAAGTTGTGGAAATATTTCAGTCATCTGAAGTACTACAATGTAAACTCCACTGTAAGAGCTCTATTGCACATTCATGTGGACCTCAGCATTCTATCAGCTTTCCTAACTGGCACTGCAGGCAGCTAGGTTTACCACACTGTACTGTCTGCAGTACCAATGCACACATATAGGTGAAGTAATTGTGATGCCACCACAGCCCACCCACTGCAGTGGATTACTCACTTTTTTGGAGGTTTTTCGACTGACATTCAATGCTACATCAGTACTGAGGTGTAGCAAGTTCAATCCCTGTTTTGGAATTGGGCATAGGGCTAAGCCAGTCCTCATTAGTGTACAGAGCATAAGGGCTACCAGATTCCTTTGTTTTGAACTGGGCAGAGCATAACTGTTTTTATGCTTTCAGAATGCAGCCCTAGTCATATGAGCTTATCTTCAACTAGTGTTTTTCAGTCATGACTCAGGGAACAGACACAAACATAACAAATACAATTAATTGTTTATTTAGAATATGATAAATAAGCATGGCTTGCTTTTCATTGAGATGCACTATTGAGCTTTTTTTATTTAAATGGACAACTGTTGGCATTTTTTTATGTAAGGACAAGCCTCTGTTACATCACTTAGGGAGGAGGACTGCTTCACCACCTACAGGAATATAACTAACTTCCCATCTCCAAGTCTGAAAAAAAAATGCCTATTTGACTAAACAGTCCAAGTCTCTCTGGAAAGAGGTCCACACACATAGACAAATATCCGCAGACACAGGCAGACACCATTTATTTATTTGTTCATTTCTTAACTAGGTAGGACTCGCATAACTCTCAATTGTCCAGATTTTCACAGAATGTCTGGAGATTTGCCTAATATTTTTGTTATGTACCGCACAAAACTTGTGGTTTTCTGGCAAATCACTGATGCTTGAAGCCACTAATTAATGTAATACATCTGAATTTCAGACTTCATGGTCCAGATTCACGAAGGCTTGCACGGAGTCTAAGAGTAGTGTAAGACGGCAGACAGGCAATATGTCTGCTGAGAGATTCAGCAATAGCCGGCAGGGGCATGCATGAGAGCTTCTAAAGCTACTCTTGCACGGACAGTGTTATGGTATGCAAATTACCTCATTTGCTGCTGAAAGCTATGCAAATAAGGTAAATTTGCGATCCAGGAAACACTAACCTGTCTGTGGAAGAGTAGTGTTATTTACAGAAATGTACTCCGTTGGTAATGGAGTACCGTTCTGCAAACAGCTAAACGGAGCTATGACAGCTCCAAATAAAGGATGCATCTAGTTGAGGAAGCATGCCAATGGCCAAATATAAGGCCATTGGCATTTGCAAATGTTGTAAATCTTTAAAATACAGTTTTTTTTTCTCCGATCGCCGATGTTTAAGAGTAGCGCAGCGCGTGCAAACGTGCTGCACTTTAAATAAATTGAAAAAAAGTGAAAAATAGCCACAAATGGGCATTTTCACTAAAAAGCTTGTTCTGCCATGCAGGTGAATGGCAGGCTGAAAACAACATGGCCACTGAGTAGTGGTTGCTAAGGGGGGAAGCTCAGTGTGAGAGATGTAACCAAGCATTAGTAGGCAATCCTATACAAATGAGGATAAGGATAGTGAATCCCAATTTTCCCCGGCATGTGAGCCATGCCCCTAGAGTGTAAGTGTAGGAGTAGGGGAGTAGTAGAGTAGAAGATAGGTGACATCATGAGGGGGTATGTCTGCAAGACTGTAAGCTGATTGGAGCACAGTGGCTTGTGTTTGCCCTGAGTTGCTCAGGATTGCAAGAGGTGGGTCTACAGTTGTACTAGCTGAAAACAAGAAACCAAAGGTGTACGCCATGAATATATCTAAAATTTCTTGCAAACGGGCACACAGCATGTGCGTGCATGTGTGCTTGTTTGCGCGGCGCTGCCTCTTGTGGAAACAGAAAGGGAAAAAGGAAGGAAAAGAAGTAGTAGGAAGTTAACCAAGGAGAACTAGCAGAGCTGCCAGGTGAAATATATCAGAATCAGCCAATTACACAGGCAGTAGACTAGCCCAGCCCAGCTCTTTAAACTCTGAAAACAGCAGTCTACCCTGTTGTTTTACCAAGAACTCTGGAACACTGCAGTATACAAAGAGTGAAAACTTAAAAAGCTTAAGTCAGGCAAAAGGTTAGGGGCTGCTATTGCTATAATAAACCAATATGTGCAAGGTGCTGAGGGTGGTGATGTTGTGAATGCTGCTGAGCAACCCACAGTGAGGAGACGGAGAAGAGTGCACAGACCCAGGGTAACCTACCAGGGGCTACATGAGCTGGAGATAGTGGAGTGCTATAGAGTGGACAGAGACCTCCTTCAGCAAATTGTTGAGCTGTGCCAGCCACGCCTCACTGGTTGGTGTAATGGTTAAGGTGTTTAGCTTACAGATGCAAGGTGCAGGGTTTGATTCTCATATGGGGTAATTGGCTAGGCTTAAAATAGTCCACAAGGGCAGTTAGCCTAGTACTAATCTATGAATCTATGAATCTCACACACAGAACCAACAGAGGGGAACCCATCCCAGTGGATACCAAGGTATGTGTTGGCCTACGAATACTAGCTACAGGTACCTTCCAGAGACCAACTGGTGATATGATGGGGGTTTCACAGGCATCAGCATCCAGGGTACTGCACCAGTTCCTGGATGCCATGTCAGCACATGTCAGTGAGCACGTATATTTCCCCAATTCCAGTGAGGCATTGGCCAGCAATATGCATCTTTTCCACCAAATACCCTGAGGTAGTGGGTGCAATAGACTGCATGCACATACACATCAAAGCAACACCCGGTGAACGGGGTAGGGTCTACATCAACCACAAGGGCTTCCCCTCCATCAACTGCCAGGTTGTGTGTGATGCCCATGGCAGAATAATGAATGTGTATGCTGGCTGCCCTGGAGTCCCACATCTGGCATCTGATGCAGCTGTACCAGACATTTGCCAATGGGGACATCCCTGACGGTCACCTAGTGGGGGATGCTGGATACACACTGGAGCTGTGGCTGATGACACCCATCAGAAATGCACACACACCCGAACAAGAATTCCATAATGAGGCACACGCACAAACAAGAAACATTATTGAGCATGTGTTTGGGATGCTCAAGTCACGGTTCTGGTGCCTGGACATATTTGGTGGAGCCTTGCAATACTCACCAACTACATGTACCCAAATTGTCATGGTATGTGCCATGCTACACAATATGATCCTGCGAAAACAGCTGCAGCAGGAACAGCATGAGGCAGGGCCAAACAGCCCCCCACCATTGCCAAGGGCTGCATAGGCACAGCGTGACTTGGAGGAGGAACAACCTGAGCCTGCCCCAGTAGACAGAAGGGGCGTGTCCAGTATGCCTTGGCCTTGGCAAAGAGGCAATGCATAGCACATACACTGACTCAGTAGGCACCCTGGAAATGACACCTCTCTCTGACTAAAACATACAATAAAAAGGATGCCTAACTTGACACTACCTGTTATCAAACATGCATAGAGTGTACTACGTGTATCCAACACAGGCAGCCATGCAGCACCACCTGAGGCATGAGTGCCCTATTTTAAGCAATATAAAGCAGTGCTAAGCACATTTTACCACCATTTAGCATATTTAAGCACAATTGCGTGGAGCTGCACACCACACAAACTAGCGCAATGTCGGGCAAAGTTGGGCAACGTTGGGCAACGTTGGGCAATGTTGGGCAATGTTGGGCAAAGTCAGGCAAAGTCGAGCAAAGTCAGGTAAATATGCTCACACCTGCTTTACTGTTCTTTAACCAGTCAGGTCTGCCCAACAGGAAAATAAAAAGCAGTGACAGGGCTCGAACTCAGGATACTGTGCACTATAGTCACAGTACTGAACCACTAAGCCATGACAGCATTTCACTGGCACAGGCACAGCAGGACAATTGTAGACTAACGCAAACACAAACAAATGCTGTATCATGCCCTCTGAACTTCCCCCCAGGCCTATGCAGACAGATAACAGCAAGCCAGGCAGTGTGATGTGGGTTGGGTAGGCTATGAAGTCACAAACTAATATACGTGAAATTGGAAGCTAAGATCTGTAGTACAGTAGTATGCCTCAAGCCAGTACGATAGGCAACAGTGCAGACTGAAATGAAGTACCTGACATAGCAGTGCAGGCCTAGCAAATGTGTATAAGTGTCAGGCGAACCCCTCATCCTATGTACACCCACAGTAACAATCAGGTGTGCCCCCTGGGTAGAAATGTACAAATAATAGCTGTCCTCCCTGTATGTAGAGATGTTGATAAGTCTATGCAAAGTGACTCATGGAAGCCCTGCAGGCCCAGCATGCTTTCTGTCAATGTACAACACAAAGTGAGCCCTGAAGTAGAAACCAACTTGATTTTTCACACACAAATAGTATATATGTCCATACTGGGCATGCTCACACACTTAGGCCATGTCTGAGTACAGCAGTGGGCCACACATATCTGGCAGTTGCATATGTTTTACCCCAGGAACCTGTCACTATTCACCAATCCTGCCTTGTGCACACAGTTATATGAAAACAGACACATATAATATATTGGAACCCTATCATAATCAAACTATGTACCACAAGTACTTAAGTTGTTCACAGAAAGTGAAAAAGCAAAGAAGATCGATAAACCTGCAATCAGTATCATGAATAAACAATGTGCACTCCAAACATTATCCAATCCATGTTATGGCAAAATAATCTGTGAAGGAGTCCATAGAAAACCATGACGCTTCCTTCTGCTATGTCATAAACAGCAATGTGCACTCATATATGTCCTGAGTCAGTGCAAACTGTAAATGACTGACATTGCCAACATCCTGTCAGACAGGCTCATACATACATACCCCCCTCTCACTGACAAAAGGCCCTATCATCATACCTGGAGATTGTGAAAGCACAGATATCACATATAGAAAGGGTAAACAGCTCCTTCCAAATGTGAAAACATGGCGTCTATGGGATTACATTGTTCCCTAGCTGTGTCATAAGTGAACTCCAGAACAAACAGACCCTGCACCTGAACAGTCTGTTGAGCCTCACCCTCTGTACAGGATATGAAACTGCTGAATGTGTTATGGCAACATTTGGCACACTCCACAAGTGTTGGTGCACAACAGACCATGGGAACTATTGTCTTATAAGCCTATTAAGCATGATCTGCAAGGCCATGGATTCCATCATGATGGAACTCATAAACAGAGCTATTGGGAGCCTACAAACACCCAACCCTACCAATTTTGGTTTGGTCAGGGGCAGATCATGGTTCCCAAACCTGCTAGACTGTTTTCAAGGCAGTCACCCAGGACATACATCAATGAAAGGAGCTACACATGTCCCACATAGACCTTTAAAAGCCCTTTTCCAACATCCCAGACACATGTCGTATCCACAAAATCAACAACCTGTGCATAAATATGTATGTCATCTGATGGATTGCCAACTGGGGCACAGATAGATCACACAAGGTAAGAATTGTGGTCTCCTGTTCAAGCTGGTAATAACTGCTGTCCCCCATGGCTCAGTCCTGGGACCCCTCCTGTCTGGTGTATACTTTTCAGAAATACAGTCAAACACACGAGGGCTATGTTTAGTAAAGTTTGTGGATGACTGCAAAAAAGTTGTCATAATCGATGTTTGGGATAACAGAGACATCCCTAAAAAGGGTCTCAGTCAGACAGATGTGGTGTCAAAATGATGGCCTCGAGCTACAGTCATACAAATACCACATAGGTGCCAACACCCTAAATATGGAGGTGATAATAAGGGATCTATGGACACATGTGGATAGTCATCTCTACTTCCAGAAACACATTCACAAAGTGGTCAGACAATCATGCTATGTGTTCCCACAAACTGCCAAGGTCTTTGCATGTAGGTCAACGAAGGTTCCCTCTACTCATCAGTCATCAGACCCATCAGAGAGTACCACAACACACGCGATGAATCTGACTAGGCACCTGCAGCAGCTGGAAAGACCACTGAATTACCTCAACAAGAGGATTACTGGCCTCAAACAGTTGCCCCATGCAACAAAACTGAATTTAACTCAATCTGTACTCTGTTGCATACTGTCTATGCAGGAGATCTCTGCCCAACAGACAGGTCCATCTGATGGTAGCACTCAGATCTGCTCTGAGTTACAGCTCAAAGGCACTAAATATACAGACCCAACTGATATTGCCACCATCCTGGCAGATAGGATCAGTGCTAACTTTACCCCCCTCTCACCCATGAAAGAGCACATCTCTATAATGGAAGACTGCAAAGTAGCTCTCATCATGGCTGAACAGGTAAAAAACACTCTCCAAAGCCAGTATCACAGCATCCATGGGACCAGATAACAACTTCCCAGGCTGTGTTCTACACAAACTACAGAATGAACAGGCACCACACCAACGTACCATGTTCAGTCACAGCCTCACCTCAGGCTTTGTGCCTGCTGAATGGTGCACAGTGACGGTTATCCCACTACACAAGGGTGGAGACACCAAGGACCCCAGGAACTAGTGTCTCATTAGCCTGATGAGTCTTTTCTGCAAGGCCATGGAATGTATCACCATACAACTTATAAAAAAAGACATTGGTAATCTCCAAACTCTGGCCCACAACCATGTTGGGTTTGTAAAATGCAGATCATGTCTCCTAAACCTGATAGATGACATTGAAGCAGTCACCAGAACCGTAGACAAGGGTAAGGTGGTTCGCACAGCCTATGTAGATCTTGCCACAGCTTTCAACACCATCCCCCAGTCTGGAATTATAGATAAACCCACTAAACTAGGTATAAATTGTTATGTCACAAGATGGGTTGCCAACTGGCTCACTGACAGAACACAAACTGTGAAAGTAGCAGACTCCAAGTATGACTTTGGACCAGTGACGAGTGCAGTACCACAGGGTTCAGTCCTGGGTCCTGTCTTGTTTTGTATCTACATCCCTGAAGTAAACTTTAACATGGAAGGTCTGTGGCTAATGAAGTTTCCAGATGACTGCAAACTAGGAGCCATAATTGTAAATACTAAAGATGTGGACATCCTACAAAAGGGCCTCACTGAGACAGATGCCTGATGTCAAAGCCATGGCCTCAAGCTCAATACCAATAAGTGTATTGTCATCCCCTTTGGTAAAAACTCTGTAGCCATGAACTACAACATAGGCGGTAGTATACTTAACACTGAAAGTGTGATAAGAGACCTTGGGTCACAGGTGGACAGTGGACACACCTGTGATAATCACATCCCCACAGTAGTCAGGAAATCCTTCTATGTGGCACACCTCATCACAAAAGGTGTCTCATGCAGAATAGAAGAGGACATTGTTCCCCTCTGCTCATCACTCACTAGATCCATAATAGAGTACAATGCCCCTTTTGCTATGTACCTCACAAGACATCTACAACAACTGGAAAGCCTGCAGAAATACCTCACAAAGAGCATTAGTGGCCTGAAATACATGCCATACACAGACCATCTCAAAATGCTCCAGCTGTACTCTCTCACATATCGCCTACTCAGAGGTGATCTCTACCTAACATACAAAGCTATGTCAAACACAGAGCTGTTGGACATGCTCCACGTAAAACACTCACAATCCCTCTGATCTTTGGCCCCAAAACCCAGAGTGAAATACAAAAGGAAGGGGTGTATCCATTTACCTTATGGATACCCACACCTTCAGGTTTGTGGCACAGCATGAGGCCTTGGAGACCATGCAAGTGTAACTAACATTGGGCAAAGCTGCTTATCAGATTGTAGCCTGCTACAGATCACCTACCTTGTTTCAGGAACCTCACTCAGTATTCCTGAGAACAGTGGAAAATATAAAGGTCCTATCAAACACCATTATATGAGGAGATTACAACTACCCAAACATTGAGTGGGAGAATTACTTGTGTACAACGTCCTTTGCCCAATGTTTCCTAGAGTTTAAAAACTCAAACGCCCTGGAACAGCTGGTCACCATGCCCACTAGAGGTGATAACATACTTGACCTGATCATCACCAACATGTGGTACCAGTGTTCCACAACAGAGATAAACCCCTTGCTGGTAATATCAGATCATAAAGTAATTACACTGGACATCCACATCCCCCCCCCCCTCAGTCAAGGAAATCACTGTGAAGACATTTTCAAAAGCAAACTGCACACTTCCCAAGACCAAAGTGGAAAGTTCCAAAGCTCCCTTGCTATAGGATAATGCTATACAATCTGCCGAATCATTTACAAGTGCATTCTATGAGCATCTACAGGGATGCATGGATCGAGACATCCCAAATAAAACCAAGATGCACTCCTCCAAAAATAAGAAACCAATTTGGTGGTCATCACCCATAAATAAGCTATACAACAGAAGGAGGAAATGAACACATGATAGAGCAAACTTCACAAAAGGAAAGGCATCACTGATCATTATTAGGAAGACACAATGATCGCTCATAAAATAATCCAAGGCCAGTTTCTAAAGACAAATTGTCAAGGAATGTAAGAATAACAACCACAAAGCCTTCGTTAGCTATACCAAACATTTAGGTGTCAACTCTCAAATATGCTGTCAGCTACTGCAAAATGGCAAATAATACACTGAACCAACTTACATTGCCCACATCCTGGGGAACAAGTTCAGTGCAAACCCCCCCATCACCCCCAAAAGGGCCTGTGTCCATCCCAGAAGAATGCAGAGCCCCAGACGTCATGGACATACAGGTAAAAACAGCCCTCTCCAAAGCTAAGAACACAGCATCAATGGGACTGGATGGTGTCCCAGGCTGTGACTTACACCAGCCCCAAAAGGAACTACACCCTTACCTACATTCACTGGTCCAGACTCAACCTTACCACGGGCTATGTACCCAAAGAATGGCATACAGCAACAGTTATCCAGCTCCACAAAGGGGGTGCCACAACAGAACCAGGAAACCATTGCCCTATAGGCCTATTCAACCTGGTCTGCAAAGCTATGGAGCAAATTATCATGGAACCCATAAACAGAGACATTGGGGACCTTCAGACACTGGACTCTACCCAACTTGGCTTTGTTAAAGGCAAATCCTGCCTCCTAAACCTAGTTGACTTATTTGAAACAGTTACCAAGGACATAGATGGAGGTGAAAGTAGTCCACACAGCCCACCTGGACCTCACTAAGGCCTTTCGACACCATTCCCCACTCTGGCATCATGGACAAGCTTACCAGCTTGAACATTAACAGCTATGTCACAGGATGGGTGGCCAACTGGCTCATAGATCAAACGCACATGTTCAGAGATGCGGGTGCCATGTCCAACTCTAAACTAGTCACAAATGGCATCCCACAGGTCTTGGTCCTGGGACCCCACCTGTTCAGTAGATACTGCTCAGAGGTACAGGCAAGCATGGGAGGAGTATGGCTGAACAAGTTTGCAGATGACTGCTAACTGTGGTCCATAATCGACTCTACATCTGACACAGACATCCTCCAGAAGGGTCTTACAGAGACAGATACCTGGTGTCAAAACAATGCCCTCAAGCAGAATGCCAAATAATGCATAGTCATCCCCTTTGGATAAAACAAAGTGCACACAAATTACCACATAGGTGGTAATCCAGTATGTACGGAGAATGTAATTATGGCCATGGGGACCCAGGTAGATAGTAAACTCTCCTTTGATGATCACATTGCCAAAGTGTTTAGAAATTCCTTCTATGTAGCCCACCTAATGTCACCTAATGTAACCCACTTTGTCTAGTCTGATGATGTCACCATCCTACAAATATATCTGTGGAAAAGAGAACTCCCAGAAATGTGTATAGCGTGTCATGTAAATGTGTACTGCTCTAGTATCATAAAGTAGTTAGGTAGGGTTTTGAATCCTGCATTTGACAACTGCAAGAGAGTGTGTGTATATCTCCTTGTAGAGGAGCAACCTTTTTGGAGACTACTACAACACCTTAAAAGTGGTATACTTATCTTTGTCAAGTCTGATGATGTCACCATCCTACAAATACATCTGTGGAAAAGAGACCTCCCAGTAATGTGTCTAGTGCATTGTGTTAATGCATACTTCTCTAGTATTATTAAGTAGGGGTTTGAATCCTGCACTTGACAACTGTATGAGAGTGTGTGTGCATCTCCTTGTAGCGGAACAACCTTTTTGGAGACTACTAAAACACCTTAAAAGTGGTATACTTATCTTTGTCAAGTCTGATGATGTCACCATCCTACAAATATACCTGTGGAAATGAGAACTCCCAGTAATGTGTATAACATGTCATGTTAATGTGTACTCCTCTAATATTCTAAAGTAGTTAGGTAGGGGTTTGAATCCTGCACTCGCCAACTGTATGTGCGTGTGTCTCTCCTTGGGGCAAAGCAACCTTTTTGAAGACTACTGAAACACCTTAAAAGTGATATACTCATCTTTGTCAAGTCTGATGATGTCACTATCCTACAAATATACCTGGGGAAAGAAGAGTTCCCAGTAATGTGTATAGAATGTTATGTTAATGTGTACTGCTCTAGTATCATAACCTAGTTAGGTAGGGGTTTTTAACCTGCACTTGGTGAGTGTATGTGTGTGACACAGTTGGTCAATGTGTTGTGGATTTTGCTTTTACTACTGTATGACATATCACAATGACAACAGTATGTGCATTGCACGTCAGGTAGCTGTGTGGCAAATACATATATGTACATGTGAACTCAATTATTTCATGGGTGGGTACACTGCTTTTTCCATGAACACATCTGTTATCTTTGCCAGAGTGTGCTGCCACTTTCCAGACCTTAGGTCACATCTGTATGCTTGTGACAAGCCCAGCCACTGTAGTGATCCCTGGCCTAGGTCATCCATGTCACACACACCCATTACGGTTTCTATTGAATAGTGTGAGTGAGGGTTTATGCCTGAGGTATATTTCAGACCTGTTCAAATGCAGCAAAGTCTGTCAATGATGGCTATTCATTATAGGTGTACAACAACCTTTGTGGATATGCATGCAGACCCCTTATTGCTTATGTGATTCACTGAAGGATTTCAAAATACCTTTGGAAATGTGATTACCAAAGGAGAGATGACATAACACTTGGCTGTATGTACACATCGGTACCTGTTCAACATGTTGGGGGCTACTACCTATGTTGTACTGTGGGGATACTATGTTTTGTAAAGGTGGATGACTATGCTTTAGTTGGCTTATAGCTTTAAAGCATGGGTTTGACAACAGGTATCTGTCTCTATGATACCCTTGTGGAGGATGTGTGTGTCATCTGGAGAATGCATTATAGGCCACAGTATGTATTTCCAGATGTGGACGGACATATACCTACTGTGTTTGCTTGTACCTAAGAGAGCCATATGCTAAACAGGAGTGGTCCCAGGAATGGGTGCAGGTGAATACCACTGGTTACTGGCATAGTATAGTACCTGAAGGATCCAAATGTTACTGTATCTCCTACATCTGTGTATCAGTTGTCAAGACATCATCTAATGATTGTTTATGGTCAGGCTGTTGAGGTTATGCATACTACCAGAGTGCAAACCAATGACAGATAGTAACAGTATCACCCACAGCACAGTGTCAAACCATGTCATACACACATGTGTACCCCAGTTCCAAAATGTGTGTATTACAATGCATACTGGCCACCAATAGAAATTATGGAGTGTTAACACTGTGTAATACAGGGCATGTCACCATGCCCATGTGTCCACTATGCACGTACATGCAGACAGTGCACCTCCACCATGTTCACAAATGTACACCTACAATTCTGTGCTGCACACATCCCACACGTACTAACCACTCTCTAACACATGCTGCCAATATTACACACATCAGCCAAGTGGCACGTGGGCAGACAATACACTATTGAAATTAACACTGGTGTAAACAATACTTCATTGACAATCATAGCTTTAATGCATCATGCCTGCTCAGCTACACCTTCAAGGATATCATTACACTTTACTGCTGACAACATGCTAACATTGCTATACTGCTATAAAGTTGCCCTGTGCATCAGCACCATGTTAGCCTGTTCCTGCATCAATGTTACAGATGACAGGAGGTGGCACAGGTTTCATCATATGCACAAGGTGTGTTGTTGGTTTGCCAGAGGCCTACATTGAGCCATACAATCGACATGTATGTGTGTGTGTGTGTGTGTGTGTGTGTGTGTGTGTGTGTGTGTGTGTGTGTGTGTGTGAGGGCCAAGAGTACTGGTATGGGCCAATGTTGATGTAATGTGTGCGGGTATGTGTTAGCCCTAGGTGTCTGGTTTATTTGTGTGTATGTCTGCATGCACACAGTTCCACCATGTGGCTGCCATATATGGGGATTTGTGGGACAGCCACTGACTGCACCTGCCAGGCTTTACAGATCACCGTCTCTGGCCACGGATATGGTACCTGTTCCTGGCAGGGGTGCTACTGACAGTATCATATACTAAGCTAGACTGGGTAATATCCTCAGAGGTAGACATATGTACACTGGACCCAGGTCCCTGCTGGGACTGGCCAGAGCCATGTGCACGTGGTCTTCTAGGATGGTCTATGGACAGCCCACCCCCAACATTGCTGGGGCTGGTACTGGCACTACGAGAGTGGCTGTGACTTGAGGGACGTCTGCAGCGACTGCCAGCTGCTCATGTTGATGGCATACATCCACGTCGACGTCTCAACCATCCCGCACTGTCCTGACACATGGACATGACATTGCGGAGGACATCTAATGTCTCACTCAAACGTCTATCAGTGACCTCAGTGTAATTATGGCTGGCACCTGCTAGGTCATGGATACTGTCATTTAAAGTGGTGTTATGTGCCCTCTGTGCCCTTAGTCCCTGTCTGGTGTACCGTTCCATATGTGCCTGTGCCTCCATGACAGCCTGGAACATGCGTGAGTTTGTAAGACCCTTGGCACGTCTGCCAGGGGCATGGTGACCAGCAGTGCTCCAATGAGAACCCCTGGACATCTGCCTATGTGGTACCATTCCAGACTTCTGGGTATGGCTGCTGTGTCCAGATGCATGTGTCATAGATACTACACTGTTCTGGCCATTGCCGACTGTACACTCTCCCTCAGCTAAGGGCACTGGTGATGATGGATGTATTGGCAGTATGACTGTGTGCATGGATGGGGTGAACACTTGTGTACTGTCGATTGGTTGCCCAATGATAGACCCTGGCAAACATGCCTGTGCCTCAACACACCTATCCTCATTATCACTATTTGTGTCAGTGGCATCAGGTTCCCTGCTGCATTGAACAAGCCCAACCTCAGCACCTGTGAGAGGAAGACAGGAAACACACTTTACGACCTGTACATGATGTCAGAACACATGCACACATGCACACATGAACACATGAGCACATGAACACATGAACACATGCACACATGCGCACATGCACACAAATACACTCCTCACTAAAGCAGACACACACACACACACACACACACACACACACACACACACACACACACATACACACACACACACACACACACACACACACACAAGCACACACACACTGCTAGCAATCCAGAACATACTCAATAGCAGTTAATGGTGGGGTACAGTATCACAAGCCAAACAGTCATATCACACGTGTCAGCATGCAGGACGTGTGTTACTCAACAGCATGCAGTGAGAGTATAGACAGTCCTTGCTAATAACAGTATACATGGCTTTGATGCATGTGTGTTGTTGTTTAGTGATTGGCCTCACCCTCGAATGCAATGTGTAAATGGACACAACATTGCTGTGCAAGTATTACAAGCTCTTCAATGTGCTGTGCACCATCACTCACAGGTATACATATTGTGGCTGGATGTGTATCTGTGTGTCACACAGATATCCATTACTGATTAGAGTGTCTATGTTTTTAGCAGATAATTGTGGACACAGGTTTAGCTCATGCATGCTATGTATACACACAGGATGAGTGGTGCGTGTATACCTGATGGAATACCATTGCTCAACATAGCAATTGTACAGTAGTTATGGTGAGTGTAGAACATATTGTGGACATGCCAGTGCCAGCCATGACATGGCATGCTACAACACAACTGCAACATTAAACATCACACATACCCAATTTGTGTCATGTGACCCATATACTCAACAGCATTACAAGACATATATGTGTCACTTTGTGCAAATGGTGATTGCTATGCATATTGTGTATAGGTGCATATGTTTGCACACACAACATTGAGGTGTATAGCAATGAATGCTATGTATAGCAATGAATGCTATGTGTAGTACTGTGGTTACTGTAACTGGATGGGGTGCAGTACCATGAGCCATCATCATGCAGCATCATGTGGTCACTCAAGGCTACTAATGTGTGCCAGACCGGCACCTATCATGCTGTACCTGAACTGCAGTACCATGGCTACATTCACCATTTCACAGCCAGTTGTTACATGGGTTTGTAAGGTGCCCAATAGGGAGCATTGCCTAACATGAATGTGTTGTGTGTTGAAGAGTGTCGCACCACCCCATGATAAACCTCTACCCATCAGGTATATTATGTGTGCTGTGTGGATGACATTTGGGATACTGGGGTGTGACCTTACAGTGGGTGTCTGAATACGCCATGTGTAGCATATTAACATGTACTGCATATGACAAAGTTGTGTATGTTGTGTGCATGTGTATCGACTCTGCCTATCCAATGTCCACTACAGTGTAGCCACAATTGTTTGGGATGCTCTGTGTATTGCATGTGTTTGAGGCAGCTACTCATGTTACTGAGATGTGCATAGTCTCACAGCAAACATGCACAGCATGCATTTTGCATAGGTGTGTTACATGTGTACATGGCCTACACCTCACCTATGACATGCACATTTTATTTGCAATATTAAATGTAGAACACACTCACCAGCATGGGTCTGCTGCCTTGCTGTCACACCAGAGGGACCTACAAGGATATGAGACAGTTTGTCAGTGGCAACAGCTGTGGCATTGCTACTGTAGGTTTGCAATCTTACAGTAGCACAATGGTTGACAGTCACAGGCCTACAGATCATGTTCCAAATTATCAGTATTGCACAACACCAGGCTCCACATCTTCTAACTACACAGTGCACATCTCACATATGCATGATCTACCAACAGAGGTAACAGTAGTCTGCAGATATGCCATGTTACCTGCATGCTCCATGTGAACTTGCTGGGTGGCTCCGGCCTACATGATGATACATGTCTGCTGTTGTTGTTGTTGGCCAGGAGCCACCAGGCTCAGGAGCAGCTCCTCCACTCTGGTGAGGGGGGATGGATGGTAACCCCACCACCTGTGGCAAGCTGTTGTCTACGGACATCAGACGCATGCTGCCGGACATGTCTAAGTAAATCACTGCAGTGATGGTGTACCTGCTCATATGTCCGGTTATGCATGCCTATGTCATTTACCCTATGGACAACATCTTGCCACTGTGCAGTCTGCTTATGCTGGTCCTGGCTGGATCTTGAGAAAAGCAGTGTGTAGTGCTGAACCAGACTGGTTGTTATGATGTCATCCTCAGCAGGACTATAGGTTGGGTTGCGATTGTGGGCCATGAACCCTGGAAGACAATGAATCAATATGTGTGAGCAAGTCATGTGGCACACTTAACGTTCTACAGTACAGATATCACTGAACTGCCATAAATAGCAACCTATTGTCTGTCAGAGGATACACACTTTTAATACCACATATCAGTGCTCAACCCACAACTGCCTGACAGTGCCTGGCACGCTCTATATATTAAACCATGTTCTGCACAGCAACAAAGAGAAACCACTATGTAAGACTATACAACAGTACATGGCACACTGTATGCAACACAATGCACTACCTAGCCACAGGAGGTATATATCAAGCTAATGCATAAAGAAATATGTCATTCATTGCAATAATTGTAAAGTCCAGTTACAGTGTTACCAGTATACCACACTAGTTGTTGATGGCAACCCCCTGCCTAAAATATGTGCACATTTGTGAATATAGGTGGCATACTGCTGTACTAGACTATACATGTTGCTAGATACGCACTTATATCCTGTAACACACATATCACCGAGGGCATGTTACAGGCATACCCGCACACACACATCAGACATACATACAAGACACACAGGTATGGCAACCCAGATGAACTTTACATGTGTACCATACAGTACTGTGTGTCAGTACTTACAAAACCTTATGCCTGAGGTATGTAATCTGTGAGGACTACAGGGAACACACAAAACAGTGGTTCCAAGCAATGTGGACATACACCATACTGTGCTGTTTAGGCCTACAGCTTCAGGTAGTACTACAGTTCATACAGGATTTAGATTCACCAGCAGTACCAATCAATAAGCATACATGTACTGCTTTAGCCTCCAATGGCACACCCTAGTTAACACCAAGGGACTACGTAAGACCATATGCCATACTGCTTTTTCTGCCTAGCAATAGCATACATATCTTTTGCTGGGATCAGAGCTAGGACACAAAATATCATGACAGAAACAGTTTCCCACTAAGCTATCCCACGTATACACAACTGTGACACATTCACCAACACATTCACCATCACACTCAGTCAAACTCACATAGCAATTATTTCAACAAGTACATGTGGGCGTGTATTGGTTCATAGGTAGGTAATAGGCTATTGGCCCTAGGGCCTATAGAAGCTTAGCCAGATGGTACCCTGGCCTTTGACAGCCAAGTAATTTAATTTCATGTGCCCCTGTCAAGCAGAGCCACAGAGGTGATTCCCGGGGTGTATTTCCTATCTCCCATCCAATCATCAAGATTATTCATGACGAGTGCTACTGAGGAGCTTTGTTTGTTCTTGATAGGTAGTTTGTTCCAGAGTACGGGATGTCTCTGAGATGGGAATCTATCCCTCCAGCATGTTCTGTTTATTGAGGTGACAAGGTTTAGGTCGCTAGAGCATGTAGCTCGTAGGGATTGTGATCTGTTTACGTGGAGCATGTCCAACAGCTCTGGGTTTGACATAGCTTTGTATGTTAGGCAGAGGTCACCTCTGAGTAGGCGGTATGCGATGCAGTCTAGCTGTGGTTTTGTGAGACAGTCTGCATAGGGCATCTGTTTGAGGCCAGTAATACTCTTTGTGAGGTATGTCTGTGGCCTTTCCAGTTGCTGTAGATGTCTTGTGAGGTACATGCTAAAAGGGGCATTGTACTCTATAATGGGTTTTGTGAGTGATGAGTAGAGGGGAACACTGACCTCTTTTTCCCTGGATAACACACCTTTTGTGATGAGGTGTGCCATGTAGACAGATTACATGACTAGTGTGGCACTGTGATTTTCAAAGCGAAGTCTACTGTCCACCTGTGTCCCATGGTCTCTTATCACACTTTCGGTGTTAAGTCGACTACCACCTATGTGGTAGTTCATGGGTACAGAGTTTTTACCAAAAGGGATGCCAATGCATTTTCAACTTTGAGCTTGAGGCCATGGCTTTGTCACCAGGCATCTGTCGCAGTAAATATGACTCTGTCTCTCTCTCTCTCTCTCTATATATATATATATATATATATATATATATATATATATATATATATATCATGGTGGGAATATCAATTATGCAAAGGATGTGAGGTATACAGTTATGTAATAATATTGCACAGTCATGTGCGAAATGCATTGAAGGTGTTCTCAGCCCATGTAGCTTTAGCAGGCCTCACTGGCTGCAACACTGCAAACCTAACAAATCACACCCACAGCGTTTAACCACCACATGTCATATACCAGCACTGTATGCTGTCTTGTTTGCCACACACTACAACCTACATACAAATATGCACATAACAACCTTCACCAACATATATATGGCCACCCTTCACAAACAGTTGCAGTATGTCCATTGCTCTATGCACATGTACAGATGCTAATATATCTGACACAGATATATCTCTCCGTATGTGTGTGCCATACACACACAAGGTCCACACTGTTGTAAGTCCCTGAACCTCACAGCTGACCTGTTGGGCCTTGCTGCAACATTAACAGGTGTCACATGTGAGCACACAGATATTAGAGGGTGTATATATAGCTGCAAATGCTAGATTAGCATACTAGCCTGGTACAGCAGTTGCCACTGCTAAGCTACACGTTAACATGACTATCATGCATGTGTTACTTTGTCACATCCATGTTTATATAGCTGTATGCTCTACTCCCCCACGCAGCCATTGTCCACACTACTGTACAGAACACAGATAACATGGATCAGATGTTTGACATTTAATGCTGAGCTACATATGTCACAGTTATGTCCCACTTCACACAGCTACACACTGATTTGTCCATGACAGTAGTTATGCAGGGCATCCTTGCATAGATACGTACTGCTGCCACATATGGATGTTTCAAAGTATGTAGAGTACTCTTCAAAAACATCTACTACATGCCAGTAAATACATATCTGTTACATACCTTTCCTTTGTATGTGTTGGTAGTATTATGTTCCGTGTGTCTTTGGCTTTTTTTTTCTGTTGATGAGGGTGTGTGTCTCTCTCTCTCTCTGTCTCTGTCTCTGTCTCTCTCAATATCTGCAATGGAATGATTGTGTGTGTGGGCAGCAAGTACAGCCTGCTTTTATAGGTATCTGCACATGTGCATGTGATGGCCTCTGCGCCAATTGGTGGCCACCATTTGGTAATTGCATGCAGCCTGCTGTGTGGTAATTGCAGTACTCACTGTCATAGCAACCCAATGCTATAAATTGCTATGTCAGGTAGGCGTAGCCCTTTTAGCTTTCCAAAGTGGGGTCCATGCTTGTTTGCTGTGGACACCGTTGTTTAAGTCAGAAGGTTGGTATAGTTCTTATATCTGAAGCTGGGGGTGTAGCCAATGATTTAAATGTTGTACTCAGACCAGAATGTTGCCACTTCCAGTACACAGTTGTCAGTGTAGAATTGTACTCACCCCTACAAATATTAACACAAGATACATGGGAGTATGTAATTTCTTTTCTACGTATACGATTAACTGCTGTACAAAAGTAGTTATTGAGATGTATTCATTTGGCACATGAACTGTTTGTGAACTGCTATACTGTGAATATTAATGTACTCACGTCTGCACAGTTTGTGCTTTTTTCTTGTTGACATTAGAACAGGATGCTCAAGAAAACTGGGCAGTTCCAGTACTATGTATGCCTACCTACATCCATGGTAGACCCTGAACACACAGGTATATTGTACATTTGGGTGGGGATGCAGACATACAGAAAGCATTATGTGTTATTGTGTGAATGTTATCTTGCTGGACTTAAAGGGTTGCTTTGTACCTGTTAGTTTAGCAAGGCAAGTAGTGTGTCTGCATAGCTCCCAACTGTGGACCTATCCAGATAGTAGCCAGATGTTAGGCTGTTGTTCTCTGTCTGTGCAACACACAGGTCTTTTCAGCACTGGTACAATGGCATTGTTAAAGTCATTTGCTACCAGTACATGGCTACATCCTTTGGTATTTCAGTGTTGTACTCCTACATAAGGGTATGCTTGTGGAACTCCTTCCAAAGCTATTTGCACAGTGTGTAACAGCAGAAAAGCTGATATGCCTGTGTGTTTCTGCCTCAGCCAGGCCTCTGAAACACTCAGGTACATATTTGAACAGAGTGAGGTAAAGTGAGGTACACCTTCAAAATATTAGAGACAGTAAGTGGAGACTTTGGGAGAACCAGTGTATATAGATTATTACACCTTTTCTGAAATACAAGCAGTGTCTCACTCCTACATATTGTCATTATTCATTAGGTGTAATACCCCACCTTTCTGCCTAATGTCAGTACTTTTCAGGGGATTCAGAGGGACACAGATAACATATGTTTCAAAATCACGGACATCCCTGAAATGTAGTCACAGTTGGGATGTATGTCCTCTGCCCTAATCAGATATGCCACTGTTTGTCCTGCTATGATACTGTGTGGGGGTTGTAAAGTGCTGCTGTAACATCATTTACTGCTAGAATGGCTGGTTCTCTTATCACAGTCATGTAATGCAATTCCACAAAAACTGCTGGTAAAGTTCCACAGAACAGGTTTTGTGTTATGGAATTCCTATTTTTCCTTTACATTCACTCATTCTGATGCATGATATATCTATTTCAGCAACAGCCTGCTGTATGTCTACTGTGGCTTAGTGATACTTCATGCGGTCTAGTGTGTCCAAGGTCCGGGGTTCGAGACTGACAGAGGTGTTTTCTTTTGCTGCTGAGCAGAACAAGGGCCCTCACATGCAGGGTGACTAAGGCACTTTTAAGCAGTTGTAAGCGGGTTTGCGTGGGTTTGCGTGAAGCTTAGCAATACTTAGCTAACCGCACACAAGCGTACACAGGCGCACACTCGAGCAAACCTGCTAGCTACTGCTTAAAAGAGCTTACTCCCGCTATCCCTCGCACTCGTTTCTTTGAAAGAAAAGAAAATGGGGAGATAGGACAGTGGTGAAAAAGGGGCACAAAGAGGGAAAGACAGTAGGAAAAACAGCTCAGGATGTGCAGGACGGGTGTAGGGAAGGACCATAGCTGCCCATTTCTTTTACAGCAATAGTTGTGCATATGCAATAATTTTGGAGGGAAATATGAAATCTTCCACCCCTGAGAGAGGGGTGAGGACAACAAAGTATGTTGTACTGCCAATTAAATTACATTTTATATGTCCAGCAGACATGTGTGTGAAATGGGCAGCTATGTATGGGGCGTAATTTATTTTTGGAGCAGATTGCCCTTTTTTTTTCTTTTTCCAGGTGAGAGTGGAATGTGGGGTAGGGGATGTAGGTATATTTGGGGAGGTAGGTTAGGGAGGAAAACAGACAGGACAAACAAGATGCATACAGGGGTGGAATATGATACATGTGGGGGGTGAACAACATTGACGGGGAAGGATGTTTGGAAACCGTAAGCCCATGAGCCCACAGATGGCGACAGTGGAACTGAGATCCCCACCCCATGGGCAGTCACCACTGGACCTTCACATACCAGAGGGTGGCTGTGCTGGGGGCTGCATAGGAGGGGCAGGCTCACTCATGAGTCGAGCCACTCGTGCCTCAAGCTGGCATAGAAGAGTAGTGACAGAACGCTGGATCTCCCTACGCACCACAGCCTGGACCGTTCGGAGGGTGAGAGGAGGCCCTCCTCCACCCACACTTGCATGGGGGGATGATCCCCATCCCTTGCAGTGCTTCCACCCGAAGGTGGCACAGGCCCAGTGGAGGAGGAGGTCCCAGGCTGGGCACCAGACCTGCTGCTGCCAGGTGCCATCGCCAGCTGAGGTGGGACAGGTGGGTCCGCTGGGACCAGCCTTCCCATACATTCTATGTTTAGGAGGATTTAATGACAATATGGGTTGGTAACAGCCAACAGCATTCCAAATTAGTTGTAACAGCATGCAGTAGTATTCCCATTAACCCAACACACCAGAGTTCCAACAGTTGAACAGCAAGCATAACACATGCATATATAGAACAACAGTGGACATTCCAACAGCATGCAGGATTAATTGGTGGCAACAGGCCACCAAGATTGTGGTATTTGAACAGGGCACATGCATCAAAGTAAATGCAGATATTTATAAACCAATAGGACATATGTCCCAACAAATGTTTTGAGATTAGACATACCCATTGAGGTGTGGAATTGCATTTTTTATGCACATACAGTAGGGTGTAAAAAGATACCTCCATTAACAACTTATATATACTTATAGTTTACATTACATTCCTATTGACTGCAGGTTTATATCCCCTACATGTATTATTACACTAGGCAATGTCCGTTAAATTGTGAAATGGGTTTTGCTAGTTCTTTATATACCTGACTTCTATCTGACATACAAACAGTCCAGGATGCAGATGTTACTGCTACATAATTATATATTATATTTATATTTATATATCTACATATCTAGATGTGTTCAGGTGACATTATCAGTTATATTTTAACAGCCCCCTACATTTCTAGCAGCACACTGACATTTCTGGGGAGCACAATAACAAGCTACTCATGTGCCAGATTAACCTAAACATGCCGGTCATGAACCAACAGTTGAAGACTGTATATATGCTTAACAGCTACTGGCACTCCCTTCATCCACTTTATATGGGCCTACCCAACAGTGGGTTGACAGCGCTTAATACAACAGTACTATTGCTATAATGCATATCAAAGAAAGTGACATGGACACACTCCAGGAATTATACCTTTATTAATTACATAACACACTTTTCTAGAGGCTCTCTCATTTATTTGATATAACAGTGCATGCAGAAGACTTATTCAAGATGTATTATACCTTTATTAATGGGTTACAACACTCTTTTTCAGGCTCTCTCACTTATTTTATATAACAGTACATGCAGAGAAGTTATTCAAGACTTATTATACCTTTATTATTGGGCTACAACACTTTTTTTCAGGCTCTCTCACTTATTTTATATAACAATACATGCAGAGAAGTTATTCAAGACTTATTATACCTTTATTATTGGGCTACAGCACTTTTTTTCAGGCTCTCTCACTTATTTTATATAACAATACATGCAGAATAATTACTAACCTGCCTGGTGGCGCAGCCTTAGCAGCCTATCTGCATAGGTTTGCTGATTCGCAGCTGTGAAGTAAATGAAGTGATATTGAGACATACCTATACATAATATAGACTACAATAGAAATTCTTACATACTTTATTCCATGGCTACCTACTCAGTAGTGGGGCATTTTCCATCCCACAGGCCTCCTGTATCCACTGGTTCAGTTGGTCCTCCTTGTGTCTCTTCAGGTCTGAGTAGTGGTGTCTGACCTGCTCACCAGTCCGAGGGACGCTTGTGGCACTGGTGAGATCATGAGCTAGATGGTTCCAGGCTTCCGCTTTGTATTGGGTACCTTGGAACTGGCCTGCAGGAGTCTCTCCTCATGATTATGGATGAGGAGCCAAACCATTACTTTTGACTCCTCAATGCCCCAACGTTGCGCTCGAAATTGAGAGCCATCTCCAACACCAGCTATGCTGACTGCAGATGGGAGCTACAACCAGTTATGGCAAGTATTCCCGCCTATGGAGCTTAAATATGCCTCATTTCCCGCACTTATCTGTGATTGGCCGATTTTGAGGAACCTCAGCTGAAAGCACACCTGCTTAGCAATGGGTAAACTTCTATTGATATGTATGTGTGTGTTGAAAGTGCATGCATATGAAAAGCTGTCATGTCTTAGTGGTTCAGTACTGTGATTATGGTGCACAGTATCCCGGGTTTGAGGCCTGTTATTGCTTTTTATTTTAATACTGGCCAGACTGGCTAGGAGGTGTAGCTGTGTTTAGCTGACTTTGCTCAACTTTGCCCAACATTGCTCTACGTTGTTCTACGTTGCCCGGCGTTGCGCTAGTTAGCACAGTGCGCAGCTATGCGCAAACATGTTCTGTTTGCACTAGTTAAAGCAGTGCTAAGCTATGATGAATTATACTGAAATGTGCATAATACTGGTAAACTTTGCTTAGCAGTGCTTCACATTGCTTAAGATACGTTACTTATGCATTCATCAGTATGCATGACCATTCCACTTTCTTATATATATATATATATATATATATATATATATATATATATATATATATATATATAAAATATGTTCACTACTACATAGGCCATTTCAAAGCTTTTTACTAAAATTTCAATGATAAATGTCAGGAATTCTTTTCATATATAGATTTCCAACAGAAAATAAAAAGGGGAGTGGTGGGACTCGAATCAGGAATATCTCCTCTTTGTGCAAAGGTTCTACCACTATGCTATTTTGCTTAATTTGCATATAAGTTTCTTAGTATCCTCTTTGATGTCTTGACTGCTAACTGTAGCTAAGCAATGGGCAAACCCGCGCAAACACACGCAAATACGGGCAGCTATATCGGGAATAATAAAAAAAAAATAACAGTTTTACATTTTATAATTTCCTGGGGTTTAGAATGTGGGGGAGTGTAGTGTTGGGTATGTACACATTTGAGCGAACTCACTCATGCCAGTTGACATTTCCCAATTGAGAGACTTGCAGGGGTGTGGATTTTTGGACTGCTCGGCAGTCCGACACGCCCCCTGCACTCATGCATGCTCCGTGTTAGCCTTTGAGTTGAGGCAGCGCGCCCTCATTAATATGCATGGCTCGCTGCCGTCTTACTCTTAGACTGGTGTTTCCATGTAAGACTACTTTAGTCTTACACAGAGGATTTGTGAATCCTCGGGCATATCTTTTAGAAAATACACGCTAACAGAAACTGTAATTTTAGCAACTTTCTAAGTTTATAAGAGCAATATTTAAAATATGCCCCTATTTTTGGGCCTTTTCTCCTCATTATTTTAGGCTTTGTCTAAATTTCTTTCACTAAGAGATTGAGAGGTAGGGGTAGGAGGGCTGATCTTAATGAACAGTTTTCTTCTTCCCTGAGCTGGACCATAAATAAGGAGAATCATGATGACTAAACAATTAAAAATGCATTAACTATCTTCCTATACTTTTCATCTCACTTTTAATTTCTTGGAATGTCATTTTTAATGTCTTTGAAAATTACTTTCTGTCAGAATTACAAGAATTGCATTTACACAGCACAGGCATACCTTTAGTAAGACACACTTGTGGTATAAGTATGTTAGATAGATTTTTCTTTAAGTGTATTGAAGATGTTTTAAAGTAAATTCAAGTAATAAACCTCTAAAGTTGGCCATAAGCAATGAAAACATGCGGTATATTGTTTAGTCTCTGCAGTACCTTAGCCACGTCCACCACCCTGCCCCTCTTTGGACTATGCCCCCTCAGCACAACTTCCCCAGTCTCCACCAGGAATCATTGCATTGAATACCTATTTAACAGTCCTCCCCTTATGGGATGGTAACAGCCATCCCTCCCTGCTGCTCTGTCAATCACCAAATTGCTAAATGATCCCCAGTCACCTAGGCCATAGTCAGGGCTTTATCTCTCAATGCCATCAGGTCAGCTGCAAATTATACAGTTTTGGTGCAAAACAGGCTCTTTTCGCAATTTATTTTGTTGAAAAGAGCAGTCTCCTGTGATTATTCTTGGAGCTGAAAACTCTTGCAATAACATCATGAAAGACTGAACCCACTATGAATCATTACGTAAACTAATTCTAACATACTGATTGTGTATAGTAACTATGCCAAACACTCTAACGGTATATCAACCATAGTACTGCAAGTGTAAGAAAGGTTGAAATAAAGATAGTGTAGCATAATTGCAGATATCTTCTGCAAATGTAATATCCCCACTGCTTTTGGTGTACACTTACTTGTTGCAATCGAATACTATGCATCCATTGTCATGGTGCCCTAGGAAAAAGGTCCCATGGTGACCCCCTCAACCTGCTGTCCACTGCTTCGGCCCACCACTTTCACTCCTGATAGGCAAAAACAGTTTCCTTCCACCCTGGCCTCACACTGCAATCCAAATTACTTTTTTCTTTCTTTGCTCACATTTTGTCTTACTCTTCAGCATTTTTTACTGAATCCTTACAACACACCCTAACTGGTCAAGACTTCACTGTAATAACCATTAAGGAAATAACTGAATTAAACTTAGGGTCTGAAGACTACTAACCCCCCCCCCCCACCAAGAGGTATGGGAGTCTAGAAGCTCTGGGAAATGCACTATTCTTAAAAATAGAGGGGTTGCTTACAATACTATGAAACCATGTTTCAGTAACTGCACATATAGAAATGTGCTCAAGTTGCAGAAGAGTCTCACGTTTGGACATTTTTTGTTAAGATTCCTGGTATTAAGTAGAATCACAGTAATATGTTCCAGATTACAATGTAGCAAGTTGGAATGGTTATCAGTTGCATTGTGCCTAAAAAGGCACTATGGGGGCAGCAAAGACATTAGCCAGACTGAAAAAGCCTTGGTAAAAGATAGAAGACAATCCATGGTAAAGTTGGAAAGCTTGTCAGACATCTCATCCTAAAGTGACACATAGGTTCATAGGTATATACTAGGCTAATATAAAATACCATCAAGAAGAAACTGATGAGTGAGTGTATTTAAACTGATTTTGTGTGATGCGTTTTACTCTTGGAAGGCATTCGTGCTGAGGCGTTAAGTGTTTATTAAATTCCAGTTTTTGTATCAGTGGCTTCTTCTTGGTGGTATTTTATATTTTTATTTTTTATTTTCTTGTTTGTGGTCTTGTTATTATATACTAGGCTAATGACCACCATAGCCTTTATAAGCCCAGCTGTGCAATCCAACCCAATTGTGTCCGTATGTATTATGGGCATTTATCAGGAGGGAGTATGTTAATTAGGAAGTTTATAGAGGTTATGTGAGGGAGGCATGTTAGTTTGGACATTACTGACTGCCTTTGTCTATTAAAAGCATGGGGCCAGTCCCTGGGTGAATTTTCTGTTTCTCATCCATTGATCAAGGTTACGCTTAAATATGGTTAGGGATAGACTCTGCTTCACATGCATAGGGAGCTTGTTTCAGTGCATTGGGATCCTCTGAGGCACATATCTGTCTAGCCAGCATGTCTTATTTAATTTACAAGCAAATTTAAATCCTTGGATCTAATAGTTCTGATGCTGTTCATTCGGCAGATGTGCAAAAGTCCATCAGAGTTGGATGCGATGATGCCTTGGATGCCAGGGATAGATCTCTTCTCAGTAGCCAGTAGGAGAGAGAGTATAGAAACAGGGCTTTAAGGCTATCCATATAGGAAAATGTGTTTATACCCTGGATTATCCTGGTAAGAAATCTTGGTGGACATTCCATCTGCTGCATATGTCAGCTCAGGTACATGCCAAAGGGTGTATTACACTCAATGATGGATCAAATAAGAGCCAAATAAAGTGACACTATGACTTCTTTGGACCTGGATGCCATGCCCTTACTTATAAGTTGGGTGATATAGAATGATTTTCTTACTACCTTGGCTTCATGTTGGTCAAAGGACAGATTACTGTCTACATATGTTCCCAGATCCCTGACCACTGGGTCAACTCTTAGGGATGTCTTATCAATGGAGTAATTAGCTTGGGTGGTAGTTTTCCCAAAGGTTACTATAATGCATTTCTTGGCATTGAATTTTAGTCCATGCTTTTGCCAACAGTCATTTTTTTCTTGTTAAACCCTCTTGTAAGGCATACATGAAGTTGTGTCTGATAACAATGGGGCCTCTGAGTATCCCCAGTTCCACATGGAAGAAGTATATCCTAGTGGTAGTAGATTATGCTACTAGATACACTGAGGCAGTGGCTCTGTCCTCCATTGAGGCAGAAAAGGTGACAAATACTTTGTTAGAGATTTTCAGCAGGGTAGGTATCTGAAAAGAAATACTGACTGACAGAGATGCCAATTTCATGTCAGACCTGCTGGCTTGTCTGTGGAAGCACTGTGGTGTGAAGCACCTAAAGATCACCCCCTTATACACCCAGACTAATGGTCTCATGGAGAGTTTAAACCCTACACTAAAGACCATGCTACGGGCATTTGCAGACCAGTTTAAGAGAGATTGGGACAAATATTTGCCCCATCTACTGTTTGCTTACAGAGAGGTACCCCAGGAATCCACATGTTTTTCACTCTTTGAGTTGCTATACTAGCATAGGATGACTGGACCTCTAGATTTGATTTGTGATGAATGGGAGGGTGAATGTGAATCCCACAAGGAGTCTGTTGTGGCATATGTCCTAAACCTCAGGACAAGGCTTAGGGGGCTCATGGGTTTGGCTCAGGAGAACCTAGTAGGAGCCCAACACAAAAGAAGGTCTGGTAACAGGAATGCCCGAGCCAGAGAGTACACTGTGGAGCAGCAGGTGATGGTTCTCATTCCTGTCAAACACAATAAACTGTAAGTAGCTTGGGAGGGACCCTTCAAGGTGGTAAGGAAAGTCAGTGACATTAACTACATGGTAAAACTGCTAGGCAGGAGGCAGGGGCACATATTGTACCATGTTAATATGATGAAGTCTTACCATGACAGGGAGGCCCTTGTGCTGAGTATTTGTAGTAGGAAGCAGGAGGACTCTAAGGGAGATCTATTGCTACAGAGAGCCAGCCAGCACAATTCCAAATTACTATGGTAGAGCCTAGGGTTGCAGGCATATGATATGACAGTGCAACACTGTAATGGGGTCAGCAATGCAAAGGCAGATGGAATTTCAAGACAGGGAATGGGGTAACATATTCCCCAATAAGCTTATTTCTCTCAAGCCACATTTCTCAAGGTTCACTTGAAAAATTAGCTTAAGTCTTCAAAGCGGGGAGAGGTGTGACAATAGGAAGTGCTGCCAGCCATGCCAGGAGAAATAGGACAGTAGATGCGATGATATGGGCATGTGCCAGCAAAGCCTGCTGGAGTTTTGTAAAAAAAGATATGTCCTAAACTGATTTATACAAGATGCCTGTATTACAAATGTGTTAGAACTGTATATCATTTGTATAACAAACTGATTTATACAAGATGCTTGTGCTGAAAATGTGTTTGTGAGCTCTGCTTGTGTTAATTGTGTTGAATGTATCAACAGTGCACCCTGCTGAAATGAAAAGAAATGTACATGTATTATAGTATCTGAATTAAATGTTTATGTTTTAATATAGGAAACTGGCACAGCAGTGGTTAACTAGCTGCATTATTTTAATAAGAAAAGAATGGAAATGTAAATGAGCTATTAAGTCATTAAATCAGCACCTCACTCTGATGAATAGACCTGGACCCACTGGGTCTGGGACCAAGCCTTTGTCCTTTAGCTTAGTGAAAAGAGGGGAGGCTCCAAGCATTGACATAAAGCTCTAAATGTGCATTGTAACAGTCTGCTAAAGTTCTGTCTCAAACTTCAAAAGGAGATCTTGTGGGAACCCAGAGTCAGGTGACTAGATGAGGTCATTCTGCAAATCATCTTCGATATTATATTTTACAGGGAGTAATCTTAGAATATACAGTATTCTATTTAGGACCTGACTTGAGAGACTGCTCATATATTTCATCTTGCCTTGCCCAAGTAAGTTATTAGGGTATAGTGTAGTACTCTTAGATTCAGTCAGGAATAAAGTGAAGCTTAGTTTAGATATTGTTTTTCTTTATTTGTCTGAGTCTGTCCTTCAAGATTGTTTTCAATATTTTCTGTGATTTGAACTCTGTGGTTTACTGTGAATATATATACTCAATATTTCATGCTCTTTTATTATTTATGATTAAATACATTTAAAACTTTTATTGTGGCTGTTTCTTGTAAAGAGTATCTAACATTTGAGAGTACTTATACTTATTTTTTGACACTGTGTGGGCCACTCCAGAAGGCCTAGCTGTCTTGATGAACTACTACCATTTGTATTAATATTAATATTACACAGTATAATTGGACACCCTTTGTTAAGGGCCTTAGAGTAGCTGGTTGTGGAGTGTCTGGTGGCAGTGATAACTACCTTATACTCTGGGCAGAAGAAGGCATAGCTAGTAAACCTGTGTTAGCCTTTTCCAGGTATGTGTGTGTGAAAATTAAATCTCTCAGAGTGTGTGTGTGTGTGTGTGTGTGTGTGTGTGTGTGTGTGTGTGTGTGTGTGTGTGTGTGTGTGTGTGTGTGTGTGTGTGTGTGTGAGCCACTTGGGGAAGGGTCACAAAGCACTGGATTTACAGACAGGGTGCTGGAGGACTTGGCTTGGACACTTGGCTGAGAACCTAACCCTACAACTGTACCAGTAGGGAGTCGAACTGGGGATCTGGAGGGAGGCAGATATAGAGACATCCAGACCCCGGGCTGAGTGTGTTCCCTATGTGCTCTTAAGGGAAATTGTACTTGATGCAGAGAAGTCCGCACCTGGAAATACTAAATGTATCCATTTGTATTCCAAGTGCATGTCCCTCTCCAGTGTCAGTGATGAGGATTCAGGCTGCCTGATTACTGGTCTACTGTGGGGACAACACATAGTGGTGCCCAACACAAATTGGTAGCCTTGAGCAGGCATCACAGATGTCATGTCAGACTTCTTTGCCTCATGTTTTAAAACACTCACTATATTTGATTATGGTGAGGTCAGCAGACATGTGTGCAGTCCTATGACTACATATATATAAATGTAATCAACTTCAAGGAGGCCTATACCTCCTGTGGAGCCAGAATATGCAGTCTTGTTATACACTGATTTTATATATCATTTGATAAGCATAAAGCTTTTTTTCTTGTTTTCCTGTCTAACTAATACAGTACTTTGTGGGGACAGTCAATCACCTTAAAACTGTAAATTAGAGCTGGAAGAGCAGATTGATTTATAGCCTGAACTTTATTCCTAGGAGTTGAGGTGGTTTTCAATATTAGTTTTAGTCTTCTGAAGTATTCCTTACTGAGCTTTATTCACATTTGTTCATGTTTTATTGCTGTGCCTTCATCTATTTCCAAATGTTTATACACTCCATCCTGCTCAAGTTCCTTTATATCACATTCCTTTCCCATATATTTATTTACTTTGTGCTGCAGTTTTCCTGTTTTAAATGTTGCTTTTCCACATTTATTAAGACCAAATATCATTCTCGCATAATCTGAGAAAGTTTTAACCATTTGTAGTCATACTTGTAATTCCTCATCTGATTAACTAAATGATTTTAAATCATCTACAAAACTGAGATGTCTTTAAAAAGGTTATTTTCTCTTAGCTAAATTGTAACCATAGCCTTATTTTTAAGTAAACAGGTCAGTGAGTTAAAGGCAGGAAAAAAACAACAGCAGTGACAGAGAATCTCCTGAAAAATCCATTTTGCATTTTTATCCTAGATATAATAATTTGCCCTTTGTCACAGCTTAACTGCAAAGTGGTTGGCCACTGTTTCATGGTCGCTGTAATGTAACTGATCAGTGTAGAGTATCTTCTATATCTGTAAACATTGCTTTATCTGTGAATGTGGGATGCTGTAAAACACTTTTGTGTAATCTGTCCATGCCATGCTTAGAGTCTTCCCCTTTTTTACAGTTTTCTATTATGGCTTTATTTAGCAATAAATTATCCTTTGCTCCATATGAGTTTCTGTTGTTACACTTTTGTTCCATTACCATGAATTAATTTTATTCCAAATGATTATAAACTGTTTCTGTATCAATGACAGTATATACTTTGTTTATTGTCCAGAAGCAAGTTATTTGTCTATAGATTTTAGGATACCTTGTGGGTTCACTTTTAAGGGGAGTATTGTTTTGCCTGTTGTTAACCAGGATGATATCTGTTTGGGATGTGCATATAAATAATTCTTACTCAGGACTAAATCTTTGTGTAAAGTTGTTAATATCTTTAGCCAGAAGTTAGGTACTGCTTCTGAAACTAGTTTTTTCCAGTTTGGAGCTTTTCTTAATTGTGACTAAAATTATCTGGGTGTTACTTCATCCCATTTCATATCTCCTTACTTTTCCTTTTTAATTCTTCTGTCCATTCTGCATCTTTGTTATGTTTAACAGGTTCTTCATAATTATTTCTCCAAAATGTGTATAGTTCTTTTTTTGTGATGTTTGTATTCCTTTTGCCTTATTTCCCAGTTCTCTACAAAACTTTACTGGGTCCTCATTGAATTGCTTATTTGTACTTTTCCTTTATATTTATCAATGTATCTTCTAAGTTTTTCTACTTCTGCTGATATTTTTAGTTTATTTTTGGAAAAGTGCATGATGGAGCCTGGTCTGTTTTAATGCTGTGTGCTGCTTTCACCATATATGTCTTTCTAAATATTTTTGATTATCCATTCCCATTTCTTTATTATTCAGTGATATTTCTTGTCTTAATCTTCCATGCAGGACTAGTCTAGTCCTGCACGGAAGTGGCCGCTTAGGAGCAGGACAGCAGTGCACCATGCATAGTAATGAAGGTACGCCTACCTAGCTCACAGGCTTACACAGAGTGTGTATGAGTGCAGGGGGCATGTCTGAGAGCAGATCCCTCAGAATAAACATGCCCCTGCAATGTTGAACAGCAGAAAGTGGAAATAAATGAGTGATACTGCTCACAGGTGTCTACATATCACCACCAACAGTCCCCCATGTGTACAACAGCAACAGGGCATAAAGTTCAAAAGAAGAAACCCCCGTATTGGTGTCTAAAGCTTTGAGTACAGCTAACCATAGGTGTGCGGGTATGCCCATTGGTTAGCCACGGTGAAAGCACCCTAAAAGGCTGAAGAAGATAACAAGGACGATATATGCAAATGAAGCATATCAGCAATAGTGAAGTGGGCAGAGCGTTCGCCTAATGAGCAGGCATTCCCAGTTCGAGTCCCAGCGCAGCACAGTCTATTTTACATGGCAAAGCATGGTATAAGCAATATTTGTAATGAAAAACCCACTAAATAACACACATTTTTATGAACAGGAGTATTGCAGGAAATGTACATGTGAAGAGTCAGTATCATGATGAATAAGGCAGCAGTAAGCAGGCATAAGCACAGATAAGCAGTAGTAAGCATATGTAAGCACTAGTAAGTGTGTGCAAGTATGTTTGTGCAGAATTAAGCACTGCCGACACAGATGAAGCAAAGGAGAAGCTAACTGGGTAGAAAACACTGTGACCAGAAGTTAGCAGTGCTTACCTCCGGGCAAACTCGCTTACAACTGCTTTAAAGTGCCTTAAGCACACCGTATCCAACAGCTGGTGTTCTGCCCATCAACAAAACAAACAGCTTCTGCAAGGCCAGAACCCAGGACCATGCACACCATATACTAAACGATTTAGCACTAAGCCATGAGTAAATCACATGTTGTCACAAACATAACCCCAGAACAGTCATGCAACAGTACAGAGAATGTATACCTACAGCTAGATGGACGTGTGTGTGCAAATATATTACTATCTAAATGGATACAACATATCTATAGATGTAGTCACACACACATATATATATATATATATATATATATATATATATATATATATATATATATATAAATATCCAGAGATATATACATATATATACAAATATATGAACAGATATACATGCAAATGCCGACAACTACACATATACATGTCAACATCTATATGTCCACATATACACAGCAAGTTACATATATGTACGCAGATATATGTCTCCGTAGGTATATACGGACATAGTTAGAAATATGTAAGCAAATATATATACCCACAGAGGCATATATGGACAGACATCTGTAGATAGCAATGGTAGATGAACAGAAACATATATGTCCACATGCACCGTTAATGGGCTTGAGAGGCCCCAAACAATATACATCACATACGAATTGGCATACTCCCCACCCAGCCAAACACGTCCGCCCTGCAATACACTACCAAGCTCATTGTATTGTACGTGTGTCATTGAAATAGGGATTTAAATTAGCCCTCTGTTATGTTACACATGTTGACATCACATACCCCCCCCCACTAGGCGGGCCGAGCAGTACAGGCCCATTCAACACAGGCCATCCTCGACCCATACATTCATTACCCACAGTTCCGCTTCCCCCCACCCGCTGCACACACGCAGCCACCATCCCTACCCTGGTTACCAGCCCATAGCTACCACACCACCACACATTGTCCTCCCTCCACCCCCTCTCAAAACCCATCCTGTATGTTGTCCCGACCCAAATATCCTAGGTCTGGCACACTCCGTAGTCCATGCACATAGTCATGGATACCTATGTAACTCTGGGTGTAGACAAAAGTTGAATACCCAATGCTCGGGTTGTCCCGCACGGGATGAATGTATTCCTGGTACTAACAACATATTTCACATGTGACTCTACGTACACTAACGGATTTAGTTGTAGGTATCGCAAAGCATACGTGGCACACAAGGTTGACCGGTATGCACACGAAACACAGTATCCAGCAATACCAGTCAACATTACAGGATATGTAGCTAAATATGTAGAGGTATATGTGTGCGTGCGTGTGTGTGTGTGTGTGTGTGTGTGTGTGTGTGTGTGTGTGTGTGTGTGTGTGTGTGTAAATACCCATGACTAAATAAATATATACCTCTCCCCCTCTATAGTACAAATGTATAAATACATAGACAGACATATATATAAATACCCACATATAGATATGTACATATGCAGACACTCATACATCCACGTCGTTAGATATATATATATATATATATATATATATATATATATATATATATATATATATATATATACATATATATATATATATATATATATATATATATATATATATATATATGTGTGTGTGTGTGTGTGTGTGTGTGTGTGTGTATATATATATATATATATATATATATATATATATATATATATATATATATATATATATATATATACATACACAGATATATAGATATGATATGATACAGCACTTAAGAACTACATATGTTCACATGCCGTGCCAATGGGGGTGAAGGGCCCAATCAACAAACATGTAACACATAGCATCAACCCCCCCACACACACACAGACAGACAGGGGAAACATACAAACAAACACACAAACAATATAAACAATCCACTGCTCCCCAAACCACAGGCAGGATACCACCAGAGGGGGGGGGGACACAGTGCACCCGTTAAATCTAATCTTGGAACAGAGACAGGAGCGACCCTTGCGGGACACCCCAAAAATTGTCTTGTAATAGGAGGCTGCCCGTGCAATGACTTATCAAGGAGGGGCATGTATGTACCCAGACTAAAAGGGTGGGAAAGCCTGATGACCCATGGGTCGAGACAACGTACAAGATGGGTCCCATGAAGTGGAGAGTGGGCAGTGTGTAGTGGTCTGTTTAGACCTGACCTGCACCCAGAGTATGGATGAATGCTTTAGAGGAGGTGCTGGGGGGGGCTATGGGTATACAATTATGGGCCTAAAGTGTGCAGGTGTTGACTGGAGTGGTTCTATTCAGACCGCCTCAGGGATGTAAGCAATAGTGTGCATTGGGCAGAGCCACCACCTAATGAGCAGCCATGCCCGGTATGAGTCCCACTGCAGCACAGTCTATTTTACATGGTAAAGTATGGTATAACCAGATGTGTTGCTACAAATCTCACTAAATAACACCAAAGAACCCATGGTCACAACACCCCACTGTAGGCATGTAAGCTAAACTAATTGGCATCACAAGGTATTATGGTTGTCCTCACCCCCACCAAGGGGTGTGAGTGTCCAAACCTATCCCCAAATGAAGTGTATATACACAGCTGTTGCTATAGAAGAAATGGCCAGCTGTGGACCTTCCCGTCAGCCTTCCTGCACATCCCTGGACATTCCCCCTACTATCTGCCCCTCTGTGTGCCCCATTAACACCACTTACCTATCAACCCTTGTTTCATTACTATTAATGTTCACAGTCACAAGTAGGTGACACCCTCTTCCCCAACTATATTGGCAGAATCTGGAACCCCCTACCCATGTGTATTACCTCAGCTGTCCCACACGACACATGTAAATAACACATGAAGGAACACCTCAAGCACACTTGGATCAGCACATGCTCACCACCTGGTGATGTCCCCTCCCCCAACTAACACTCTACACCCCTACACCAACTAGTGAAACTGACACCTCCTGTCCTGCCTCACATACACATCCCAGCATCCTGCAAACCTTCCCTATTGCTCCCCCACCAATAATTCCAACGGCCTACTATACAGTTACAATGTTCCCCCTCTACCTGCCTTCCTACTCCTTCACTATTCTCTTCTACTCTTCCACACAAGATGTGTGGAGGTGTGTATGGCTGGGCTAGCAACTGGAGAATGGATGGATGCTGTATACGGTGAACTCGGGGGCTGGGGGAAGGAAACATGGGTAGTACATTATGTGAGAAATATGCAAATGAAGCAGAACAGCAATAGATTAGTGGGTAGAGCACCTGACCAATGAGCAGGCATTCCTGGTTCGGGACTCACTGTAGCAGTCTATTTTATATGGCAAAGCATGTTATAACCAATATTTTTGTTGCAGAGCCAACTAAATAGCTGATATATATGAACTGGAGTACTGCAAAAAATGCACATGTGACATATCTGTGTCAGACGGAATACGGCACTAGTAAGCAGGTGTAAGCACAAATGGGCAATAGTAGGCATATGTACGCACTAGTAAGCGGGTGTACAGCCATACAACTGCTTTAGAGTGCCTTAGTCGCTCTGTATCCAATGGGCCTTTGTCAGCCTGGCAACAAAATAAACAGCCATGCAGGTCACGAACCAAGGACCCCATACACCATAGTCCCAGTAGCTATCCATCAAGCCATGACAGATATACAGAAGAATGGGTTAGTAGTAAACATGTCCTCACCATAGTATAACCAAACTGAACCTGTGAAAGGCATCCGTATGCAGTCATATGTGCATAACTGACTACAGAACATACATATGTGAACTGGAATACAGCAGTAAGTCCAGGTGTGAGCTGTTAATGTAATAAAGTGTAGAAGTTCCCAGGACCCCAGACAGTGTCCATACACATGTGTCGAGGATACATGACACATATATAACAGGTGGCGAAGGGGAAATCAATGCCAAAAGGTGATTATCATGCAAATCTAATAATACGCACTGCTAAGCATAGCACAGCACTGGCTCCAGACTACTGGCAGGATACTACCAGTGGGAGACACAGTGTCACCCTGCTAAGTCTACTCTTAAACAAATGCACATCTGTCCCTGGTGGGACGACCCCAAATGTTTGCCAAAAAAAGTCCTCTGGGTAACATGCCATGCCTAAAACGTAAGCACAGATGGTGACGTATGTATGCGGACTACATGTGTGCGAAGCCTGAAGATCCATGGGTTGAGACAACATACGTGAAGGGTCCCAAAGAAGTGGAGAATGGGCAATGTGTAGCAGTGTGGTTAGATTAGGCTGGAACCTGTAGGAAGGATGACTCATGTGGAGGGGGAACGAAGGGGAGGGAAGGATGGGTATAACATTATGGACCAAGGCGTGCTGTGGTTGGATGAACCCATTCTAATGGGACCAGCCCGTGGATGTCAGCGAGAAAGGAGGGGGGGGCACAGGGAAGGTACAGGGACATGCCATTTCCCATGGCAAACCATGTTATGGGTAATATGTATGTTGCATAACCCACAGAATTACATATATACATGTGTGTGTGTGTGTGTATAGGAGTACTGACGGAAATGCACTTGTGAGGTGTCGGTATCAGAATGCATACAGCAGTAGTTAGGTTAAGCAGCAATAAGTAGTTGTAAGCATAAGTCTGAACTAGCATGCGTGTTTATGTTTCCAGGCTCAACAGCTCTGATGCAAACTATCTGTAGGCATATGTAACCGGAGGTCTGTGTTTGTGTAATGGTGAGCACTGAATACACAAAGTAAGCAATGTCGAAGCTAACCTGGTGTAACTGGCTGTTACCTGCAGTTGGTGATGCATACCGTTGTGCAAACACGCTCACGACTGCTTACAAGTGCCTTAATTACCCTGCATCCCACCGCCCTTGTTCAACCCTGCAACATAATTGACAGCCACCACACAGCCTGAACCCAGGACCCTGCATACCACAATCATAGTGAATTAACACTACACCATGTTGGATATACAGACATCCCATGTATACCCAGATATATCATGCAGCACAGTCAATCTGCATAAGGGGAATTGTACTAATAGCACAACACTCAACCTCTTACTGCAAACATTGTGGACACAGTGTGACAACAGTGGGGTACATATCTGGACACGTGAAATGTTGTTCATATACATGTAAAACTTTGCTAATTAAACAGTGATCTGTTGTAATACACATAATCTGAACAACATGATGTCTGCAACTGTAATGTATCGGCATTCCTGACTGACCACATGCCTGACATCATCCATGTCAATTGGCCAGACAAATGTGGGGCAAGCCAATATTGTGAGCCACTCATGCATGGACATATGGACAGTCCTAGATCTGTATATGTAGAGAAATACACAGGTACATATAAATGTCTGACTCACACATACATCATATCACATCAATGGTATGTAGGTGGGTGGATACATATGTCCACATATATTTAGATATGAATATAGATATACATATAGATATACGGATATATATGTGAATTGCAGCACCAGATAGGAATAACAACCGGAACCCCCACCACAAAATAACTGACCTTATGCATGGTTGATGGGGGTGGGGCTCAGATGAGGGGAACCTGTTGATGACTGCTATGTTCCCCCCACCACAGCCATAACAGATATGCTGTGCAATGCAATATCCAGCACATGCAGTTCTTGACCCCAGGACCCTCCACAACACAGTTACAACTAACAGTTGGCCACTACAGCTGTAGAAAGTCAGGGCAATAACCGAAACATATCAACCAGTCCAGTCATGCAACTGTACAGAGAATGTATACCATCATCTAGATGTATCTGTGTGTAACTATATTACTATCTACACTGCTACAACATACCTGTATATGTATATATATATATATATATATATATATATATATATATATATATATATATATATATATATATATATATATACAGCTTTCTAACACTATATACATATATTTCACTATATATGGACATATATACATGCTGATGGCTACATCGACACATATAAGTGTCTACACCTATATGTCTACATATACACAGCACATTACATATGTGTATGCAGATATACAGCTATGTAAGTATATACGGACATAGTTACATATATGTCAGCGGATATATATATATATATATATATATATATATATATATATATATATATATATATATCTGTATTGATACATATGGCCATACATCTGTAGAGAGCAATGGCAGATTAACAAACACACATATGTCCACATGCACCATTACTGGGGTTGAGAGGCCCCACACACTATACGTCATGTACATGTAGGCATCCCCCTCACAGCCATACATATCCACCCCCCAATACACTACCAAGTGTTGCAGGTCCCGTAACCAGGACCTGACACAACATGGGTACAGGAAGTTAAGAGTGCAACATCCCACCTGTATGATGTCAGGCTGGTATTGTTAAGATATCATGCAGTACAGTCTGCCTCCCATAGGTAATGTAAACTGTGGTAGCCAGCAACATCCCCAGGATACATATACACAGACACAGATACGCAGATACATACATGCATATGTACATATATATATATATATATATATATATATATATATATATATATATATATGGATATGGATATACATGTGACTACACATACACATGCAGATATATGTACAGTAGGATACATATGTAGTCGGTGCACACAATATGGAACAGCCACTATGCCTACAGCTAACCTCTGAACAACCAGATACTGTATGGGCCACCCATACAAATGACGACCATTGTCTGCAACATATACCCACAACAAGGTCATTGGGAAAACACCACACACAGGTTTGCAGAAATGGAATACCTTTCATTGTGTACCATGACAGTTCTACATACCATGTCATATATCTGTTCAGACAGTGACATCTATATAAACAGAGAAATACAACCATGAAACGGTTATACTAATGCAGTAGTCAGGAAAGGTTCACAACCGTCACTGTCCAGGCCAACTCCTTAGATGTTTACAGTAGTGAGGACTGACTGGGCCACAGGATACCAAATGATCAACAGTGTGTAATGCAGGTGTATGATTCAGCAGCTGTTATCTACATTCTTTACAACAGCAGTGGGAGGTAAGGATGTCATGTGACCACATGGGTTGTAACTGTGACATAACAAGGCATAATTGACACCATCACATGCACACTGACAAACAGAACAGTCCATCTGGCTGGTGGCAGTAGGCTTGCAGTAACTGAATATATGTACATGATGTACATATAGGTGAAGTATATGGCACTTTACATCCAGATACCTTATGGCAGCTCACCCCTGATACCCCACATATTTAACAGCAAAGGTCATTTATGGTGTCCCCCAGACTCAATAATACAGGGCCATATACCAGTGTTACATGAACTGTCCTCTGGAGTGCATAAGGGCACCACATATTGTGTAGGTAACGCCCACACATATATGGCCCAAGCCCCACCATATGTGTGGGGGATACAACAGACGTGGACTGATGGCAGCAATGGCAGTGTGATATACTCATAGCCCACTATGGAATGCCCCCCCCACAGCATGTCATATGTGCAAAGCTTGATATGTAGGTCATGTACTGATAGCACTCCACACACACACACACACACACACACACACACACACACACACACACACACACACACACACACACACACACACACATACTGTCAGTGGGATATCAGACACAGGACCTATGTGGTGGACAGACAACACATGTTAGGCATACCTCTGGCCACCTAGAGGATAGGCCCACAGTTGAGGGCTATGCAGATAGACTGCATTCCAAGGTAAAGTAGTATGTACACACACACCCTGTTACACCAGTGCTATACAAAGCATAACACGTCTCTACTCGCACTCTGTCTGCAGTTCCTAAACCTCCTACACATACGTAACTGCCCTGAGTGTGCCGGTTCTCCTATAGAAAGTATTGCTACCTGCTGTCTGTAACACTGAAGCCCACACACACTTAGGACTGTACAAACATCCACAGAATGTCCAGGTTATATCATCAAATATAACCCCTACTGTACATAATATGTGGGGTGGTCTGATATCTCACTGGCATGTTAGTGGATATGATGACACTAATTATGGTGTACAGCAAATACGCACCATGGCATGCACGACATATGTACACAGGTTGGCAGAGTTGTGGCTGGCAGCACATACACAGGGCCACTAATGAGATGTTGCTGTGATAACCTCATACATTTACTGTTGTAGCAGGGTTTGTGGTAACATATGTTCTTTGAGGGATAAGACACCAGTAACTGTCATGGCTTTCACCATCTACAGACTGCAATCCTTACACTACCATCTGCAGTCCACAGATAGATGCTCCATAGATAGCACATGGAACTAACGGCACAACACACACACAGATGACCCTGCAGATGGGGATTCCACATAAACATGGAACTGACATGGCAGGTATGGAGACATGTAGGAAAGACATATCCACACACACACTGTTAAACCAACAGTACACCACATGCAGTACAGCAGCACTTACAGTCTGTAGGTGGGTCAGGCACATCCCCCTCCTGTGTGTTTCCCTGTTTCCACAGTGTATGTTGTTGAAGATAAATCCCCAATCCATCGCAGATGCTGGTTGCCAACCAATGGATCTAGTTTCTGCTCACAGTGAATGACAAAGGCCAGCACCAACATGATATTCCTAGATATCGGAGTGTGTTTCCATGCAATTGGCTATGGGACTGTTACCACAGCTGTTCCACATGCAATCAGCTAGGGTAGGGCTGTGATTCATGCAGAAGCCATCAGCTGATCATGAGCATCACTTAAAATACACATGCTGCTTCCTAAGCAAAGCTGGTGTAGGTCTCCACATCCACCAGAGAGTGAGTGGAAGAGGCAGACAGAGGCAAAGACATGTCAGGGAGGGGTGGTGGAGTAAAACTGCAGCTTGTTTGTGCCACACACCTATCAGCACAGGGTATCAAACCCCTGACAACTATGTACTGCACCCACAGGTCAATGCAGTTTTTGGATGCGTCACATGGGTTACCTGTTGTGGAGCCCTCAGAACATATCTGTGATGGTGAGTGACATCTGCAACAGGGATACTGTAGCTATACCATAGGTGACGTACATGTGCCTGTCAGCATGAACAGGTGCCAGCATCAACACAGCCACACTCTCACAGGGACACACACATACTTTGACAAGCTTGGCAGGGCAAGGGTTACAGTACATCAGTAGTGGGATTGCCACAATGCATCACTGTGCAGGTACAACATGCACCACACAGGTCATACGGAGGTGGTATAGGCAAAGGGTATGAGGAGGTGTATGATATCTGACAGCATGCTTCTGTATATGCATGGGGGTTGTAGTGAGTGTGGTTGTGAACATACACACCATACAACACACAGACAAACACATAGGGTAACAGTACTGACATGTATGGGTGCATATCTGCACGGGTGTGTGGTGGTCGACTGTGGCAGCAGGCTATACAAGGGTAGGTGATAGGTATACCTTGGCATCAGGCCACATGACAATGGTCAGCATTGTGTCTCCTGGCTGTAGTTTCAGCTCTTGCCCACACAGGTGGGTATTGGATCTCTCATACAGTCACCTGGGTGACTATTGTGTGTGGACAATGCTGTGCATTGCTTGCCATGTATGTGTTCCTTACCCCATGACATGGACGGTGTCTGGGATGTGCACATCTCCCACATGCATGTAGAGTGACATGTGGATCTGTACCTGGGGTGTCTGGCCCATGTTGAGCACACAGATTACCATCATATATACCAGTCTTGCCCCCTGTGGCAGGGACTAGTAATGGGCACCAGATTTACCTGCACCTACATTGATGGCATGCTGACAGCATTCCCTGGTGTCAGTGGCAACTATCCATACAGTGCATGCTATCAGGCATGGTATATCCATTGTGGGACATATGTGATGGCACCACAGGTGGTGCAGGTGTCCATTGAGGAACATGGGGAGGTGCACTGTCAGCATGTACATGCATATTGGACAGATGGACAGGGGACAGGCCCTCTGTAGCCCACTGCTATCACTCCATGGTTACTATCAGTGGCCAATATGCAGTGTACTACCCACATATTGGCTGTTGCATAGGCATGTGTGTGTATATGAGCTGTGTTGAGAGTATGCTCTGGGTAATACTGGGATTGCTAAATGTGATTGCCTGGCCTTGATGTCACATGCATGGGTATGACTTTGCACCTCAGCCTCTCAGCTATTTCACATTTGTTATCCCCATATGGTGGACATTGTGCTATATAGTAGGGCCGCCATATAAGACTTATGCAAAACCTGCTCCACATTGGCCACAGATATCAAATGCTTAGAACCACCTCTACACAGGATATAAGATACAAACACACGCACATCTGTCATGTCAGGGAGTAGAACCCCTACCTAATTAGTTTTTCACACCTCAGCACTATGCATTTATAGTACGCGCCATGCACATTACTGATGTACTCTTTCCCCAAGGGTGTATTCTACAATGAATGACATCAGCAGGATTGCCAAAGTAGGCCATTTGAAATGTACAGCGGGTGATTACCATAAAAAATGCATTGCTCCTTACACAGACAGTGAGACACACACAAAACATCCACAACTGACATGTGTGGGTATAGAACCCCTGACAGAGGTCTATACCACACTACAGCATGAAGCTGTTATAGGACGCACCATGGGTATTACTAGGGAACTCCTTCCCCAAAGCTATATTTCACAAAGAATAACATCAGCTGGATTGCAAAAGTGGGCCATGTGAAATGTACTGCGTGTGACTAGCCTATAATGCATTGCTCAGTATACAGACATGGACACACACAAAACATCCAGAACTGCCATGGGTGGGGATGGAACCCTGCCACAGTTCTAAATCACACTGCAGTGGTATGTAGTTACAGGACACGCTATTGTGATTACTGGGCTACTGCCTTCCCAGAGGTGTATTTCTAGGTGGGTGACATCAGCAGCCTTGCCAAAGTCGAGTATAGGAATTGTAATTTGTGTGGCTACACTAAAATGCATTGCTCGCTACACAGACACACACACACACACACACACACACACACACACACACACACACACACACACACACACACACACACACACACACACACACACACACACACACACACACACACTTGCCATGTCTGGGGGTAGAACACCTACTCTACAGCAGTACGCAGTTACGGGATGCACTATGGTGATTACTGGGCTACAACATTCCCGGAGGTGTATTTCTAGGTGGGTGACATCAGCAGCCTTGCCAAAGTTGAGTATGGGAGTTGTAAAGAGTGTGGCTATCATAAAAAGCATTGCTCTTTACGCAGACAGACACAGACAGACATGCACACTAACACACACACACACACACACACACACACACACACACACACACACACACACACACACACACACACACACACACGCACACACACACTTTCTAAATCTGGGGTTAGAACACCTACCTAGCTAATTTATCATACTACAGCAGTATGCAGTTATGGGACACACTATGGAGATTACTGGGCTACACTTTTCCCAAGGGTGTATTTCAAAGTGCATGACCTCAGTGGGTTTGTCATAGTAGGGCTATGGGGAGGGCAGTGTGTGTGCATGGGCCATAACCCATTCATCTAGAGGTTGACACACCACATGCAGGCACATGCAGGGTTATATCCCACAGGTACGTGTATCATCTGCTAGAGGACTACTTCCTTGTATAGTCATGTTGCACAGCTAACACTTGCACCACATAGTCCGTAATGCTGACAGATACCGGTGGCTAATGTCTACAGTGAGTGACATCTGAGCATCATGCGGTTGTAGTCATTTGGCTGTGTGCTGTGTGGGACAAGCCTCATAATGGTTGGCTCCTTGTCACAGTCACTGTCTCCCACACATCTATGTATGAGTAAGTTTGGCTTATTATAGTTTATTGTCCTTGGATATATGCATGTATTCCTATCCACTGTGTGTGCAAAGCATGGGTGGTGCATATTGAGGAGTGTCTGCACTAACATCTGCGACTGCCAGATATGTCTGGTCCACTGTTGCTTGCAGACATGGGCTTCTTTTGTTTACGTGTGTGAGCATGCCCAGTATGCCCTTCTGTATAGAATGTGTGGATCAATACTAGGTAGTTTGTACTCCAGTGCAGATCTTTGTGTTGTACACCTACAAGTAGCAAGGTGTTTCTGCTGGGTATCAGGTGATCATTTGGCAATATGGGGACAAACTGGGCAGGGGATAGTGTGTACTGTAGGTGATTGTGTCTGTGCTGCTTCAGCCACATATTATCACTGTTAGAAGAGATATTCAGACATGTGTACTGTTATACACAGTGATGTTTTCTGTCTCCATGTACTGCCAGGTGGACATTCTTGCTCACAATGATGTATTGGGAGACAAGGGTGACTGCAGCTGTGTCCGGTATTGTGGGCAGACACCTACACATTCATAGTAAGTTATGCCATTCTGGAGGGGGAGCTGCAGACACCTATTGCTGGGTCTGTGTATCCGGTTCAGCACATTGGTAGAGTGCTGGTGGTGGATCCCATACTTGTACACCCATTGACAAGACAGTCTGGGCTTATCTTGCTGTGGCAATGACTCACAGTTGTACAGATTCACAGAGGTTGCCCAGAGGCAGGGGCCATGGGTCAGGACATTAACCCTATTGTGGTGTACAGGCAGATGTGTAGCCACCCATTTATGTGTTTGCAGCCAGGGATAGTGCGAACACACAACTTGGTGTCAGACCCTGCACATTCCATGCTGCCCATGCACCCACCCCCCCTCTGTTATTCTAACCTCTTCCAGACATTATACATACATTCTCTGATACCTTCCCTAAGGATATCACCCCATCACAGGTGTGTGTTAGTGTTGGTCCACAGTTCATGCAGTGGGATATGGTGGACATCCCACATGGCCTTGCATATGGCTTATGTGGAGTGTGTTATGTTGTTATTTGGGTGTCCATGACATCACATGCATTGGCAGTACATGTGAGACACAGGCCTTTGGCAGAGGCCTGTGGGGCATTAGGTGTTGCTGCCGGCCATATGTGGCAGGCCATTGCATTCTGTCAGGCCTACAGTTGCAGACCACCAGACAGTATATTCCCCTGGGGTGACAGGATAAGTGTGATAGGTGTTCATGCAAATTCCTTCTATCAGTCTTGATCAGGTGGTGTTGATGCTGGCAGGGTGCTGCATACGTCTAGAGACACACCTGCATGGGACACCTGCACTGCATGCTGCATTTTTCCACTATTGCCATGTACAGGAGGGGTCATACTGTACCCTTTCCCCACAGCAGAGATATGGCCAGACAAATACCTGTGGGTGGTGTTTGCGTGGGCTGGGTGCATGTGTGCTATGGACAATACTTGCATTTGACACACAGATATGCATGAGGCATTCCTGGTATGCTGGCACGTGCAGGTACATCAGCTGTTTCCCAATATATCAGTCCTACCTCTTTTGTGATCTGCAGGTGTTTGGCTGGACATCACTGGTATCCCCTACTACAGGACCAGTTGCTGTGATGCATACCTGTATGTACAATTCCAAGGGTGTCTCCATTTCACAGTGATACAATGTATACTGTATGTCTGGGGTACTTTCCCCTTTGTACTGCTTGTATATCTAGCCCAACAGCCATGCCATGTCAGTCTTTCAGATGGTGACACATATTACCACCATACATTTACATTGGCTTACTGCTAGCAGGTGGTATGCTGGTGGGGATTGTCCTTGGTACTGCAGTTGTGAGGGCTTGTCCATGTCATCAGCAGTACTGGGCTATGGCTACCAGGTCTTATCTCAACATGCATACATACTGACCACTCTCACACAATATTTTATACACACCATCCTACCACACACAGACCTGCATATTGTGCACATGCTACAACCTATCCTGCTACCTTGGGCACCTCTAGGCATCTCTGCTCCACTTGTATTATACCTACTCATGCATGTTACTACATTTCTACACAGGATTGGGGTGGGCAAACCTGACTGTTACTTCATTTCTACGCTGGAGTGGGGGTAGGGGCACACCTGACTGTTTCTACGTGTCTACATGAGAGGGGGGCACACCTGACTGTCATTACATTGCTATGTATGATGGGAGGGGCGCAAATGACACTTGTACACATTTGCTATGACTGTACTGGTATGGCATGTACTCCATTTCATTCTGTATTGCTAACTATTATGCTGTGTAGATGCACACCAGTGTACTACAGATCATGGCTTTGGTTGCCCTACATACTATTGTCTGATGTCCTACCCTTCAGAACTGGCATCCCACTGCCTGTACTGCTGTGGTCTGTCTGTGTAGGCCCAGGGTGGGATAATCCTAGCCATCATTCTGTGGCCATGGCACAGGCCCTGTTTGGGTTTGTGTCCACCTGTCCTGCTGGATGCAACTGTTGTTGGGTATGTGAACCATCCTGACTGGCATGTGTGGGTCATATGGACACACATTTCGCACAGCACATTTCCTGCAGTTGCTTCTGTCTCCCTGTGTAGTACTGGCTGCTATGTTGACTCCAGTATGTGTTACACATGTCAGGGTGCCACTATGGGTGTCTACTGTCTACTGCCATAACATTCAGCCACCCAGTTCCCTTGCATGCTCACATCCATACCATAGCTACAGGTGACAACACATTCTACTCCATTTGATAATTGGTAGGTTGATTGACGTACCTTGTGGGTGTGCCAGGTTTGCCGATGGTGCTGGAGGGCTGCCTATGTCGGATGCACATTGTACACTTCCTATATATGGTTGAGCACAGGTGGTGTAATGTCTGGCATCCCTTTTACTGTATGTGCGAGTCAGAGAGAGGTGTCATTCCCTGGGACCCTACTGTGTCAGTGTATGTGCTATGCATTGCCTCTTTGCCAAGGCCAGGGCATACTGGGCATGCCTCCTTCTGACTACTGGGGCAGGCTCAGGTTCTTCCTCCTCTGGGTCACTCTGTGCCTGTGCAGGCCTTGGCATTGATGGGGGGCTGTGTGGCCCTGCCCCATGCTGTTACTGCTGCAGCTGTTTCAGCAGGATCATATTGTGTAGCATCGCACATACCACAACAATTTGAGTACATGTAGCTGGTGAATACTGCAAGGCTCCACCAGATGTGTCCCAGACACAGTAACCGTGACCTGAGCATCCCAAACACATGCTCTATTATATGTCTGGCCTGTTCGTGTGCATCATTATGGTGTTGTTGTTCAGGTGTCTGTGCATTTCTGATGGGTGTCATCAGCAACGGCTCCAGTGTGTACCCGGCATCCCCCACTAGGCGACCGTAGGAGATGTCCCCATTGGCAAATCTCTGGTATAACTGTGTCAGATGCCATATGTGGGAATCATCATAGCTTCCAGGGCAGCCAGCACACACATTCATTATAATGCCCTGGGCATCACATATGACCTGGCAGTTGATGGAGGGGATGCCCCTGCAGTTGATATAGGCCCCACCCTGCTCACTGGGTGGTGCTTTGATGCATATGTGCATGCAGTCTAAAGCACCCACGACCCCAGGGTATTCTGCTATTTGGTAGATGAGATGCATATTGTTGGTCAATACCTCACGGGTGTTAAGGAAATATACATGCTCACTGGCATGTGCTGCCATGACATCCAGGACCTGGTGGAATACTCTGGATGCTGATGCCTGTGAGATCCCCATGTTATCCCCAGTTGTGCTGTGGGAGGTACCTGTGGCTAGTATACCTAGGCCTACACATACCTTGGTATCCACTGGGGTGGGTTCCCCTTGGTCAGTTTGGTGTGTCAGGTGTGGCCAGCACAGCTCAACTACTTGCTGTAGGAGGTCTCAGTCCATCCTATAGCACTCCACTATCTCCAGCTCATGTAGCCCCTAGTAGGTTACCCTGGGTCTGTACACTTTGTTCCGTCTCCTCACCGTGGGTTGTTTGGCAGCATGCACATCCTCACCACCCTCAGCCTCTTGCACATGTTGTTCTATGTTGCCTGCTGCAGCCCTTCTCATTTTGTAGGTTTGTTTGTTAAAATTTCCCCACTTGTATACACCGGTGGTGTAGAGTGTGGGAAAGACCAGTGGGGAAGGTGTTTGCTTAGTTTATAGTAGTGCTCTGGGCTGGGCTGCTGCCTGTGTAATTGGCTGCTTCTGATATGTTTCACCTGCCAGATATGCTAGTTCTCCTTGATTACCTTCCTACTGCTGATTTCCCTTCCCATTGCCCTTCTGTTTGGGCCCAGGGCCACTCCGCACAAACAGAGTACTCAGATCTGCACACTGCTGCTGTTTCCTGGTTTAACTTTTTTTCTTCCTATAAATCCCGGTGTGCAGCGCGCACACCCGCGTACATTTTGTAAAGAATGCTAGGCAGGTTTAGATACACCCCCTAGCTTGGCTGTGTTAGGTAGGAGCATACCCGAGCCACAGGGCTCCAACCCGCTTACAGTATGCCTGACACACCCACCCATGATGTCACCTACCTCCTAGTCTTGCACTCAGCTATTCATACTCTTACACTGTTGGGAGCTGCCTGACATGCTGGGGAAAACTGGGATTCAGTATCCTCCCCCTCATTTGCATAGGATTGCCTGCTAATGCATAGTTACATGTGTCACACTGTGCCTCCCCCCTTAGCAACCACTATTCACTGGACAGGTTGTCTTGTGCCTGCCATTGACTTGCATGGCGGAATACTGACTTTAGTTAGACTGCTTTTTTAGGTTTATTTTCTTGTTTCCCCACCGATCCTGTTTGCGCTTCGCTGCCCTATGCTTTGACAGCCGTGATCAGTGGACATATAATAAAAGTTGTGTTTTGTACAGTTTGCATTGTTTGCAATGCCAATGGCCTTATACTTGGCCATTGGCATGCTTCCTCAATGATATGCAGCCTTTATTTGGGGCTGTCATGTCCCCGTTTTGGATTTTGCAGAATCATACTCGGTTACTAACCGAGTACATTTCTGCATATTACGTTAGTCCTGCATGCCATGATTCCTGCTTCCTGGGTAGCAGATTTAGCTCATTTGCATGACTTTCACCTGCAAATGGGGTAATTTTTATACGGGGGCTGGGAATGTGCAGCACTAGTGCTAGAGTGCTCGCGCACATCAAACAAGCATGTACGTGGATCGCTCGGGCTGTCATATTGCCAAAATTACCTCTTACACTAATCATGCATGCCATGCACGCTTTTGAGAATCCAGGGGATAGTCTTTTCTATTCATTGTTTCCACTGTGGCATTCTTCTTGCTCCCTTCCTTTCCTTTCCTCCTTCACATTTTTGTGGTGACACTTTATCAATTATTAATTTAGCAGCACAGTTGTATAGTACATTTATTTATGTTATTTCTCTTAATAGTTCAGATTACTGTGCTCCTCTGTCTTTACAATCTTCTAAGATTTTTTTGTCTTATTTACTTTCTGTAATCTGTTTCTTTCATCTATTTTAATATGTTTATCCATCTCTTTTAAATCAACAACGTCTTCCCTTAAATCATTTTCTTCTGGATTGAGAGCATCTTCTTTGCTTTTTGTTCCCTGTGAGAATTCCACAAAAAGTTCCAGAACATCTTTCTGTGACATATCCTCTTTAGATGCACCCTGCTTTATCTGTTGCTCTGTCATATAGGAACTCTTTCACCCTTCACTCCACAACATTACCCGTGTCAGAGTCGCCACTGTTTCCTGCTCTTTTCCTTGCTCTGCAATTTCAACTGGACTTTTATACTGGTCTCCTCCAGAAGGTTCCACAGCATCACTATGTGGCAAATCTTCTTCAGATCCCTCCTGCTCTACTTGCTGCTCCTTAATCATGCCACTACTCCTTCATGCTGCGACACCACATGTGTTGGGTTCTCCACACCAAATCCTTCACTTCACAGATAATATATAACTTCAATTTCTATTTGTTTAACTTCTGCTTTACTAGTCCTCTTTTGTAGATTCCCCTTTTTCTTTTTCTTATTTTTATCTGTTGTGAAATTGTCAGTTTTGAGGGACCTTTGCCTGTATTTCTTTTCAAATATCTTTGAAGCTGCTTTTTATTGATTAACTTAAGATCTCTTTTTTCCCCATGTCCTTGTTTTTTTTTTTTTTTTTTGTGATACTTGTCGAAAATCTTTTGGTTTTGTTATTTATATTTTTGCACTTCATTTGTAGCTTCTTTTCCCAGACAGCCCAAAGTTTATTCATCTATGTAATTTTTTCACAGATGTGTTGTATTAATGAATGCAAATTTTTATTTAAAGCTTTTGACTGTTTTTTTATGTGCAAGTATTTTTCTTTCTTGTAATTTCTCTCTTAATCTTTCCAAATATCTGCTATCTGAAAATTCTGGGCTTCTTGTGTAATAGTAACTATACATGATTTCTTCTTTATCCTCAATAGTCCACTTGGTCAGCTTTATGGACCTTCTTGACATGTCATTTTTTGTGATTTTTGTGGAATACTGTTTCCTTCTACAATGTGGGGGAAGCATCCTCCTCTGAATTGGGTATATCCCTATTGTAGGAGTGTTTACATGTTTTGAGGATTCTACACTGACATTTTTCCAGTCTTGACACCAGTCTGATTCTCAAGCCCAAGACTATGCTTCAGAGATGAGATATTAAGATATGCTGCAAGCAGATTTACCTCATGCTACATTCATCCCTCCTGTTATGCCAAGCTTAGAGAGGGTGTTACTTGCTGCCTTCAATAACTGCAACTTTCATCCTTCAATCCAAGAAAAAAGCTGAACACTTATTAATACCACCCCTTCCCCTGCTGACAAGAAGGCAAAGTACTAGACAAAATTCATAAAATAATTACTGTCTTCAAGTTTATTCTGTCAGTTACTGACAGGTTCATAAGTTTATACTAGGCTAATAACCAAGAGGGTCTTTAGAAGCCTGGTCATGCAATCCCACACATGTTATTTTTCCAAGTTCCTTGGACACCAATATAGGCATTCTATGTTTTTCTTGGATGCCTATATGGTGGGGTATGTTAGAAAAGATGTAGCTAAGGGTTATGTCCAAGGGGGTATGTTAGTTAGGGATTAATTTACTTACTGTCAGTCTCTGTCCATCAGATACATGGGGACCAGAAGAGGGGTGAATTTGTGATTTCCAATCCAGTGATCTAGGGTTCTTTTGAATAGGGTCAGGAATGATCTCTGCTTCTGCCAGCTCTGCTTCACATAGATGGGGAGCTTATTCTATAATGCAGGGATCCTTTGAGACACACATCAGTCTCTCCACTGTATTGTATTTATGTCACAGGCAAAGTTCAGGTCCTTGGATGTAGACTTTCTGGTGCTGTCTGTTTTTTGGATGTGCAAGAGATCCATCTGAGCTTTATATGCCATGGAAAGATTACCACTCAGCAAACTGTAGGAGACCGAGAACTGAAATAATGCCTTAAGGCCATCTGTGTAGGATAGGGTATTCATACCCTAGATTCTCTTGGAGAGGAACCTTTGAGGGGTCCCAACTGTTGCAAGTGCCTGGATAACTACATACCAAAAGGGGTATTGCACTCAATCATGGGTCTAATAAAGGCTGAGAAGAGTGGTGCTACAACTTCCTTGGACATGGATGTGATACCCTTGTTTATGGGTGTCATAGAATGATTTTCATACTATCTTTGCTATGTGTTGGTCAAAGGCTAGCTTAATGTCTGCTTATGTTCCAAGATCCATAAGTATCGTGTCAATGCTTTGGACTGTTTTATCGATTGAGTAAGTAACTTGGGTGGATGATTTCCCAAAGAACACTATAATGCATTTCTCTGTATTGAGTTTTAATCTATGGCTTTGCCACCAGTCATTTGTTTGTGTTAAACCCTAATGTAGGATGTTGGTGTCATGGGAGGAGGGTATGACAGCTCTCAATTTACATTCATCTACGTAACTGGTGAGTCAGAGGTCTTTTACATTAGCCTTCACTTCCAAGAAGTAGATGCCAAACAGGACTGGGCCCAACACAGAGTCATGTGATATTCCTCTGATAACTGGTCTCCTGATGGAGGTGGTCTCAATGATCCTGACTTCCTTGGTCCTATCTATGATCCAGCCAGCAGTTCAGTGAGTTATGTAGAGATTTATGCCTAGTTTTGAAAGATTGTCAAAAATACCTGAGTGGGTTATTGTATCAAATGCCTTGGCTAGGTCAAGGTATGCAGTATGCACTCTTTTTACCCTCATTTATAGCCTTTTGGACCCTCTCAAAGAAGACTACCAGGTTGAGTTGGCAAGACCTTCCCTTAACAAAGCCAAATTGGATGGGTCCAGTGTCTGTAGGTTGTCAATGTCCTTGTTAATCATTTTCATGATAATTCATTCCATAGCTTTGCATATTATACTTGTCAAACTGATGGGTCTCTAGTTCCCGGGGTCAGTTGATGGCATACCCTTATGAAGAGGGATGACCAATGTAGAGCTCCATGCACATGGCATATAACATGTTTTGAGGCTGTAGCTGAACAAGATCTCAAGTGGTCCTGCTAGGTCATGGTTTAAGCTATTTAGGAGGTAATGAGGGATATTGTTGGGGCCCTTTGAGTTTTTGACCTTAGGAAGCACCACTAGGACCTGTTTTTCATGTTAGAGCTGTTTACTTCTGTTGATAGTAGGGTATATATGTTAGAAGAGATTTTACAGGGTGTAGTGGCAGTAGTGGTGGGTGAAGTTAGATTCGATTCACTATGTCTCCCTGGTCCATGTAGGTTGTGCTATTTATCACCAGTTCAGCACACTGAGTGTTACTTTTAAGGCTCCTGAAATACCGGAAGAAAGTCTTGTGATTCTTCTTAGCCTGGGAGGCTATTGTGCCCTCATAATTGGGCTATAAGACTTTATTAGACTTGTTAATTTCTTATTTAGTTGAATCAGAGAGCTCTTGTCTGTATGAGAGTTGCTCTTTCTGTTTTTGGCCATGACTTTTTTTTCTTTTGTTATATACCCTGTTAAGGTAAGGATTCTAACTGTGGGGTTTGTTTTTGATGTTAGATCTGAGTTTACTTCTGGTAGGTATGGCAGCCTCAAGGAAGCCATTTAGCTGTTTGGAAAAGGTTTCTGTAAATAATTCTGGATAGCTAGCTGTGTTCTTGTGGTTTGGGAGAGCTATGAATTTTAACAAACTGTCGCTTAATAGGATGTGGTTTACTTTTGAATAGTTCCTAAGTGTTATGTATTTATTTGGGTTTTCTGGCTTTATTTTTATTTTGGAGGAGGCAGTTTTGTGATCCAACCTCACCAATGAGGACATGACACCAGGTGGGGGTGCAAAGCACTCCTCTGTTGGTGAGTACTTGGTCAAATATGTTTGATCCTGTGGTTGGAGTGTGCACTATCTGGTCTAAGGTGTTTGTGTTGGTAAAGTCCAGCAAACAGTGTGCCTGTGAGTTAGAGTCAATGTATGTTTCC
>NC_056744.1:1549059225-1549194225 GCF_019279795.1 Protopterus annectens | reverse complement strand
TGGAACTGTGTACAGGCTGGACCATAGACACTGGTGTTCCATGGGCAATGGTGGTTCTGTGGACCAGTGGCCTTCCCTCTCCTATGTTGCACTCTGCTGCACAGTCAAGGGAAGCAGATTGCTGCTTGTACTATGGCACTGCTGTAGTACCATAGAGTCCTTAGTCTCATCTGAGGTTTGTTGCTCAATGGCCTCATCCTGTTCAATATCTAATGTCCCATTATCCTGCATATGGCCAGACAAGTTCCCTTCCACATCTGAGGCTACAGCTGCAGCAACATCGCTGTCAACATGTTGGACGGACTGTAGCCACATGTCAAGGTCCTGTATGCCAGGGACCATGATACCATGCTGAGACAAGTCCCCATCAGTAGATCTAACCTTTAAAAGTTGAAACCTCATATGGCCGAGACCATATGATGAAACTTTTAAAAGTTCGAATGGACTGAATGGAGATCTGCGCACAGTACGGAACGAGATGATTTCCCTTTTCCGCAATGTAGTGCAATCTTGGAGTTGGTATATTTAAGAAGTGGGGGGTGTGGGGGGGCAGTCGCTTGCTCCCCTGCTACACAGGTTTTGGTTTGTTTTTTTTTTCTTTTTTTTTTGTTTCTGCTTCAGTTTTCATACTTTTAAATGTTTGATGTTATGGTCTCGGCCATAACGTCTTCAAGCATTTAAAAGTTTGATCTACTGAAGTAAATCTGCTGAGACACATCTGATACCACATCATGATCACTGGATGGGCTGCTGGACAGTACAGATAGCTAATGTGCTAAAAGAAGATACAGAGGGCACAGATCAGGACAATGTGCTTACATCACATGATGGATAGCATCAAAGACACATGACATATATATCTCACTGCAATGTTACAGATGATAATGACTTTACATAAGGTCTACTGTATGTATTTTTCATGGAATCTGCATACATGGAGTACACAATTAGGTTACATAGCAAACATACATGACATATGTGAGGAATACAAACAAATCACACACCTGACAACACCTAATGGAAAATGTTTCTGGTAAAGAGGGGAAAACTTCAACTATTGTAGGGAAAAAAGCAGCATTGGTGACACATCATTGTCACCATTAAGCATATGAAGACACTTAAAACATACAGAAGGTCTGACATGCATTTATCACTGATTTGTGCAGTTAATGAGGCTGATGCAGTCTGGCCTAGGAATGGGAAGAAGGACAAAGTATTAATGAAGGACAACAACAGGAGTGACAGCAATGACATGTATGAAATATAGTTAATAACACACCACTGACAGACTCCCACTGTGGACAGTGTGGGTTGTACTGTGGATCCTGCTGTGTGAGAGACAGACAACACAGTCATGTATGCAGCAAAAACATTACTGACTGAGTCACATAAGCAACACAGTAACAGGGGCTGCAGATACTCACATGATATACACTACACCCGTGTGCCCGATGGCGCTGTGTTGAAAAATATTGGCATTAATGTCATGTATCAGATCTGTTCTACACACTGATGCAAGGTATGAAACTTTTGTAATAACATTCCTGATCTGTCTGTAGTTGAACCTACATGGCTTGGGCCCACACTGGATATAGATGTAGTGTTTGGGAAATAATAATATTACTGTAAACTGAGGCTGAGGTATTAACAGGTAGTGGTCACAGTAATAGAGAAACACTCACCTACTAGTCCCTGGTGTTGTCTTGAAGGAGAGAGACCTGAGAATGCAGACAACATTACACATATTGGTGGTCTGCCCTCTCTGTACTGCATTTGTATGAATGCATATCATTAGTCTTGCATTCATCACTATCATCTTGTGTAGATCTGTGTGCACAGGTCAAATCTGCTGCTGTAAATCAAAATGAAAATACATGAATATGCATGCTACAGCAATATGCAGTGACTGTCTCTAAACTCAGTCATGTCATGGAAAGAAAGACATACATGTTTGGCCTGGAACTCTAGCTTCACTCTCACCCTGGGTAAGCATTGCTCCCTCTGCCTGTATGCAGTGAGGTCAGAAATATTGTGATACCATTGGGAGAACAATGGTGGTCCACAATTGGTGGCATCCCTCAGTCTCTCAAAAAATCTTAATCTGTTGACTGCATGATGGATCATGTCTGAGCAGCATTGTCTAGAGGAATCATGGGATCTGTTGTGACTTCCAACTACATTTATCATGTTGGTGAGGTCGGGGCAGATTTCATGTCCCTAGACTGTCGCACTAGAATGGCCAAGGAGTCTCCATCCATGTTGTCAGAGAGCATCAAGTATGATTTCATTTTCCTGTGGGGAGATGTTATCATCCCTAGGATAGTTGGCCATCTGAAAGACAGTGATATGCACATAATAATATTCCTGTGTAAGCTCATTTAGGAAGATGATTTTGTGGGCACTGTATGTCAACATAAACAGTATGCATTCCTGTGCAATGCAAAGGTCTGTATTACACTGTGATAAATACTAATCTGACATGTAAATATTTACAGCAATGCCTTCATACATAACAGTTGTAAGATGAATATAACTTGTAGCATTGTTAGAGTCTGTGTGTGGGATTACAACCCCTGACAGTACATATGTGTTAAATGGAGATCAAAGACAATAACATCATGCCACAAAAGTCTGCCTGCATTTTACATTAAAATGCTACTCACAACTGAACAACTTACAGAAAGCATCAGAAAACCTCAGGACCTATAGGCAGACCACAGACAGTACAGATCCTTTTGTATATATTGAGCCACTAGTGATAAGACCTTTGTTACGAAGCATCATTGAAGAAATATCCATAACAGCAATAACATATATTTTTTAACAGTTTTGTTAAGAAACATGAATTAAGAAATATCTCTAATATCAACATAACATAGCACATAGGAAAAGTGTTGTAATATGTAAGTTTCTGTAATTACACCACAGAGTGCAAGGAATTGGCCTTTCTAATTTCTCCAAATCTTTTGGGTTTCTAATACCATGATGAGAATGAACCCCATTCCTAAATCAAAGTACGACTAAGTTCATTAAATTAGCATTGTTTCACTCTTTGATGTCAGCCAAAAGTGCTCTTCACAGCAATCGCAATGTGCCCAGTAATGACTCCTTCTGCAGTTTGTACGGAGTTACATGTATTGGTAGCATATATAAATAAGATTCTAGACTCTTTTTTTTTTTTATAAGACTCATTGCTTGTATTACTATTGGAATTATTTTGTTATCTTTCTTCCACATTGCTCTAGCTTCTGCTTGCAGATCCTGATATTTTGTAACTTTGTGTCTCTCTGTGCAGAGGACACTGTAGTCACTGGGTGGGGTGATTTCAATGATCAAAGCTACTTTTGTCTTCTTTTCCTGGACAACTATATCTGGTTTTCTAGCATCTATCTTTTGAATTGATAATTGGAAATGGATGATCCCATGTGATGTAGACTTCATCATTTTCTATGATGCTTTGTGGCTCACATTTCCAGTGCTTCTCAGCCACTTCAAAACCATAATGTTTGCACAATCCCCAGTGCAACAGTCTCGCCACATTATTGTGCCTTTCATTATACAGTCCTTCTACCATTAGTATGTCACAACCAGCAACGAGGTGTGCAACTGTTTCCAGTTTGGTTTTACAAAACCTACATTTGTCTGTTTCTCCCACCTGTTCAGTAGACATTGTAAACCACTGTGTACGTAACCTGCTATCTTGAGCCGCCAATATTAACCTTTCATCTCTTGGTTTGAATTCACCTCTCCTTAACCATTCCTGTGTTCGTTCCTGATCAACATGAGGTTCTTCCAGAAGTTTTCTATACTTGCAATTCTATTTATGCATTTTCCACATTTCTTGCCTTTTCATCTGGTCCTTCACCTTATATTCTTTCTTTTTTTTTGGCATATTCAGTTGCTGCATGACTTTTATCTACTTCTGGTTTGATTTCCAGTCCTGATTGACGGCGATATGCTTCTTCTAGGTTAAACAGGGATGTTATCTTAGATTTATTCTCTTCATGTTTCAAAACTTTCACTACTTTTGGGTCTTGTGAGGTCAGCAGATATGTGTGAAGTCCCACAATTGCAGATCTGTACATGTAATCAATTCAAGGAGGCCCATCCCTCCTTCGGAATAGGGAATATATAATCTTGGTATGCACTGATTTTTATAGATCATTTGGTGAGCATGAAGCATCCTTCTTGTTTTAATATCTAATTTATCCAACATGTTTTGGGGCCAATCAATTACTCCAAAAACTGTAAGTTAGGATAGGAAGAGCAAATTGATTTATAGCTTGGATTTTGTTCCTAAACGTCAATGCTGTTTTTAGGATTAATTTGTCTTCTGAAGTATTCCTTACTAAGTTTTTTTGCATTTGTTCATGTTTTATTTCTGATTCTTCATCAATTCCAAAGTATTTATACACTCCCTCTTGCTCAACTTATTTTATATCACATTCTTGTCCCAAACTATTAGGTATGCCTGAGTCAGCCACTGATACCACCAATTGACATGTGTGTGTATGTGTGTTGGTGAGGGGCAGCAGTACAGGGTGGGGCAGTGTTGGTGCAGTGTGTGCATGTATGTGGTTGCCCTAGGTGTTAACATTTCTCATGTGTGTATGCAGGCACACAGTTCCACCTCATGGCTGCCATATACAGGGGTTTGTGGACAGCCACAGACTGCACTTGGCAGGCCATACAGATCAGTGTCTGTGTGCACGGACACGGTATCTGTGCCTGGCAGGGGTGCTACGGACCGTATCTAGTACAAAGCCAGACTGGGTACTGTCATCAGAAGCGGGGGTGTGTTGACTGGACACAAGTCCCTGTTGGGACTGTCCAGAGCCACGTGCACGTGGTCTCCTGGGGCATTCTGATGACAGCACAGACCCAGCATTGCTGGGGCTGCTGCTGGCACTATGGGGGCGTGCGCGAGCCTGTTGTCCACGCCGACTGCCAGCTGCTGCTGCTGCCGGCATACGGCCACGGTGACACCGCAAACGCCTACCATTGCCCTGGCTCATGGACATCTGGCTGTGGAACTGCTGTAATATGTCCCCACAACGTCTGTCTATGACATCGGTGAAGTTACAGATAGCATCCGCAATGTCACACATACTGTCTGTCATGGCTGTGCGACATGCTCTCAGCTCCCTCAGACCCTGTCTGGTGTACCTTTCCATATGTGACTGTGCCTGCATGACAGTCCAAAACATAGCTGAGGTTGACAGACCTCTTTGGGCACATCGGCCAGAGGCAGTAAGCCCACAGGTGCTCCCACGAGAACCCATGGGCAACTGTCTGTGTGGTACCATCGGAGGACCCTGCCCATGGCTGCTGTGTGGGGACGCATGTGCCACAGATACTACATTACCCTGGTCTATGCCCGCTGTATCCTGTCCATCACCTAGGGACAATGGTGACAAAGGATGTACAGGCAGGATGACTGTGCGCAATGATGGGGTTGACAGCTGTGTACTGTCAATTGGCTGACCAATGGCAGACCCTGACACACCTTCCTGTACCATTACACAAATATCATCATTACCAGTAGCCGTGGCACAGGATTCAGGTTCCCTGCTGCAGGTCACCAGAGCAGCCCCGAACCTGTGGGAGGAAGACAGGAAACACAGTTTACAGTCTCCAGACATTGTTACCAGTGATGCACTTATACACACATGCACACATGCACACATGCACACATGGACACATGCACACATGGACACAGGCACACATGCACACATGAACACAGGCACACATGCACACATGGACACAGGCACACATGCACACATGCACACGTGGACACATGCACACAGGCACACATGCACACATGCACACAGGCACACATGCACACATGCACACATGGACACATGCACACATGCACACATGGTCACATGCACATGGGCACATGCACATGCACATGCACACATGCACACATGCACACATACACACATGCACACGTGGACACAGGCACATGCACACATGCACATGCACACATGCACACGTGGACACAGGCACACATGCACAGATGCACACGTGGACACAGGCACACCTGCACACATGCACACATGCACACATGGGCACAGGCACACCTGCACACATGCACACCCCGCAGTATACACACCGAGCACTACTGAGTTACATTACTGTTACTAGCATTATCAGGACTATTAAATGGTTATGTTAAACACACTCACCAGCATGGATGGCCTGCCTTGCTGTAACCCTGGAGGGACCTGCAGAAATGATGAGATTAATGTCAGTGGGCACAACTGTGCCATTGATATTGCATCTGATACAGTGTACAGAACAGTCAAGTGTACATATGGCATATTACCTGCACGCTCCATGTCGTGCTGCTGTGTGGAACCAGCATCCATCATAATGCAGGTGTACTGCTGTTGGTGTTCCGGGGCTGGAGCCACAGCACTTAGGAGTAGCCCCTCCAGTCTGGTGAGGGGGGGATGTGTGGCCACCCCACCTCCTGTGGCGACCTGTTGCCTGTGGATATCTGATGCACGCTGCTGGACACTTCGGATTAAATCACTGCAGTGATGGATGGCCTGCCTTGCTGTAACCCTGGAGGGACCTGCAGAAATGATGAGATTAATGTCAGTGGGCACAACTGTGCCATTGATATTGCATCTGATACAGTGTACAGAACAGTCAAGTGTACATATGGCATATTACCTGCACGCTCCATGTCGTGCTGCTGTGTGGAACCAGCATCCATCATAATGCAGGTGTACTGCTGTTGGTGTTCCGGGGCTGGAGCCACAGCACTTAGGAGTAGCCCCTCCAGTCTGGTGAGGGGGGGATGTGTGGCCACCCCACCTCCTGTGGCGACCTGTTGCCTGTGGATATCTGATGCACGCTGCTGGACACTTCGGATTAAATCACTGCAGTGATGTCGTACCTGCTCATATGTCCTGTTATGCGTGCCAATATCATTTACCCTACGGACAAGGTCTTGCCACAGTGCAGCCCTCTCTTGCTGATTCTGACTGGTGCAGGAAAACAGGATGTCATACTCCTGCACCAGGCTCTGGTGGATCTCCTCATCTTCCGCCACAGAGTAGGCGGGGTTATGCTGTCGCGCCATCTACCTGGAAGAGAACACAAACAGGATATCAGCAGACCATGTCAGCAATATATGGCACACATACTATACATGATACTCATGTGTAGTGATATACTACTACTCCCATATGTTGCATGTGTGTGTGTCATGGTGGATACACAGGTACATGGCCAGATATCAGTGCTCAGCCAACACCTGTGCAACAATACCTGCCACATTCCACACAACATAGTAGCATACCCCATTGGTCAGCACACACTGACAGGTGCAATGCACAACCTCACTCTGGGGGTTCATCCCAAGGTACTGTATGTGGGACACCATCCACTACTGTGATGTGGACAGAAGTTACTCGGCCTGGATATACATATCCCACCACCACCATCAGCACAGTAGACTACTTTGATATGTATGTGATTAGACAGTTATTCACTTGCTGGGACTGAGATGGTATCCATGCAGCACACTGGGCCAGTGGAAGCCACAACACTGCTGACCCTTTGCAAATGCTACCATGGACATGCCACAGATTGCATGGAACTGCACACACATTTCTAACCCAGACCCTATGCACAAAGGTTAGGCATCCTGTCCGTGGACCAGACAGAGGCAGATTGTATAACAATAGCAGGAGGCTACTGCAGGACAGAGCACATTCACATTAAGAGAAGGCATCTGTGGTCAGCACTGGTACTACGCTATGGTCCGTCATAGCAATGACCACGGCCTACTCTGGGAGGGAAATGGATACAAACACTATGGATGACCACAAGGCCTTCTTCAGTTATGTTACACATATGGACCACATGCCTCAGATATGCTCTGTGTTAATACACACCTAGTTAACATTCACTAAACACACGGATATTGGCAACAATCTTGCAGACATGTTTGGTGCATGTATCCCCCCTCCTTCTCCCCCACCAGTTGAAATATTTATCACAGCTGGATATAACCTCCCTATCATCTCACATGTCCAGATGAGGGCCGCCCTCAGCAGAGAAGAACACACAGCATCACTGTGACCTCGTGGTATCCCTGGATGTGTGCTACTGGCACTCCGAGAGGACATACAACCGCATATAACACTGATAATTTATCTTGGCCGTACTACAGGATATGTACCTGGACAGTGGCATACAGCAACAGTGGTCCCACACCACTAAGGGGGCACCTCGACTGACCCTGGGAATTACCACATCATATGCATAACGGGCCTGGTCTGCTAAGCTATGGAATTATTCAGTATGGGATGCATATGCAGTGATATCGAGTACCTGCAGACAGTTGTTCCCAGCCAGTGTGTCTTTGGGATGGGCTGATCCTGACTTTTGAACCTGGCTGACCTTTCAAAGCAGTCACTACAGCCATTGCTGGGCCAACGCACAGACAACTGCTGCCAGGATCATGGCCTAAGACTGATTGACATGTAATGTATGGTCATCCCCTTTTGGTGGAACTACGTACACACAACATATCACATGGACATACCTATGGATACAGACCTATGACACATTTGGAGATTTCACAGTATGCACACTATTAACCTGCTACTTTGCATTACCTGTGTTTGTCGCAGCTGGTTGCGTTACCACAGCTTCTGCTTGCTGCTGCTACTGTCAGTGCTGACAGCTTCGGGTGACAGAGTCACAGTGTATCATTTTTTTTTTTTTGCTCTCTCTCTCTCACTTCTCCCTCCCTCTGTCTGCTTACAGACAATGCAATGAATGTATTGCATGTGGGGAGTGGTAGCACTGGATGCTTTTGTAGGTATCTGCATAGGTCCATGTGATGGCCTCTGCACCAATTGTAAGCCAGCATTTGCTAATTGCATACAGCCAGTTGTGTACTGATTGCAGTTCTCACTGTGATTTCAGGTCAGTGCTATAAAAGGGTATGTGGGATAGGTATTGCCCTTTCAGATTGTGAGGGCAGGGACCATGCTGGTATGCTGTGGACAGTGTTCTGTGAGTGTAAAGGTTAGTATCTCTCATGATTCAGGCTGTGTTGTATATTCACATTTCTCCATTCCTCTCTCATGTTCCTTGTAGCAGGTGTGTATGCACATTGACTCCTACAACTATATATATATATATATATATATATATATATATATATATATATATATATATATATATATGTACATATACATACATTTATATATGCACTTTAACTGACCTTATTATCTACAAGCTACCAGCTAGCATGGCTGTTTCTGTTCACACACTACTATTATGGAAATCCAGTAGTTTTGACAGTAATTTTAAATGACATGCTTTGTGTACTACACATCCTATATTCCCTTTACATTCATCCCTACTATTACATGTTATATTTATTTTAGCACAATGTTTTTGTATAAGAGTCATGGCTTAGTGGTAGGTCGTACAGACTAGTGTTTCCAAGATCCTGGGTTCGGGACTGACAGTGGGATTTTATTTTGCTTTTGAACTGAGTACAGGACCTGTCAATCAAAGTGACTAAGGCACTTTTAAGCAGTTGTAACCGGTTAGCTGGTTTGCAGCTCACGCATGCGCACTGGCGTTCAGCCCACGCACACACGCGAACACCGCTTACAACCGCTTAACGATGCTTACTCTGCGCACACCGCTTATTTTCTTTGAAAGAAAAGAAAATGGAGAGACAGGAAAGTGGTGAAAAAGGGGTCACAAAGAGGGCAAGACAGTAGGGAAACAAGCTTGGGATGTGCAGGAGGGATGTAGGTAAGGCCCATAGCTGCCCATTTCTTCATCAGCAACAGCTGTGCATATGTATGTAATTTGGTGTGACATTTGAAACCTTCCACCCCTGAGAGAGGGGTCAGGACAACAATAATACTTGGTGATAGGACTGTTACTGCAACATCAATATACATTTTATTGTTCTTCATACACATTCATATCTAGCTTTGTTCAGCTACATCATCCTGCTACATTTGCTTTATATAGCTGTAGACAAGTGTGGATGTTTGGTATATCAGACAATCATCCTATCTGCATATTGCAGACTGAGAGCAACATATCCAGATTTTGGGATACACATTCCAGATGCAGCAACACTTTGAACAGATTTCGCTGTTTGGTTTTGAATCTCACATGCATTTCATTCTGTCTTGACTGCAGTATACTTTATTCAGGGGTTATTACTACTGTATTGCTGGATTCATGACACTTTCTCACACTCTCTCACCTGCTTTCATTTTACTATTCAGGATGGTACTTACTTCTAGGCTTTATTGACATGTTTTACCTGTAGTTATTACAATCCTTTCCAGCAGTCTCACTTCTGTCATGTTTCAGTATTTCCACAGGGATATATTTCACGTGATTTCATCATCTTCTGCAGCTATACTTTTCAGCCTGCTGCAGGTTGTGTACTATTTTCTTACAGGTAGGGCATTTTTATTTCAGAATATATGTCAGACAGTTTCATTTTTCGGTTTAACTTACAAGCTGAAACACACTTTTGTAATCAAGCAATACTTGCAGACACTTTCACACTGTTACTTGCAGATTTTATTCCTTACTGACTACACTGCACTCTTTGCTGACTGTCATACTTTTATATTTCTTTACAGTTACTGGTAGTGGATTACTGACCTGCCTGGTGGTGCAACCGCACCAGCCTATCGCCATAGGCTCTGCGGTTCACAGAACGGACACCTGCAGCTGTAATATAAATGAAGTAATATTGGAATACACATCTCCATAATATCAGCTAGTTTAATTTCTTACATACATACTTAAATGTTACTTACTCAGTAGTGGGGCGTTGGGTGTTTGCCGGGCCTCCTGGATCCAAAGGTTCAGTTGGTCCTGCTTGTGTCTCTTCAGGTCCACACGGTGGTGACGGACCTGCTCACCAGTCCTTGGAATCCCTGTGGCACTGGTGTGATCACGAGCCAACTGGTCCTACGCCTCGGCCCTGTATGCTCCCCAGAGGACCTGGCCCTGCATGAGTTGGGCCTCATGATTATGGACTAGGAGCCAGACCATGTACCTGGACTCCTCAACACCCCACCTCTGTGCTTGAAAGCAACTACCCTCTCCTACTCCTGTCATTCTGCCTGCAGGTCAGTTCTACAATCGTTTATGTTGTGTATTCCCGCCTATGGGGCTTATATAGTCCGTTTTTCCCGCACATATCTGTGATTGGCCATTTTGGAATTGTATCAACTTCAGTAAACCTGCATTGTCATGCTCTAGTTTGTATTCATTCCTATATATTAGCTATTATTGCATTCAAAGGTACTGCTGTCATGGCTTAGTGGTTCTGTGCCTTGACTATGGTGTATAGTGTCCTGGGTTCGAACCTGGCCACTGCTTTTTATTTTTCATGACTGCCTAGACATGCTGAGGGGTGTGTCTGTGTAAAGGCGGTTTTGATACAGCTTGCTCAACATTGCCCGTCGGTTAGCTTGTTTGCGCGGTGCGCAGCTCCGCATAATGGGCACGCTGCTTTAAGCCTCATTTGGCTATCGGCACGCATATTACACTCAGCTCTGTTAGGGGCACATAGATTTAGCATGTTAGACCACTGCTCAGCTACGGGCACTCATTTTGCACCAGTTAAACCACTGCTCATCTACAGGCAGATGCACTCACTCTGTTAAACTGTAGCTCAGCTATGAGCACATCTGGCATTTTTTATTCTTTTGTTACCTCACATTTCTTCAATATAAATGGGCTATTTCATTACATTTTACATAAATTGTGGTTTTATGTGTACATATTTGTCAGGGACTTGTTTCCTGCTTATTTTGCTAATAAAAAAAATTGGTGCTGTGGGGGCTCGAACCATGAATGCCTGCTTTTCAGCCAACATCTCTACTGCTACGCTATTGCTTCCTGGCTTATTTTGCATATTTAGTTCTTATATGCTTTCACACTGACTGCTAACTGTAGCTGCGCTACGGGCACGCCCGCAAACAAGCGGCGCACTCACGGTTAAACATTTTTACAATTTAAAAAAAATCTAAAACGTGTTTATTTATATGTTTTCTGTTCATAGTCTGTGGGGGCATGTGTTGTGTTCTGTTTATTCACATTTCCGTGGACTCTGTCTTGGGTGTTTACTTTGGGAACTTTTCCTCTTCTGGGGGCGTGTCCGCTTACAGGGCTCGGCCTACAGACACGCCCCCTACTGTCTTACATGGACCGTGTTGGCCTTAAGTGTGATTCAGCATGCTCTCATGAATATGCAGAGCATGCTGACATCACTCCGTTTAACTGCAGCTTCCGTGTATGAGTTATAACTCTTACACGGAGGCTTCGTGAACCCTGCCCTCTGTCTGCATCAATTCCCATGTATAGTTTATATGTAGTCAGAAGGCAAGTTATTGGTCTATAATTTTGGGGGTAGCTTGCAGGTTCACTCTTAAGTTGGATCATTGTTGTCAGCCAGATTGGTGTCTGTTTGGGGTACGCATATAAATAGTTCTTACTCATGACTAGATCTTCATACAAAGATGTTAATGCTTTTAACCAAAAGTTCGGCATTGTATCTGGGCCTAGAGTTTTCCAATTAGAGGCTTTTCTTAACTTTGTTTCAATCTCTCTGGCTGTTACTTCATCCCATTTCATATCCTGTACCTTTAAACTTCTTATTCTTTCTTTTACTTATTTTATCCATTTAGCATCTTTGTTGTGTTCCAAAGGATCTTCATAGATACTTCTCCAAAATACATCTATTTCTTCTTTTTTCGGTGGTCTTTCAATTCCTTTTACCTTGTTTCCCAATTCTCTATAAAACTTTTTTGGGTCATCACTAAATTGCTTATTTTGTACTTTTCCGTTATATTTATTTGCATATCTTCTAAGTTTTTCTGCCTGTGCTAAAATTTTTAGTTTGTTATTTACAATAGTGCATGATAGATCCTGGTCTGTTCTAATACTGTGCATTTCTTTTATCATATCTATCTTTCTTAGTATTTTTATTGATCTAGTCCCTCTTCTATAGTCCTCTAACAATGATACTTCTTGTCTTAATTGCTTTATATTTTTCTCTATTCAATACTTCCATGATGGTATTCAATTTCTTCCCTTCCTTTGCCTCACTACCCTGTGCTCTTGTGGTAGAGCTTTTATCAGTTATTAATTTAGCTGCACAGTAATATATCCTGTTTACTTCTGTTATATCGCATGGATCTCTAGGGACAGTCCTAACTACTGTTTTCATTTGTTATATCAGACTTCTAACTTTTGGGGTTTTATTGACCTTCTGCCTTTCATTGATCTTAATATATCTATCTGTTTCTATTAAATCAAGCAGCTCTTCTCTTAGCTCATTTTATTCTAAGCTGAGGGCACCTCCCTTATTTTTCATTTCCTGTGGGAATTCTATAGAAAGTTTTGTAGCATTTTCCTGTGGCACCTTCTCAATTTCATCCTGTACCATCAGTTGCTCTGTCATATGGAAACTCACTGGCCTATCACTCCTCAACGTTGACTGCATCAGAGTTTCCACAGTTTCCTGTTCCTTCCCTTGGTGTTTAGCTTCAAGTGAATGTTTATACTGGTTTCCTGTGGAAGTCTCCAAAATATCTTGATATGGCACCTGACCAATTGCTTCCTGTTCCTCTGGTTTGACCTTAATTTGGATATCCATCGCTCTATCCTGTTGTGGTGCTTTCTGCATTACATTTTCTTTCTACACTGAATCAATCACTTTGCAGGTGCTCGATAACCTCAATTTCTATTTCTTTAACTTCTACATTACTAACCTCCTTTTCTACTTTTCCTCTTTGTCTTCTTATTTTTTGTATTATAAAGTTTTCCATATCCGATTCCTTTGCCTGTATTTCTCTTCAAATATCTTTGGTGCTGCTCTTTTTGTATTGGTTAGTTTTGCTTTCTCCGTTGCATAAATATTACACCATATTAGATCTCTTTTTCTTTCCCATGTCCATATTTCTTCTTCAGATGTCTCCTGGTCTTCCTGCTTCTCCTTACTTTGGGGACTCACTCCATCAAGCTGTGATGTAACCTGTGTTAGACCTTCTACATTAAATCATTCACTTTGTAGGCACTCCATAACTTCAGCTTCTATTTTCTAACTTCTACTTCACTTATTCCCCGGGATTCATGAAGCTTGCGCCAAGCGCATGCATAGCATAGGCATTATAACGCCAAATATGGCTGCCGAGCGATTCAGGTACGATCCAATTCCATGTGCAATACCGGCGTACACCAGATCTGCACAGCCCCCGGCGTAGGTATGCAAATCACCCCATGTGCAGTGTTGCACCATGCAAATGAAGGCATATAGCGATTCATGAAGTGGTGCAGGCATAGCGTAAGCCCATGGAAATGTAAACCAAAAAACACGGTTTACATTTTCCCAAACATAACATCGGAGCTATGGAAGAGGGCCAGACCCAGGTATCACAACGTGAACATATGCCAATGGCGAAATACACAGCCAATGGCATAAGAAAAGATGCATAACACGTAAATAACAACATTTAATGTCATGTCCACAGTAACGCACAGCAGAACCGCAGGGCATGTGTGCAGAAGCTGTAACATAAAGAAATAATATAAAAATGTCATAAAATCGCAACATAATAGAAAGCAGGTTTACAGCATAACAAAATGGTAGGCATGGAACACCACAACCAAGGTGCAAGGGTTGCTAAGGGCTTGCGATAGTGTTCGGAGTGGTAACTATGAATTAGTAGTGAATGCCATGCAAATGAGGCAGATAATACTGAATTGCAAATGTCCCGCCGGAGGAAGGTTGTACCATACGGCGCAGCAGTATAACACCGAGGAATGGCTCAGAGGAGATACATGACATCAGCAGAGGGTGCGCCACTGTAGCACTAAGCACATTGGAGCATTGCAAATCTGGCCTGTCCATTGCTAAGCAAAGCTGCAGGATAGGGGTGGGGAGGAATTGTTTAGCTGAGAGCACACATGGTGGCCAAAAGCGCATGTGTACGAGGATGAAAAGGTGCCTGAAACCCAGTAATCGGACGCACGCGCCGCAAACAATAGCAGAAACAGGAAGGTCAGGGGAAGAAAAGGAAATGCGGAAGTAGGGTAATTGGAGTACTAATGAGCAATCAACACCAATCAACCCACGATAGCCAATCGACGGCAGCTGACAAGTCTGCTTGCAGAAACCTGCAAAACAGGATAGGGGAGGCATGTGAATGCAAAGAAAGGAGGGGAGGTATAAGATTGCAAAGATAGGAGACCTGACACAGCAGAGCAAAGCAAACCGACAGCAGACCAGCAGTAGCACACATAACGCAAGATACGCCAGGTCCAGGAAAGCACAAATGAAAGTAGGCTGCAGGATGCACGCCAGAAAATGGTAGGTGCAACGTGCAGAAATGTAAAGGGAAGGTCAAGAGGTAATCCACGGCAGGCAAATGTAATTCAACACCAAAGGCACCACAATAGTAGTTCCGGCAGTAAAACACATAACTTAACCTGTAGCTACGAACGTACATACACACCCTATGACATCATCGGTGTTCACAGCACAATAGTATAAAGTGTGTAAGCACCCAACACACACCTGTGTATTCCCAAACACCGCACCATAGGTGTAAACACACGGGGAACTTTTAAAATGTACATGTTGGGAGCTGCCATAGCTGTGATTCATCAGCATGTGTTAGAGACTGACGGTGTTGTGGAGGATGATGCCGACAACCACCGCAGGCCTCGGAGGAGAAGGAGAGTGTTCAGACCAAGGGTAACTTACCAGGGGCTACATGACCTGGAGATAGTAGAGCGTTACAGGGTGGACAGGGACATCTTACAGCAAATAGTGGAGCTGTGCCAGCCACGCCTGAGAACCAGAAACAACAGAGGTGAACCCATACCAGTGGACACGAAGGTATGTGTAAGCCTGCGAATACTGGCCACAGGTACCTTTCAAAGGCCAACTGGAGATATAATGGGTATCTCACAGGCATCAGCATCCAGGGTACTACACCAGTTCCTGGATGCCATGTTACCACATGCCAATGAGCAGATATACTTCCCCAGAACTCAGGAGGAGTTGGCCAGCAATATGTGTCACTTCCACCGTGTGGCACAATACCCGGAGGTACTGGGTGCGATAGACTGCACGCACATACAAATCAAGTCACCACCCGGTGAGCAGGGTATGCGCTACATAAACCACAAGGGATTCCACTCCATCAACTGCCAGGTCGTGTGCAATGCCCAGGGCATTATCATGGATGTGTGTGCTGGCAGCCCTGGAAGCTACCATGACTCCCATATCTGGCATGCCTCACAGCTGTATCAGGTATTTGTCAGGGGGGACATCCCACATGGCCATCTTGTGGGGGATGCTGGCTATGCACTGGAGCCATGGATGATGACTCCCATCAGAAATGCACACACACCCATGCAAGAACACCATAATGAGGCACACGCACAAACCAGAATCATCATAGAGCGTGTGTTTGGGATGCTGAAATCACGGTTCTGGTGCTTGGATACATCTGGTGGAGCCTTGCAGTACTCCCCAGGCATGTGTGCCCACATCGTCATAGTATGTGCCATGCTACATAATATGATCCTGCGGAAGCAGCTGCAGCAGGGACAAAATGGTGAAGGCCCTCATAGCCCACCGCAATTGCCAAGGCCAGTACAGGCACAGAGGGATTCAGACCATGAACACACTGTGCCAGCCCCAGTAGGCAGATGGAGGCATGCCCAATATGCCTACGCCATGGCAAAGAGGGAACGTATAGCACATACTCTGACCGTGTAGGCCCCTATGGACTGACACCTTTCCACCTGCACACACAGTAAAATGGATGGCACACAAACATGACCACCTGTAAATTGTAATGTATAGGTGGCCCAATGTGTGACTCCTACATAGGCAGCCCTCAAACATTGTAAACACAACAGCCAGTGCAACACGGAATGCCAACACCTGAACAGTACATGAGTCTTACAGCATATGGTGGTGCTGTGTGCCTGTCATGTTCCCTGCCAGATATATATATATATATATATATATATATATATATATATATATATATATATATATATATATAGATATATAGATATATATATATATCTACACATATGCATATATATAATACAGATAGAAAGGGCAATAGAGGGATATATGGTGATATAGATGGATTCAGTGATATCTGCAAATATGATAGATAGTCCAACGACATTCATAACATCACGGAGGTACAAATAAATAGGATACCGCCAACCATGGAATGTGTAACATATCGACATGCGTAACCACGAGCCTGAAAGACTGATAGAACACAGTACCGGAACAGTACATCCGCGAGTAATAGTATGATAATATGAAGGGACGGTTAGTCACCGCTGATGGTGTCGCGGTCCACGTAGATACTCTGTTCAACTGTGTCTGTGAGTGCCATAGTCTGTGTAAGTGTCCGTCGAGGGTGCCGTGTGCGTTTCTGTGTGACTGTAATGTGTGTGTGTGTGTCCGCAACATGTGTATGTTGGTGCCAAGTCAGAGGCAGACCAGTATGGTAGGTGTGGGTATAGCTAGCCGTAGGCATATGGTTACTACCTGTACCACAGTAGGAGGGACATCCCCACCCTAGGCAGGTGTGTCCTGACATAAAACAGTGTAAAGGGCATATGTCCAAGATGGTAGGACATAAATATGTCCCATATATAATGTAACAGTCGTATGTAATAGTTATGCCTGTATGTAAGAAACTTAAATGTTACATGCAATATGATAAGTATCCAAAGTCACACAACAATAGGTATGTAGTGAGGATAAAAGTATGTGCTACCTGTGTACTGACCGTGGCTATGTGTTGGCCTGTAAACACCGCTTTGTGTCCCGCAAGTGTCCAACAATGACCATATGATAAGGTGGCAACCCATGGCAAACAGGCTCTTTTAACAACACAACCACAATGACTGCAAATATCTGGGACAGAAATACAAGGGATAGCTGTCACCTACACATATCCCCTGATATATCGCTGCAATTACGGAGGTATACAAGTAGCAAGCTCACCTGCAGACGATATAGAAACCAATTAACAACGGCCCAACGCACAATCCTGTAACATAAGTCTACTAACTGTTAGCTCTCTAATTAGGGACGGAGCCTACACACATATATATGGATTATGTAGAAATGCAAGGCCCACAAACCGTATATGTTACGTACAACCACCGACATCCCCACACTAGAAACTAAAGCAATACAAACTGTAATAGCAGCACAAACATCCAGTCAGTCAATTACATCTGCAGAACCCTCAACATACCATGTGAGAGACACAACTAAAGGCGACATGCAAAATTGCAGGCGTTGTATAATGGAACAAACAGCCATGTTACAGGTATTGATTGCAATACTCCGTTATCAGATGTCGGGATGACAGGTACACCCACATGTTGAACCAAATACTCTACCTGTCACACACAATCCACGGGGGACATGAATCCAAACTATACTTGTCTCCATGCATAGCAGTTGCAGTTACTCATAACAAAACACAATACAGACTGTCTCCCCGAAGGTAGGGCAACTAGGCAACGCCCAAGTGGAGAATCCAATTATACCCCACTGTCACCCCGTAATTGGCGAATGGAGTAGCTGCACAGCTGATATGCAAGCAATTAGTCACTCAGGAACACCAATTGGTGGGAAGGCTCCACATGTTTCAGGTATCGACGTATATAAGGATGACTTGCCAGACATTCAAACCGTATGCTCATACCGAAAAACAGTTGAAACACTGTGAGAGAGATAGAAACGAAACGCCGTAACGACGACAAGGTATGTAGAACGCCCGATATGTAAGGTTATATATAGCATGATCTGTATTAATTAGTTTTACTGTATGTATAGCCTGGTTTGCATTAATTAAACGTGTCCGCAATACATAAAATGGGGAAAGGTATTTATGTAGTGATGTCTTGCTGAGCATACTAACGCTTGTAGAATCTCTGCGTCCAGCAGTGGGACACAAGGTACATAGCACAGACACCAGAAGGGATGCTACATGAGGCCATTAAACAGAACAATGCCATACAACCCGCCATCAGTGGTAGGGTATGTCCAACAAGGACGTGCCATAGCAGTGGATAGTATATGTTGATATACTGTCACAGCACGCATGTGTATGGGCAAATAACGTTAATGACATATGTAAGGTGGTCCCGCTGAGCAAGTATGCTTTGCATTGTGGGATACTATGTGAAATATGTGTAATGTATAGTATTATAGGTAGATATGACAGATATTCAACACAGCATAACAGGCATATCATGCATACCACAGGTATCATCTATTGGTATGTACAATAACAGGATACATATGGCCTGTAGGTATGGGACATAGTAATAGCATGATAGCTAATCTAAATGGAAGGGCTACCAAGTAACCATGCACAAAGGACAAGTAATAGCTGCACAGGTGCATAGTGGGGTACTATGCAGTCTGTCAAGTCCATGTGTAAGCACAACTACAGTGTTCACACTAGTGGCACATCTCCTGGGTAGTGCCCTGTGAAGAGCAGAGCCAGGTGTCACCTGCACCACTGCACAGTACAGCCACTGCAATGATCCCAGGCCTACATGTGTCTCCCAACCACCAAGGGAGGTATCACATGAACAGTGCTACTGAGTGTCCCTGCGTGATGTACAGAGGACTTATGTTCCACAGCATGGTGAGTGTCCGGTTTGGGAATGTAACCCAGAAGCACATCCCACTCATTGTGGCATGTGTGCACATATCCATGAGCATGTTGCTCACAGTGGCCTCTGCTTATGTTGTGTATGAGGAGTATATCCATCAATAATGTTGTGGACATGGGCCCTGCCTGATCAGCAGAGGTCACCCCTGAGTATGTAGTATGCAAATGTGTTCAGATGTGGTATCCGTAGTGCAGCCGCATATTGAAACTGTCGGAGCTCAGTAAACGTCATGGAGTGTTAATGTTGTGGCATGTAAAGCTGTAGCTGTTGTGTAAGGTACACCCTAAATGGGGTGGTGTACCCTTGAATGTGTGTAGATGTCTTGAGTTCAGAGGTACAATGGGTGCCTATGTACCAGTTACACACCCAGTACAGATAGGTGTGGACACGTAGGAGGATATCCACGCCACAGTGGCAATACGGTAACCACAGGAGTGGGTGCGACATATGTGTGTACTGCAAACATGTACAATGTGATATGTATGTAGGGGACCACCATCCATGTGATAGTCAGTGGGTGAATGGTGTAATGCAAAGGTGATGTGCATGCACCTTGTGTCATGCAGCTTGATGCCATGATAGTCATATTATGTATCTGTCACAGCGACATCCATATGGTTGGAGTCAGTATCAGCTGGTGGAGCAATCATGGCGCTTGGTATGTAGGGGTTCTAAAGCTAGGCAGGGAAAGTCCCCTGTGCCAGCCTGTTCTGCAGGGAAGCATATACTTAACATGAGGGGCCCTATGACTGAGGACCATGGTATGCCAAAGTACCTGACATGTAGTAGGTACTATGGTATGCTGGCCTCACTGTGTGTCCTGTCCATGAGCCACATAGCATAACATCCTGAGACACAGGGTACGATGTGCAGGTGGATGTGTATGTTGTCAATACCAGAATGGGGAATGGTGCTGAAAGGCAATGAGAGGACAATGTAGGATGTGTGGACTCGCACCATCAGCAACTGCCCTGGTAACTGTATGAAAGGAGTCCACCATGTGTAGGGGCCATGCTCTGGCCTTAACAAGCCCAACCCAGGTGGCAGCAGAGGACGGGAGACCAACAATGTCTCTGAGAATGACGCCCTTGATGATGTGCCCCATAGCCATGCAGAACAGTCCAGTCAGGTGTGTAGGACTATAGTCCCACTCGTGCAATGCGGTGCCACCTGTGTGTAGATTGATAAATGCTGCTGTGTGCCATTCAGGGTCTACAATGTCTGAAACAAGGCTATTACTGAATATGGTGGCCTAGTGGTGAGACATGTAATTCGGAGGTTGGTGGACATCACAGCCTGGGACGTTGGAAGGTGACATGGGGCCAGTGTCCCAGGACACATAGAGTGTAGGTCAGTACTGTGTAGGTGTGACCACAGGGACACCACAATGTTCATGTATGGGTTGCGGCCCTGTAGTGAGTGAGAGGGTGTACTGTCAGCATTGAATCCATCCTCCAGCATGTTGCCAACAATACCTGGGTCTGCAATTTTCCTGAGTGACTGTTGTATGTGACAGCAGATGTGGGTGTTGCCATCAAATACTGACATACCACCATAATGCCTGGTGGTACACCCGGAATGTGTGGCAGTCATGTTTACGTAGCTAGTCTTGGAGTATGTGATGAGGGACCCTGTGGCCCCACCACGGCTGACCAGTGAGCCACCCCACACATGGGAATGTACACCACTGTGCAACAGCCTACACCTGTTGCTGTACATCATATGTCCGTGGAACATGACCACCAGAGTGGCGTCTGTTATCTGGTGTGTACCATCATGGCTCTGTGTGGAATAGCATGATCCATGCAGTTGTGTACATGCTAATTAAGTGCACTGGGGTATGTGTCAGCATTTGTATGTGCATTGTCCATCTGCACGGGTGTCATGATGTTAACAACCGCTGTCAGCAGACGTCTGTAGTAGGTGTAGTAGTACACATGTACTGTGTATGCTGTGATGGGTGTGTTTCCGGATGTGGCTAACACGGTAGATTAGCATATGTTCGAATCCACCAATGAGGGATAACCCCAGGTGTGTAACACCAGTCACATGGTGGTAGTGTTCATGCCAAGGGTAATGTAGGTCTTGGAGGTGGTGTGTATGTGTTGATCCAGCAGAGTGGAGGGTATGACTCATGGATGTGTCGGTACATGAGTGGCTATCCCAGTGAAGTGTGGGTAGTGTCAGTCACACATCAGTAGTAGCTGAGGCCCACTGTCCACTATACCACCATAGAAGGTATGTTACCCGTGGGGTATGATGTTGACTCTGTCGCTTGTTACAATGTGTATAGCGGTCCCAGACACAGTTAGTTGCACGTGGAGCACCTCTGATGCATTGTGCTAAGCAACTTGCCAGGATGTGTGCAAAACATAGTGGGATATGGGAACCCCTCAGCTGTGGGTGTGCCGTCCAGGTATGTGCCTGGAAGGTATGGTCCGTCTATAACCTGTCATTGCAGGTGTGCTCTGCAGAGCCTACAGGCAGGTCCCAGTCACTGCAGAGATGTTGGAGTGGTGCATTATAAGGTGTGCCTTGCCTGCGTGCATCACAGGGGAAGATGCAAGCAATGTGTCACATGACCCCATGTCGCGCATGCCAGTTATCGGCCTGCCGGTGACAGTTATTGGAAACTGTGCAGGACAGGCAGTATAGAAGCAGCAAGAGCCTAGCATGTGAGCTGTACTCCCAGGGCCGACAGGTGCAAGTCATCTGTGCCACAGCATTGTGTTTGACCAGGACAGTCATAGCGGACAGATACCACATGCCTGTGGAATGACAATAGGAGCATAGGCAACTGTTGCAGTGACACAGTCGGTCACTGTACAGTGGTATCGTGTCCGGACGAATGCAAAATGCTCCCCAGGGCTAGGCCGACACGCTCAGGGCTATAAGACTGGTGAGCTATTGCATGTCCCTGCACACGTAGTCTGTGAAGTGACATCACAGGGCAGTCACACTAACATTGCGAATGACAGACATATAGCACCTGGTGAGGTGTGGCATGGGTGCATAGGTTATGTTGCAGAAGCAGTTACCCAACAGCAAGATGTAAGCGACTAACGCCTTGTGTAGCCTGCTGTGTGGAACTGCAGTGTGACACCCTACAGAGTCAGCTATAACTGGTGTGTTGTGAATGTTATAACACACTATTGGCTGTATGTGGTGGGCACACATGAGTTTGTGGGCTATAAGCTGGTGATGTTGTCTTCCATGATGGGGGCTACCTCTGGTGCCTACAGTGAGTATGGAGATGTACTGCATAGGTTGTCCTCGTAGGTGTGGCCAGTGGTGTAGATTATGTAAGACTATGTGATGGGTGGGGTGTGTTGCGAATGTTACACATCCCCAAATGACTGTCAGGTGCAGTCAGGGTTGGTGACAGCATTACCCCCAGCCATAGCTGTCAGCCTCCTGTCCCCAAAATGAGGAACATTATCCCTCATACAGTGTGACAAATGGGCGAAACGTGGAACACTTACAACTGGCTTACTAACAGCGTCAACTAGGAAGGGCATATGATGGCTAAAATAGGCTGGTCTTACATATAAAACAGATATTCCAATGAATTAATATGATTCTCATCTATCTAGCCATGGCTAGCAGGTAAACTATGTACAACAATGAATGTGTGACAGACCCTTCCAATGTGGAACCTTGAGGAACATGCACCTTTTAGAACCCCAAATGAGGTACGTTCCCCGTAATGAGGTACACCTGAGAGCTATGGGCCCAGCACGGCTGCAGACATGCATCCCCCACAGGCTGTAGTGCCGTATGTTGGGAAGTGAGCATTGAATGTGTACATGAGACAATTGCTCTATTGCCACATGTACGACATATCCCTCATATAGACAGGCAGTAGCACTGGTACTTGACAGTTGGACATGCCTGCATATACAACCATGTCCCACAGGATATGTGCGTTACGTGTGTACAACAGCTGTTGTACCTTAAGCAAGCTGGGAAGTGTAGGACAGCCAGTGTACCTGTGGGAAATGGTGTGGAATGGGCGCTATAGTAATCAGTAGCTCATGACATGCTCACATGTTCTGAACAAGTGCCTAGCATGACCATACAATACAGATAGGGTGTTGATAATATCAACCCACAAGTGGTGATGACAGTCATTTAGGGTGGCACCGCACTATAACCCTGCTGAGTATGGTGTGCATGTCCATGAACCATTAGCACTGTAGATGTTAGCAGTACAGATGTACAAGATAGCACGGATATTTGATTACAAATACCTTTGCATGTCACAGGTGTGTTCCACCAGTGGCCTGTTGACAGACCCACAACTACAAAAGGTGCAAGAGTGACATGTGCACAGCACATCTGTGCCAGATACAGTAGAACAGGGTTAATGTGTTGTACCCCACCCTCATTGTAGCCCATACCACACAGACAAATGTTAGGCATCTGTGTATGTAAGGCTGTGAATGGCCATGACCTATCAGTTTAGCTGTGTCAGTGTTGTGAACAACATACAGAATGGGCTGTGTGTGTGAGGTGTGTGACATATGTGCACAGTCTGATGGATGATACCAGCAGTGTCACCGCTAGGTGAACATCCCTGTACCCATAAACTGCTACCTAGGCTGTGGTCAACATTATGGACACTGTGTAAGGGATGGTGCTGTGCAGTGCACCCCCGACATGGTGACGTCTCCAGGCCCCTTAGGTAGTCATCTGAGGTACCCATGTCATGTCAGGGTGCCATCCATGAGCACGGAGATCACTGGCCAGGCATATACAGCACTGTGGTGACCAATATTGAATCACATACCACCTGTAAAGGGTAATGGCTATGCATGGATGTGCGATAACAGCCTTCACAATCCACACCTCCACTATGCAGCATGCCGTCTACCTTGCAGAAGGACATTTGCTACACCATGATGATGGACATGCTACATGTCCATATCCTGATCTATATGACATATGTCATGGACAGCCACCATCCTAATACTAGGATCGCCACAGGCTGGACAGATCCCTGTGCCATATATGTGACATACTCCCGCCATACCATGCAACCCTGTCCATCAAAGCTGCAGATGTCATCCCAGTCATACATGGTGTGATGGCCGCATGGTAGATGTACTATCAACTGACTGGATCAGTAATGTGGCACTGATGCAGCTTGCGGTGGCACAATGGCCATCTGTAACAGCGTGGAAACCATGCCCACACATGCTATGGTTGATGACCATCCCTGCGAATGTCGTCTGACTATCCATTGTCCCATGTCTATCACATGTGTAATACAGGCGATCCGTGTCAGGATGTTGAACAGTTGTACAGTGCTGTGTAGATGTATATGGCAAAACACATGCATGTACAGGTGTCCATGCGTATGTGTGCATTGTCACTGCTCAAGTCCATTCCGGCTGTGTCTGTGTTGATATGTGACATATACACAGCATCCAGGTCAACAGTAGTACCGTGGACACATCGAGGCATGTGCAGATAGGTAAGAACACAAGTGCAGGCAAATAGACATGCCCACAGCAAGACAGCATTTACATGGAGTATGAACACTGTAATGAGGTGACACACATATATGGTGATGATATCCAATGCATAATGGGTGTGACATGTGTGACACAAACACGCCAGTCATGTCAGTGTCATGGTGCTTTGCAAAGATAACTGTGCAGATGCAGTAGATGTCATAGAAATGTATGTGCAGCAGTATCTCTGTACATCTCTGAAACTGTGACCTGTCACCATCATTATGTTTTACAGATAATGCCCGTACACGCCTCCCAGCATACACCCGCCAGGAGGATGATGTCCTCATCCCACAGCTCCATGACAACTATGACTTGTTGTTCAGCCATGTGCCACAGCATGCCCAGCAGCGGGATGACCTGTGGCAGGATCTATGCAGGAGGGTGAACGATGTGGGTGGCCATAACCGCACCTACCAGCAGGTGCGCAGACACTGCATGGACCTGATACGACATGCAAAACAGTGTGCCACTGCAATCGCCAGGGAACAAGGTGGAACAGGTGGTGGGCCACCAACCCAGCCCCCACTCACACACACCGAGGAGCTACTGGCCAGTCTGGGGACACCCAGGGAACAGCATCCAGAAACACTAGCTGCCATCGTGGAGGTGGGTGTCTCCCAACCAATGAGCCTGGAGTTGCCTGGTAAGTCAGTAATGCACATATGGCTATTATATCCCATGTAGTTGCATGTGTCACTGTACATAATGTAAAGTAACAACATATGCCAGGTATGTGGACACACATGCTGCATAGTACAGTATGTTACGTGTATGCACACATGTGCATACTATATGCTATTACACAGGTGAATGTGTGCACATGCACAGTGCAACCTGTGGCTGTCATACAGTCATGGATAATGTTCATACTGGTGTGTCACCCCTATACAGGTACCTCTGGCATGCCGCACAGACATGGGTCCATTGCAGGTGAGACTGTCATCAGTATCAGGCATGTTACAGTGTAGATCTATTTGCCATGTGGCCAGTTAACACTTGCACACCTGATGTTTGTTCCAGTCACGATATGCAGGTCGCACCACCATGCATTCACACACGCCACCCATGTGCAATATATGCAAACGTAATGATACACAGACTTGAAACCACAGTACTTGTCATTGCGACATGTGTGGTCAGCTGTGCATACAACAGTGGAGGTGTTCTACAATGGAGGCATATGTAGTATGCATTGGAACAACATGTGTGGTACACACACACAGTACCACACAGTGAGCTGTGATATGGGCAGCCCACAAGTGTCACCATTGTGTCATATGCCCCTGCATCAGGTGCACACATTGTGATGTGCCACCTGACATGTCCCAGACATGTAGTGTTCTGTCTGCAATATTGTCACACTATCACATGACCTATACCCCACATACCAAACATACAACCCATTGTCTGCATAGACCTGTGGAATGTGACATATCTGACATGTATGGGTGTATGTCATATGGGACCACACAGACATGTGGAGAAGATGCCCATCACACACAATTGGCCACCACATGTGCACACATGGCCATAGGGGATGGCCAGAGACATGTAGCCACACAGTACATGGGATGTGTATACACCCTGTTGCACATTGTCCACACATGGTCCAATTATAGCCTTAGTTGACCGATTATACAGTTGATGTGGTACAGTGGACAACCTAAAAGCCTGTGCACAGCTACTGGAGGTGTCACTGAAGTCTACCATATACAATCTGTCGAACATCACGACTGTGTTGCAGTTATGGCTATGCAATGTGTACATATTATGCATTCTACAGCAACATACATGCCTCATGTTGCCATGCAATGGCACAGTGTCTGTACTTCACACTGTATAGCAATGTAGATGGCTCACACTACCCTCCCATGCTCATGCACATTTGCTAAACATGCATTCTATCTGTAGGGCATACACACAACACTGCAATGTGAAGCCCATTATGATGCTGTACATGTGTCAGGACACCATTGTGTCAAACATGTATGCATGTTAATGCACATGTCAGCAAATTACATGTCAAGGTCACGCCAGACATGTGTACTGTTATCCTGTTCTGGCCCACATGGTGTATCACGGAGATGCATGCATACTACCATGATTGTGTGAACTGCATGGCTACTGATATGACACCTGCTTGCTGTAGTGTGCACCCCAGGAGGTATGCTTACTAACACTATTAATGTCTGAGCTGCATGCCCTCTGCTCTATCGCAGGCATGCTGCATGCCATCTGACAAATCACATGCATGGTGTGTCTGTGTGTGTGTGTGTGTGTGTGTGTGTGTGTGTGTGTGTGTGTGTGTGTGTGTGTGTGTGTGTGTGTGTGTGTGTGTGTGTGTGTGTGTGTGTGTGTGTGTGTGTGTGTGTGTGTGTGTGTGTGTGTGTCTGTGTGTGTGTGTGTGTGTGTGTGTGTGTGTGTGTGTGTGTGTGTGTGTGTGTGTGTGTGTGTGTGTCTGTGTGTGTGTGTGTGTGTGTGTGTGTGTGTGTGTGTGTGTGTGTGTGTGTGTGTGTATGTGTGTGTGTGTGTGTGTGTGTGTGTCTGTGTCTATTGTACTTTACAGTATTTCTTTGCATTCACAGGTGATGTAGGTGCTTACCTCCTGCGGTCCATCTGATGTTAGTGTCCCCACAGATACTAGCGGTGATGAACATATGCATGAGGTACAGGCAGGGTTGTCGGGCTGAATCTGTGCCAATGGTTACCATCCCAGCTATGTCCCCTCTTCCCCGCACACAGATCTGCTGCCAACACATACCGCATCACCAGTGGCCATAGAGGAAGGACAGTCAGCATCTGTTGTGGAACAGGAATGTGGTGGCTACAGAAGGTGTGTCTACACACCATGGTGTCAGTGTAATGACTGCAGATGTGCCACACAGGCATGTGGCCGGTGCTGCTCGTAGGAGGACCTCTGGCAGACATGCACCTGCAGGACAGAGCGCAGCAGCTGGTATCACCAGATGCATGTTCCAGACTGTAATGGCGGCACAGGCACGTGCTGAATGGCAGAACAGAGAAGGGCAGAGGCTGCAGAGGGCTGCTATCCATACCCTAAATGACAACATCCAGGCATTGGCAAATGCTCAACAGCAGATTGCTAATGTTCTGGATAGGCGACTAGGTGAAATGGTCAGTATCCTTGACCGAGGCATGGCAATCCATGAGTGGGAGCTGTCTGTGCTGGAACACCTGGTAGGAGTGAGATGTAGGCCACGTGGATGTAGGCCAGCAACACCACCTACTGTAGGTCGACGTGACCATGCCACCTCACATGCCCGCTCCCATAGTGCCAGTTGCAGTGCAGCTGCTGCTGCGCTGTCAACAACAGGACACAGCAGGCCATGTGGACGTGGCCCTGGACGGTCTCAGTGGGGAAACTTTTCCAACAGACATGTGTCGTCGGACAGTAGCCACTCTGTACCTCCACCTGGTAGTGCCCGTGCAACCCCAGGCAGGCACAGGTCATGTGGCCATGGACGGACACAGTGAGCTGTACAACCTGCACTGTACAATCTGGGGCTGTCAATTATACCCCGTGTAGGCATCACAAATGGCAGAACTGTGTACACACATACACACACAGCAAACACAACTGTAGGGCTCCACAACATCCACATGCATTCTGCACAGATATGTCCAGTCAACTCACTGGCCCTTACACACACACATGATGTTATCCATTGGTGCAGCCTATGCCCCTGGAAACATATCACCCTGTGCATATGATGAAGCCTGTCGCATCCCTGTCATCCACACCATCAGTGCAGGGTTATGCACAAATATTCTGATGCACAGGGTGAACAGCATAGTGAGAGGTGTATGTAATACCTGTGTATGCATAGTGAGGGATGTGTATGTTGCAGTGGTTGTGTGCAGCCTATGCCCCTGGCAAACATATCACCCTGTGCATATGATGAAGCCTGTGCCACATCCCTGTCATCCACACCATCGGTGCAGGGTTATGCACAAATATTCTGATGCACAGGGTGAACAGCATAGTGAGAGGTGTATGTAATACCTGTGTATGCATAGTGAGGGATGTGTATGTTGCAGTGGTTGTGTGTGAATACTGAGTTGTGTATGTGACATAGGTTGTGTACTGTCGACATGCACCAGTCACACCATGTAGTGCAGGTGCAGCATGCATTGTGATGTGTTCACGGTATGTGTCTCGGTTACATCTGTAGCACCATGTTGGTTGTGATACCCTGGTTCCCTCCTATGGTGTACTTGCATGTGCCTACAGGTAGCAGTGTTTGCAGACAGTGACCCACGTGTAGCTGTGGAGTACACACAGGCACGCCTGGCAATATCAGCATGCTGCATGTACCCTCATCCTGACTGTTGGACACACAAACATGACACAGATGTCCGCACATACTGCACCTGACGATGTGGTCGGTGCCACAGGCTACACTGGACAGAGACGTGACATACATAGCAGGACACATTACAGGTATGGTGACATGGTGCAGGGGTTGTACACAGCGGCCTGGCCAATGATGATGTGAGGTGTCACTTGGTAGCTGGAGGCCACACTGTGCAGCAGTAGGACCCGTAACAGTACATGAACATGGCCACAGTCACGTGGTGTACACCACTATAATGCACACCCCATAGTGTGCAGCTGGGGACCCTTGCCTGTGTGGTCATCACCCTCACAGTACTATGCACCCACACAAAGTGTCACAGAGAAGGGACATGCACAGGTAGCCAGTATGGCTGGGACCTATGGCATCAACAGGGTTGTGCAATGCATCACCATTACGGGTTAGTCAACACGGGGCCAGTGATAATTTCCCACCGTATATTAGCATACACACTCACACCAAGCACCAGACATACATACAGACACACACACACTGTGGTGACCACACATGTGTATACGGACAGCCGATGTGTGTGATGCACATCACCGTAACGCCATGCTTCCCACACTGACGATGTACAGTTCTCTACAATGGTGTACAGGGATGTGTAGCAACTGGGACATATTCCCATGATATGTGGCATCCCTGGTCACACATTCGACACACATGGCAGTGCTGGGAATGATACACCAGCCATATGATGACACATTTGCTGGACATGCAGCGGTATTGATTGCATTATGTGTACCAACGCTATATCTGGCAAATGTGCTGCTATATACACACGGGAGGTTGTAGGTGTTACAGGTGCCATATGACATATAGTTGTTAACACCTGACCGCTGTGTATGCATTATGTCAGCACCGCCACATGTAACAGCGACATAGCGCATACAGTTAGCACATGGCATGATAGGGTGGTGTGTGACACAACTGTGAGCCACCCCTGCACACATACATCTAGACAGGTGGTTCACCATGTTATGTACACACATCCCTCCATACGTGCTGTTTGTATGTCACCGTATACAGATGTCAATGATGGGTCTGCATTGCGCCTGCATGTCGTAGGTAGGTGCAACTATGTTACGGACATCGGCCACTGCACATGCATGTTTGCTGCATGCACAGTACAGATGTCACATGTGTCTCCTGTTGCCATGTTTGTATGCATTGCTATTGTTGGACATGTGTGTTGACATACATAACACATGGACTGCGGTATGATATCACGGGTGTCACAGGCAGTACAAGGGTATGTGTTTCCCGTCAACACTGCTACCCCCTGTAGTGTGAGCATTCAACAGACATGGGCCCACCTTCAATTCGCATGTGTAGCATTGATTAGGCCAGTGTTATGCACGAGGTACATCAAAGGCCATGTATGTATGTGTTGTGTGTGCAGTCCATGCACACATCCACACAATCACATGTATGATGTACCCAGATGTGTGTTCATTGGTGTACAGCAACAGTCAGGTGTCACAGCTGTGTAAGGGCCATGGTATGTCTTGAGCCGACCTGTTCATGTATACTGGTATCATTGCAATGCATAACACCTGTTGGATCCCTGTTGGTATGTGTACTCTGCACAGCTGGTGTACACCGCTGTACAGCCCAGTGGTCATGTGTCACATGGTGTTGTGGGACCGTAAGGTTCTGTAGTGCTGCACCAATGACATGGTGCTGACTTGACAGCTACAGTGTACACTGCAGTGTGTATGCGGTGTGACCAGCACCTGTGACAGCTGTGATGGCAGCTGTGTGTGTACAGGTCACTGCATGTGTGACCGCCCTGTGCGTGAGGGCAGTTATACCTTACTGTGCCCTTCTGTGTGTACACTCCATCTGCATGCAAGATTGCCCTTTGCAACTGCTAAGTGTGAGCATGCCCAGTACGCTGTTGTGTAGATGGACACACAGTACATTCCACACTGCGCCCTCTGTGATTAGACTGTGTGCATGCAAGATGGCCCTTTGCAACAGCTAAGTGTGTGAGCATGCCCAGTACGCCATTGTGTAGATGGACACAGTACATTCCACACTGCGCCTCCATGATTAGACTCGCGGTGCATGCAAGATGGCCCTTTGCAACAGCTAAGTGTGTGAGCATGCCCAGTATGCTGTGTAGATGGACACACAGTACATTCCACACTGCGCCCCGTGATTAGACTCCGTGTGCATGCAAGATGGCCCTTGCAACCACTCTGCCGCGATTAGACTCGCGGTGCATGCTAGCTGGCCCTGTGCAACAGCTAAGTGTGTGAGCATGCCCAGTACACCATTGTGTAGATGGACACACAGTACATTCCAACCAGACATGTGATACTAAGCATGTGGGCATGGCCATTGACATCCTGTATAGCCATGGTGGTCATCCAGGCACCAGATGTCCAATTTCAATGTCACGATGGATGCCTACATTGAACACACTTGTTGCTCTCAAGGGTGTACTGTCTGTGGCGATCCCATATCTATTCAGTGTTGTTGTGCTCCATAGATATTTAGTTGGCCCGCTGACAGCACTGGCGTGTTGTGTGCACGCCTACCTTGGGACGGTAATATGCTTTCAGACCGCTCACTCTCTAAACATTCCCTATCGGCATCTTTGCCTTTGCGGATGATGTCACCCACCTAGAAGTATGCCTCTGGGAGTGCTGTGTTCAGTAATCCCGTAGCTGCTTCTGTAAATGCGTAATGCTGTAGTGTGTTAGAGTAGGTAGGTGTGTGTTCAACTCCCGGCCCTTCCAAGTGTGTGTGTGTGTGTGTGTGTTTCCAGCTGCCTGGGGACACAGTAATGCTTTTAGATGCCTCACAACACATACATTCCCTATCGGCATCTTTGCCTTTGTGGATGATGTCACCCACCTAGAAGTATGCCTCTGAGAGTGCTGTGTTCAGTAATCTCGGTAGCACGCTCTGTAAATGCGTAATGCTGTAGTGTGTTAGAGTAGGTAGGTGTGTGTTCAACTCCTGGCCCTTCCAAGTGTGTGTGTGTGTGTGTGTGTTTCCAGCTGCCTGGGGACACAGTAATGCTTTTAGATGCCTCACAACACATACATTCCCTATCGGCGCCTTTTTGCCTTTGGCGGATGATGTCACCCACCTAGAAGTATGCCTCTGGGAGTGCTGTGTTCAGTAGTCTCGGTAGCGCATTCTGTAAATGCATCATGCTGTAGTGTGATAGGGTAGTTAGGTGTAGGTTCGATTCCCAGGCCTGCCAGATGTGTGTGTGTGTGTGTGTGTGTGTGTGTGTGTGCATGCTCCCATCCGCCTGGGGACTCAGGTTATGCTTTTAGATGCTTCACAACACAGATGTATCCTGCTGCCGTCTTTGTCTTTGCGGATGTTGTCACGCACCTAGTAGAATGCCTGTGTGTCTGCTGTGTTTAGTAGTCTCGGTAGCGTGTTCTGTAAATGCATCATGCTGTAGTGTGATAGGGTAGTCATGTGTAGGTTCGATTACCAGCCCTGCCACATGTGTGTGTGTGTCTGTATCTCTCTCTCTCTCTATATATATATATATATATATATATATATATATATATATATAAATCTATTTTCTGCCCATAACCCTGCTCTTGCATGGACAGCTGACTGTTTCATGTATCGCATATTTGCATAGCTTACATACCAATGGGGTATGTTGCAACTCCCAACATTGTCCATGCAACGTCTGTGTTACGGGCGGTGTTACATGCCCTTACAGGCATTTGCTGTATATCTTGGCAGACATCTATCCTTGCTGTACTCTCACTGTACTCGTACACCGGAGGCTTCATGTATCATGGCCTAGTTTTGATGTGTGTATGTCTATTTGTGCTGTGTGCATGGCTGTGGGTATGTCCCAGTATCATCATTTGTAAAGGTGACAGCCCTAAAGGTTCTTCATGTAGACTGCTGTGTCATTTGACATGTCAGCACATACCTGCGGACAGTACTGCACGTCCTACTGCAGCGCATTTCATACCTTCTGTGTTATCTTGCAGTCGATATTGCTGTTTCCTCACACATGTATCTGTTTCTGTTCATACCACTCCACCTCCTAGAGCAAGTTGCTGGACAAGGCCTTATCTGATAGTGGGACACATGGGGCAGTATTGACATGTTGCTCTTACAAACGTAAATAGTTGACACAATAATAGGTTTTGCATTAGTATGGCTTTTCTGTCGGATTTGGTGTCTTACGCACATGTTTGTCATTATTTCATGTCTTCAGTTATCATGGAAGTGCCAGAATGTTACTGTTACGTGGAACACACCAAACATATGAGGCAGAACTCTGCACATTCATCGAAATCTGTACAGTTGCGGAGTATGTGTCTGTAACAAAATATCAACTTTCTGACACCAATACACACACTGTATGGCGGCATCACAGGCCACATGCCATTACATTTATATTGCAGGACACACCCACCCAGACAGTTGTATTCCTCACACAGGCCAACAGCTGCTTATCCACACTAATTGGTCTATCATGTACCGTATGTGCGCACCGCTATTTGCGCTTTCCGTCAGTGGCAGAGCTCACGTACGTGTCTGGGGACTGGACATTGTTACGGTGACACTGCATGACACCCTGAGGGACACATTACGCTTTTGTCTATTAACCTTCCACATTGACATTCACAGGGCATACGTTGTCATTCACATTTGTCGGTGTACATGCGTGACTTGTACATGTTTTCTCATTTGTCCTGATGTCTTTCTTCTCACCTGTCCACCTAGTATCACTAGTTCTGTACATGTATTTTGAGTAGGTTACCTTCATACCCCTAACCTGTACACATTATGGGTAAACGCCCTGACGCTTGACCTTGTTACATTTGTCATAGTGATGTGCCTTTCTGGTAAATTGCTGGCAAGGCATTACGGACTGTGCGGTAGATAATAGTGACTGACATTTCCATTACATGATTAGTAACACTCATAACATCCATATTCATGGGTACGCCAGTATTCTCACAACGTTCTGACTTTGTCTGGGGTATATCTAATATAGTCCCTATTTGTATTTCATGTACTATGCCTTAGTGCAGCTGTGTTATTCTGACAGTTTGCCAGTTATGGGTACCATCTTGGTCGTGACGATGTCCATCCATGATAATCGCCTACATGACACTGATATAGGGCCCTACATATTGCCAAAATGGTTTCCGCAATATCCAGTGGATGGTTTGCCCCATTATTGAGAATATAGGCGCAGTGCTATACCCACATCACTCCCATGGGGCGGGCCTACCAAAATCCCTGCCAAACAACACCTAGGCCCATTTCTGCATACCCATGATTCCCATACCTGACAACCCTCTACAGTACCCATTACACATGTTTAATGTGTAAGCATTGAAGTGTGGAGACACTTATATGCACTCCCCACTCTCCCGATATCAGTTCGTACGCCATACATTCTATCGACACATGTGTCATCACCCTTGCACCTGATACTGTTGCATGTACAGCTATTTCAGATTTGCTGCGGTCACTTCTTTTGGCCAATGTCGGTTGACACTACGTATGATTCAATTTATGGAGTCCTGCAATGGACACCTATCTGCATGTTTAAAGTGTAGAACTTGCTGGACTGTCACTTTCTGGCCAATGTTTTGAATGCTGCGGTTTATTCACCTTTCCTGCATGTCTGTTTGTCTACCCATATTAGATATAACGTCGCCTATTTATGTACATATGTCATATCTATGGGACATAAGTCTGTTGTGTATACATATATACATGTACAATCCTCATTTCATAACTTGCTTTGGTTTACGTCTGTGGATTATGTGTATACACATATATCTATATCCATACCATACCTTTCCACTATACAGATTGTCGCAGAGTGTACAGCTGCTTGCCCCTTTATCTTCGCTGTGTTTTACATAAACCTGTGTCTATCTGGCAATGTAGTGGCATTTCATTTGAGACTTACGGTGGGGATTTCTGGCAAGCAGTTCAGGTTACGACTGCATACCCTTCAGAGAATCCATGCTACTGACACACCCGTTATTCTATCCACTTTCTATGTTTGTTCTGGCACATATCTGGGGTTTGTCCCTATTTGTACCGGTAGTTTGCATGGCTTTGTCCGGTTTCATACTTTACGAGGTTAACGGGTTTGAGCCATGTATAACTAACATGGGGGAAACAGCATTCATTTACTATGCTGTGAGCGGATCACACACGCAGGCGCACTTGCATTTCCTTATTGTGGGTTACGCTGCGCATGCATATCCTTATTGTGGGTTACATATGCTTACTAAGTCTTTGTGCTTATGTGGGCTTTATTACTTGTGACAGTACCAGTGATTATCTGTAATCCGTTAACGGACGCCATGCAAACACACGCTCACCTTTACATATTTAACTGTCTGTACAGCACAGACGATTCATTACACTTTCACATTATATGTGCTGTAGTCGTTGTTCAACCGGGACTGCATTCACGCTATCGGATGCTGTAACCAGTATACGCTTGGTGTTCTGACTCATTTATATGCATACCCATAGTACATAGCTACATTAACATATGCCTCACCGCTTCACTTACGCCACAGGCATCCATTCTCCTGCTGGGAAAAATGCGTACTACATGTTACACATTCCCTATTCCCTACTGCTCTGGACCCAAGCTGCATATTTCATCACTGCAGGGATATTCAGAACCCAAAGGCTTATATTCCTGACACATACAGGTCTTTAATTGTCAGGGTGTTCATGTGGTGATCTGGGTTTAGGCTTGTCCGACTGGTGAACGGAACTGCCCTGACCGTGTTCAAATGTCAGACAAAGCACATGGACAGGGATTGTCCATTTTAAACATTTAATCTGTTTACAGACACAGGTGTTTGGGCACCTGTCAGCAGCTTATGATGTTGGCAATACATAATATGGGTGGGGTGGTTACGATACATAATCCACGGTGAGTGGTGTTCCCATTCACATTTGACTATTTCCTGTATTCATTCTTACGAGGGTTATTATTTTGCACATGACGTAACTATGAATTAACTACGGGTATGCAGTAGTACAGTCAACATATGTGACGGTTTGTTACAGTATATATGTACGGACCTCTGTAATACTGGGGACTACCCCACATCCTTCACAACATTTCCTGCTTATGTACATACTATTATTCAGTGAACTTTCGCTTGTGAGAGCAGTAATTACATCTGTCCCTATTTGTCCACCCATCCTTTTAGGCTTTGTCCAGGTTTTGTTGCTGTAATAGGTTGAGAGGTGGTGTCGGTATGTGATTGAGTTGAATATATACTGTCGATAATTCAGTGGGGAGTAGGGTTACCACTTGTTCCTCTTTTGCAGGGGAGGTCCCACTTTGGACAGTTGTGTCCCGCGATGACACCTAAGACATGGCAAATGTCCTGTGATTTTAAGACAATAATATATTTCTTATTTTCTGTACTAGTTGCATGATACAGGTATTTTGTATCTGGTACACATAACTATTATTTGGGATAGCATAAGCTATTCAAATGCTATGGCATAAGCTTTTATCTTGGCATACACGCAGTAATTCTGTCCTTTGCACTGGCCGGGGTATGTTTTATCCTGCAAATTCTCACATTTCTACAAGGGATGTCCCACCTTGGCCATCTGAACAGGTGGCAACCCTAGGGGGTGACCTGCATGGTGGACAGCTGTTCCATCCTGCGTAGTATGAATTGCATGTCTGTGTAGAAACTGAACAGTACCGCGACTACACATACATGTTTTGTCCAGATGTGTACAGTAATGGACACCATGGCTGTAAACAACTCTGAGGTTTCAACAGGTTACTTATCCCACGCTGGATGTACACACATTTTGCCGTAACATTAACGCTGGGCATTTGGATTTACGTACCGTGATGGGATGTTTACAATCGTGGATACATATTTGCAATCCGACACTGCCTAGGACGATACTTCCTACTACATATGGGGAATACTCGCTATGTGCAGGTGTAATGGATGCGCAAGGCTGGTAGCTGGATTTGGTGGACATTCGACATGGGTGCGGTTATGTGCTATACTGGGTTGTTGCATTGCATTTGCATGCATGGGTTCTACTTTTGGATATCCCGTTCCGCATATAGCATCCTATGTGTATGTGACGGTTACGCTCCTGTTCATGTGTATAGCACATTTTAATATACATACGTTTGTGTGTGTTTGGTATACAATTTCGACTGTGCGGTTTCTTTCCGGTTGTTATATAGCCACAACTGCCCTGCTGTGTACTATCACTACCACTGTGGGACTGCTGGTGACCATACCCATGGGGCTAGACGTGTGTATTGGTGGCGCTGACATGATGCGCTTCACTTCCACTGGGTATAACTTCTGACAGTGCAGTACATTACGGACACAATTTTAAATATCATTTGTTCCATGGACGGAAACTTATATTATGTTGCGCATTTCTGTTTGGTTCTCCATTTTGTGTGGCTGGAACTGTCTTGCATGCTTTGCATACGCTTTCATTATCCACGGACACTGATAGGTGCGATTACTATTGCAGGCAGGCTATAATATTCAGCAGTTTAGGTTGCTCATCGCCAGCCGACATTGACACGCCCGGCGCAGCTTAGTAATGCCCCATGCACTCGCGACGCAGTCCTATGCACGCGGATGTGGTAGCGGCACCTTCATTAATATGCATATGGCTATGCAATGTGTACATATTATGCATTCTACAGCAACATACATGCCTCATGTTGCCATGCAATGGCACAGTGTCTGTACTTCACACTGTATAGCAATGTAGATGGCTCACACTACCCTCCCGTGCTCATGCACATTTGCTAAACATGCATTCTATCTGTAGGGCATACACACAACACTGCAATGTGAAGCCCATTATGATGCTGTACATGTGTCAGGACACCATTGTGTCAAATATGTATGCATGTTAATGCACATGTCAGCAAATTACATGTCAAGGTCACGTCAGACATGTGTACTGTTATCCTGTTCTGGCCCACATGGTGTATCACGGAGATGCATGCATACTACCATGATTGTGTGAACTGCATGGCTACTGATATGACACCTGCTTGCTGTAGTGTGCACCCAGGGAGGTATGCTTACTAACACTATTAATGTCTGAGCTGCATGCCCTCTGCTCTATCGCAGGCATGCTGCATGCCATCTGACAAATCACATGCATGGTGTGTCTGTGTGTGTGTGTGTGTGTGTGTGTGTGTGTGTGTGTGTGTGTGTGTGTGTGTGTGTGTGTGTGTGTGTCTGTGTGTGTGTGTGTGTGTGTGTGTGTGTGTGTGTGTGTGTGTGTGTGTGTGTGTGTGTGTCTGTGTGTGTGTGTGTGTGTGTGTGTGTGTGTGTGTGTGTGTGTGTGTGTGTGTGTGTGTGTGTGTGTGTGTGTGTGTGTGTCTGTGTGTGTGTGTGTCTGTGTCATTGTACTTTACAGTATTTCTTTGCATTCACAGGTGATGTAGGTGCTACTCCTCCTGAGGTCCATCTGATGTTAGTGTCCCCACAGATACTAGCGGTGATGAACATATGCATGAGGTACAGGCAGGGTTGTCATGGGCTGAATCTGTGCCAATGGTTACCATCCCAGCTATGTCCCCCTTTTCCCCGCACACAGTTCTGCTGCCAACACATACCGCATCACCAGTGGCCATAGAGGAAGGACAGTCAGCGTCTGTTGGCGTGGAACAGAAATGTGTGGTGGCTACAGAAGGTGTGTCTACACACCATGGTGTGTGTCTACACACCATGGTGTCAGTGTAATGACTGTAGATGTGCCACACAGGCATGTGGCCGGTGCTGCTCGTAGGAGGACCTCTGGCAGACATGCACCTGCAGGACAGAGCGCAGCAGCTGGTATCACCAGACGCATGTTCCAGACTGTAATGGCGGCACAGGCACATGCTGAATGGCAGAATAGAGAAGGGCAGAGGCTGCAGAGGGCTGCTATCCATACCCTAAATTACAACATCCAGGCATTGGCAAATGCTCAACAGCAGATTGCTAATGTTCTGGATAGGCGACTAGGTGAAATGGTCGGAAACCTTGACCGAGGCATGGCAATCCATGAGCGGGAGCTGTCTGTGCTGGAACACCTGGTAAGAGTGAGGCGTAGGCCACGTGGACGTAGGCCAGCAACACCACCTAGTGTAGGTCGACGTGACCATGCCACCTCACATGCCCGCTCCCATAGTGCCGGTAGCAGTAGCAGTGCAGCTGCTGCTGCGCTGTCAACACCAGGACACAGCAGGCCACATGGACGTGGCCCTGGACGGTGTCAGCGGGGACACGTTTCCAGCAGACATGTGTCATCAGACAGTAGCCACTCTGTACCTCCACCTGGTAGTGCCCGTGCAACCCCAGGCAGGCACAGGTCACATGGCCATGGACGGACACAGTGAGCTGTACAACCTGCACTGTAGAATCTGGGGCTATCAATTATACCCTGTGTAGGCATCACAAATGGCAGAACTGTGTACACACATACACGCACACAGCAAACACAACTGTAGGGCTCCACAACATCCACATGCATTCTGCACAGATATGTCCAGTCAACCCACCGGCCCTTACACACACACATGATGTTATCCATTGGTGCAGCCTATGCCCCCGGAAAACATATCACCCTGTGCATATGATGAAGCCTGTGTTGCATCCCTGTCATCCACACCATCAGTGCAGGGTTATGCACAAATATTCTGATGCACAGGGTGAACAGCATAGTGAGAGGTGTATGTAATATCTGTGTATGCATAGTGAGGGATGTGTATGTTGCAGTGGTTGTGTGCAGCCTAATCCCCTGGCAAACATATCACCCTGTGCATATGATGAAGCCTGTGCCGCATCCCTGTCATCCACACCATCGGTGCAGGGTTATGCACAAATATTCTGATGCACAGGGTGAACAGCATAGTGCGAGGTATATGTAATACCTGTGTATGCATTGTGAGGGATGTGTATGTTGCAGTGGTTGTGTGTGAATACTGAGTTGTGTATGTGACATAGGTTGTGTACTGTCTACATGCACCAATCACACCATGTAGTGCAGGTGCAGCATGCATTGTGATGTGTTCACGGTATGTGTCTCGGTTACATCTGTACCACCATGTTGGTTGTGATACCCTGGTTCCCGCCTATGGTGTACTTGCATGTGCCAACAGGTAGCAGTGTTTGCAGTCCCCCACGTGTAACTGTGGAGTACACACAGGCACGTCTGGCAATATCAGCATGCTACATGTACCCTCATCCTGACTGTTGGACACACAAACATGACACAGATGTCCGCACATATACTGCACCTGACGCATGTGGTCGGTGCCACAGGCTACACTGGACAGAGACGTGACATACATAGCAGGACACATTACAGGTATGGTGACATGGTGCAGGGGTTGTACACAGTGGCCTGGCCAATGATGATGTGAGGTGTCACTTGGTAGGTGGAGGCCACACTGTGCAGCAGTAGGACCCGTAACAGTACGTGAACATGGCCACAGTCACGGGGTGTACACCACTATAACGCACACCCCATAGTGTGCAGCTGGGGACCCTCGCCTTTGTGGTCATCACCCTCACAGTACTATGCACCCACACAAAGTGTCACAGAGAAGGGACATGCACAGGTAGCCAGTATGGCTGGGACCTATGGCATCAACAGGGTTGTGCAATGCATCATCATTACGGGTTAGTCAACACGTGGGGCCAGTGATCATTTCCCACCGTATATTAGCATACACACTCACACCAAGCACCAGACATACATACAGACACACACACACACACTGTGGTGACCACACATGTGTATATGGACAGCCGATGTGTGTGATGCACATCACCGGCGAACGTCATGCTTCCCACACTGACGTATGTACAGTTCTCTACAATGGTGTACAGGGATGTGTAGCAACTGGGACATATTTCCCGTGATATGTGGCATCCCTGGTCAGACATTCGGACACACATGGCAGTGCTGGGAATGATACACCAGCCATATGATGACACATTTGCTGGACATGCAGTGGTATTGATTGCATTATGTGTACCAACGCTATATCTGGCAAATGTGCTGCTATATACACACGGGAGGTTGTAGGTGTTACATGTGCCATATGACATATAGTTGTTAACACCTGACCGCTGTGTATGCATTATGTCAGCACCGTCACGTAACAGCGACATAGCTGCATAGTTAGCACATGGCATGATAGGATGGTGTGTGACACAACTGTGAGCCACCCCCTGCACACATACATCTAGACAGGTGGTTCACCATGTTATGTACACACATCCCTCCATACGTGCTGTTTGTATGTCACCGTATACAGATGCCAATGATGGGTCTGCATTGCGTCTGCATGTCGTAGGTAGGTGCAACTATGTTACGGACATCGGCCACTGCACATGCATGTTTGCTGTATGCACAGTACCGATGTCACATGTGTCTCCTGTTGCCATGTTTGTATGCATTGATATTGTTGGACATGTGTGTTGACATACATAACACATGGACTGCGGTATGATACCGACACACAAGCGATCACTGCCTCACATATATACTTAAACTAAAGGTTAATCACCATCATCAGCCCACATATAAAACTATAAGAAGTAATAAAAACTTTAACCCCCAAAAATTTAACAATGAACTAAAGTCTTGCAACTGGTCTGCCCTAAAAAGCCTTCCACTAGATGAAGCAGTTAGCTACTTCAACTCCAGATTTCTGACTATTCTCGACCTCCATGCCCCTAGCCGCAGTAGTAGAATCAAGGTCAATACTGCACCTTGGCTCACTAAAGAAACTAGGGCAAAATTGCATTAAGAAATAAAGCATGGGTCACCTACAGAACTACTAAAACCCTACCTGACCAACTGTTATTTAGTCAACTAAGAAATGAAGAGAAAAAATCAGTAACCTCAGACAAAAAGAATACTACCACCGCCTACAACAGGTTCAAAAACTAAACTCAGAAATTCTGGATGGGAGTAAAAGACTACTCCACCCAGGACAAACCACCACCCAAAACCATCTGTCGCTAATCAAAGCTCCCCAGATATTGCTAACTCCTTTAACACCTTCTTCACTGAAACTATCCAAACTTTAGCTAACCAACTCTCACCCACTGGCTCCAATCCGAGCACTACCAATTCCAAAACTACAACTTCCTTTAGCCTTCAACCAGTCTCTACTCAACTCATCAAAACCCTACTTAGGAAACTAAGACCAACCACCCTGGCTGCTGACCTCCTCCCAGCTGACTACTTACAAAAAGCTGCAGATGCAATTGCATACCCCATCTCCATCCTTATTAACCGATCCATATCAGAAGCCATAATCCCTGACATATGGAAAATCTCACACGCCATACCACTACACAAAGGGGCAGTTCCACTGAACTGTCTAACTACAGGCCCATAGCAATCCTGTCTCACTAGCTAAGATCATGGAGAAGTGTGTACATATTCAACTAATGAAATATCTCACACAAAACAAACTTTTATCCAACTCACAACCTGGTTTTAGGCCCAATCACAGCACCACTACAGCCCTTCTCTCTTTCACAGACACTATAAATCAAAATCGTAACAACGTACTGTCCTCTGCTCTCTTCCTAGACCTGTCCAAGGCCTTTGATATGGTGGACCACAAAATGCTAATGAACTGCCTGGAGGCCAACAACTTAAATAAAATGACCTCCAATGGTTTGAGTCATACCTACAATGCAGGAAACAGGCTGTACTGTGGAGGGTAAACTCTCCTCACACCTCTCCATCAGACTAGGAGTACCCCAAGGCTCAATACTAGGTCCCTTCTGTTCTCCATCTTTATAAATGAACTTAGCATAGCCATACCAGAGGCCACCTGCATTCAATATGCAGATGACTCTACCTTGATCTGCACTGCCTCTACCCCAACCGAACTCACCAAAATAACACAAATCACCTTCAACAAGGTAGAAAACTGGCTGCTAAACCAACCTAATACTAAATCCCAATAAAACTAAACTACTTCTCTTTACCCCAACACACAGGACCACCTCACCCCTGTTCAATATAACAGCTAATAATGGTACCATCATCACCCCAGTTACCCAAACTAAACTATTGGGTGTCATGATCGACTGTAACCTCAGATTTGATGCACACATCAATCAAACGATAAAAACTACCAATATAAAACTTGGCAGTCTGTTCAAGACCAAAGCATACCTCACCCCGCAAGCCAGAATAACAATTGCCCGCCTCCCACCTCCTATCTACCCTTCTCTATGCCTCTCCTCTATTCTCCAACCTGAATAAAACCAATCTTAAAAACTGTCTTCATGCTACAACCAAATCGCTAGATTTGCTACTGACTCACCCTACTGCACTCCACCACTGCCAGAACCTGAAACTCCTGGGCTGGTTGGAACTACCACACCTCCTACAGCTCAACCAACTCAAAGTCGCCCATAAAATCCTCCACCAACCAGACACCACCCCAGCCCTAAGAAACACAATCTGCCCCTACAACAACAGTCGCCCACCACGCCATCCACCAAACTTCTAGTACTTACAATCAAATCCAACCATGCTGCAGGTGACTCCTCTTCACCAACTCTGTCGGTAAAAACTGGAACTCACTACCTACTGACATTACCAAAGAATCTTCTCCATCCATATTTAAAACAAACTTATAAGTCACCTCAAGTCACACTGGATATGCCCCTGTACCAACCCAGACTAAGACCTCATACTTCCCTCCAACATACTCTGTTCAGCTACTCCCCAAACGTTAATTAATGAGATCCTTTATGACTAATCTATAACTATTGCTATCCTCGGCCTCCATGGTCAATAAGAAAAGCGTGCCACTGGACTAATGGAAGTATGTATATACTATGTCTACTAGCAATTTGTATTGTAATCACAATTTATTGGATTGTCTGTTTTGTCACATCTATGTACTATGTACTATGTCTACAATCTTCTTCTATGTAACCTCTATTGTGGAACATTTACTTGTAATATCTATTTCTTATCCTAATCTGTATCTTTGGAGCTTTTCTCCCCGGGACTCCGCTGAAAATGGACATGTATCCAGCCGGACCATCCCGGTTAACAAATGTAAAATAAATAAATAAATAAATAAATATCACGGGTGTCACAGGCAACCAGTAAAAGGGTATGTGTCCTGGTCAACACTGCTACCCCCTGTAGTGTGAGCATTCAACAGACATGGGCCCACCTTCAATTCGCATGTGTAGCATTGATTAGGCGAGTGTTATGCATGAGGTACATCAAAGGCCATGTATGTATGTGTTGTGTGTGCAGTCCATTCACACATCCACACAATCACATGTATGATGTACCCAGATGTGTGTTCATTGGTGTACAGCAACAGTCAGGTGTCACAGCTGTGTAAGGGCCATGGTATGTCTTGAGCCAACCTGTTCATGTATACTGGTATCATTGCAATGCATAACACCTGTTGGATCCCTGTTGGTATGTGTGTACTCTGCACAGCTGGTGTACACCGCTGTACAGCCCAGTGGTCATGTGTCACATGGTGTTGTGGGACCGTAAGGCTGTGTAGTGCTGCACCAATGACATGGTGCTGACTTGACAGCTACAGTGTACACTGCAGTGTGTACGTGTGTGACCTGCACCTGTGACAGCTGTGATGGCAGCTGTGTGTGTACAGGTCACTGCATGAGTGACCGCCCTGTGCATGTGGGCAGTTATACCTTACTGTGCCCTTCTGTGTGTACACTCCATCTGCATGCAAGATTGCCCTTTGCAACTGCTAAGTGTGTGAGCATGCCCAGTACGCCGTTGTGTAGATGGACACACAGTACATTCCACACTGTGCACCTCCGTGATTAGACTCTGTGTGCATGTAAGATGGCCCTTTGCAACAGCTAAGTGTGTGAGCATGCCCAGTACGCCGCTGTGTAGATGGACACACAGTACATTCCACACTGCGCCCCTCCGTGATTAGACTCCGTGTGCATGCAAGATGGCCCTTTGCAACAGCTAAGTGTGTGAGCATGCCCTGTACACCGTTGTGTAGATGGACACACAGTACATTCCACACTGCGCCCCTCCGTGATTAGACTCCGTGTGCATGCAAGATGGCCCTTTGCAACAGCTAAGTGTGTGAGCATGCCCAGTATGCCATTGTGTAGATGGACACACAGTACATTCCACACTGCGCCCCTCCATGACTAGACTCCGTGTGCATGCAAGATGGCCCTTTGCAACAGCTAAGTGTGTGAGCATGCCCAGTATGCCATTGTGTAGATGGACACACAGTACATTCCAAACAGACGTGTGATACTAAGCGTGTGGGCATGGCCATTGACATCCTGCATAGCCATGGTGGTCATCCAGGCACCAGATGTCCAATTTCAATGTCACGATGGATGCCTACATTGAACACACTTGTTGCTCTCTCGAAGGGTGTACTGTCTGTGGCGCATCCTGTATCTATTCAGTGTTGTTGTGCTCCGTAGATATTTAGCTGTCCCGTTGACAGCACTGGCGTGTTTGGGTACGTCTACCTTGGGACGGTAATATGCTTTCAGACCGCTCACTCTCTAAACATTCCCTATCGGCATCTTTGCCTTTGCAGATGATGTCACCCACCTAGAAGTATGCCTCTGAGAGTTCTGTGTTCAGTAATCCTGGTAGCGCATTCTGTAAATGCGTAATACTGTAGTGTGTTAGAGTAGGTAGGTGTATGTTCAACTCCCGGCCCTTCCAGGTGTGTGTGTGTGTGTGTGTGTGTGTGTTTCCAGCTTCCTGGGGACACAGTAATGCTTTTAGATGCCTCACAACACATACATTCCCTATCGGCGTCTTTGCCTTTGCGGATGATGTCACCCACCTAGAAGTATGCCTCTGAGAGTGCTGTGTTCAGTAATCTCGGTAGCGCATTCTGTAAATGCGTAATGCTGTAGTGTGTTAGAGTAGGTAGGTGTGTGTTCAACTCCCGGCCCTTCCAAGTGTGTGTGCGTGTGTTTCCAGCTGCCTGGGGACACAGTAATGCTTTTAGATGCCTATTCCCTATCGGCGTCTTTGCCTTTGCGGATGATGTCACCCACCTAGAAGTATGCCTCTGAGAGTGCTGTGTTCAGTAATCTCGGTAGCATGTTCTGTAAATGCGTAATGCTGTAGTGTGTTAGAGTAGGTAGGTGTGTGTTCAACTCCCGGCCCTTCTAAGTGCGTGTGTTTTCAGCTGCCTGGGGACACAGTAATGCTTTTAGATGCCTCACAACACATACATTCCCTATCAGTGTCTTTGCCTTTGTGGATGATGTCACCCACCTATACGTATGCCTCTGGGAGTGCTGTGTTCAGTAGTCTCGGTAGCGCGTTCTGTAAATGCGTTATGCTGTAGTGTGATAGGGTAGTTAGGTGTAGGTTCGATTCCCAAGCCTGCCAGATGTGTGTGTGTGTGCATGCTCCCGTCTGCCTGGGGGCTCAGGTTATGCTTTTAGACGCTTCACAACACAGATGTATCCTGCTGCCATCTTTGTCTTTGTGGATGTTGACACGCACCTAGTAGAATGCCTGTGTGTCTGCTGTGTTTAGTAGTCTCGGTAGCGTGTTCTGTAAATGCGTCATGCTGTACTGTGATAGGGTAGTCATGCGTAGGTTAGATTACCAGCCCTGCCACATGTGTGTGTGTGTGTGTATGTCTGAATCTCTCTCTCTCTCTCTCTCTCTCTATATATATATATATATATATATATATAAAATCTATTCTCTGCCCATAACCCTGCTCTTGCATGGACAGCTGACTGTTTCATGTATCGCATATTTGCATAGCTTTCACATACCAATGGGGTATGTTGCAACTCCCAACATTGTCCATGCAACTTCCGTGTTATGGGCAGTGTTACACACCCTTACAGGCGTTTGCTGTATATCTTGGCAGACATCTATCCTTGCTGTACTCTCACTGTACTCGTACACGCCGGAGGCTTCATGTATCATGGCCTAGTTTTGATGTGTGTATGTCTATTTGTGCTGTGTGCATGGATGTGGGTATGTCCCAGTATCATCATTTGTAAAGGTGACAGCCCTAAAGGTTCTTCATGTAGACTGCTGTGTCATTTGACATGTCAGCACATACCTGCGGACAGTACTGCACACCCTACTGCAGCGCATTTCATACCTTCTGCGTTATCTTGCAGTCAATAGTGCTGTTTCCTCACACATGTATCTGTTTCTGTTCATACCACACCACCTCCTAGAGCAAGTTGCTGGACAAGGCCTTATCTGATAGTGGGACACATAGGGGCAGTATTGACATGTTGCTCTTACAAACGTAAATAGTTGACACATTAATAGGTTTTGCATTAGTATGGCTTTTCTGTCAGATTTGGTGTCTTACGCACGTTTGTCATTATTTCATGTCTTCAGTTATCATGGAAGTGCCAGAATGTTACTGTTACATGGAACACACCAAACATATGAGGCAGAACTCTGCACATTCATCGTAAATTTGTACAGTTGCGGAGTATGTGTCTGTAACATAATATCAACTTTCTGGCACCAATACACACACTGTATGGCGGCATCACAGGCCACATGCCATTACATTTATATTGCAGGACACACCCACCCAGACAGTTGTATTCCTCACACAGGCCAACAGCTGCTTATCCACACTAATTGGTCTATCATGTACCGTATGTGTGCGCCAGTATTTGCGCTTTCCGTCAGTGGCAGAGCTCACGTATGTGTCTGGGGGACTGGACATTGTTACGGTGACACTGCATGACCCCCTGAGGGACACATTACGTTTATGTCTATTAACCTTCCACATTGACATTCACAGGGCATACGTTGTCATTCACATTTGTCGATGTACATGCGTGTGACTTGTACATGTTTTCTCATTTGTCCTGATGTCTTTCTTCTCACCTGTCCACCTAGTATCACTAGTTCTGTACATGTATTTTGGACAGGTTACCTTCATACCCCTAACCTGTACACATTATGGGTAAACGCCCTGACATTTGACCTTGTTACATTTGTCATAGTGATGTGCCTTTCTGGTAAATTGCTGGCAAGGCATTACGGACTGTGCGGTAGATAATAGTGACTGACCTTTCCATTACATGATTAGTAACACTCATAACATCCATATTCATGGGTACGCCAGTATTCTCACAACGTTCTGACTTTGTCTGGGGTATATCTAATATAGTCCCTATTTGTATTTCATGTACTATGCCTTAGTGCAGCTGTGTTATTCTGACAGTTTGCCAGTTATGGGTACCATCTTGGTCGTATGCATGTCCATCCATGATAATCGCCTACATGACACTGGTATAGGGCCCTACATATTGCCAAAATGGTTTCCGCAATATCCAGTGGATGGTTTGCCCCATTATTGAGAATATAGGCGTGTGCTATACCCACATCACTCCCACGGGCGGCCTATGAAATCCCTGCCAAACAACACCTAGGCCCATTTCTGCATACCCATGATTCCCATACCTGACAACCCTCTACAGTACCCATTACACATGTTTAATGTGTGCGTTACTGAAGTGTGGAGACACTTATATGCACTCCCCACTCTCCGGATATCAGTTCGTACGTCATACATTCTATCGACACATGTGTCATCACCCTTGCACCTGATACTGTTGCATGTACAGCTATTTCGTATTTGCTGTGGTCACTTCTTTTGCGTCAATGTTGGTTGACACTACGTAAGATTCAATTTATGGAGTGCTGCAATGGACACCTATCTGCATGTTTAAAGTGTAGAACTTGCTGGACGGTCACTTTCTGGCTAATGTTTTTGAATGCTGCGGTTTATTCACCTTTCCTGCATGTCTGTTTGTCTACCCATATTAGATATAACGTTGCCTATTTATGTACATATGTCATATCTACGGGACATAAGTCTGTTGTGTATACATATATACATGTACAATCCTCATTTCATAACTTGCTTTGGTTTACGTCTGTGGATTATGTGTATACACATATATCTATATCCATACCATACCTTTCCACTATACAGATTGTCACAGAGTGTACAGCTTCTTGCCCCTTTATCTTCGCTGTGTTTTACATAAACCTGTGTCTATCTGGCAATGTAGTGGTATTTCATTTGAGACTTACAGCGGGGATTTCTGGCAAGCAGTTCAGGTTACGACTGCATACCCTTCAGAGAATCCATGCTACTGGCACACCCATTATTCTATCCACTTTCTATGTTTGTTCTGGCACATATCTGGGGTTTGTCCCTATTTGTACCGGTAGTTTGCATGCCTTCATCCGGTTTCATACTTTATGAGGTTAACGGGTTTGAGCCATGTATAACTAACGTGGGGGAAACAGCATTCATTTACTATGCTGTGAGCGGATCACACACGCACAGGCGCACTTGCATTTCCTTATTGTGGGTTACGCATGGGCGCGCATACATATCCTTATTGTGGGTTACATATGTTTACTAAGTCTTTGTGCTTACATGGGCTTTATTACTTGTGACAGTACCAGTAATTATCTGTAATCCGGTTAATGGACGTTTGCGAAACACACGTTCACCTTTACATATTTAACTGTCTGTACAGCACAGACACATTCATTACACTTTCACATTATATGTGCTGTAGTCGTTGTTCAACCGGGACTGCATTCACGTTGGCCGGATGCTGTAACCAGTATGCGTTTGGTTTTCTGACTCATTTATATGCATACCCATAGTACATAGCTACATTAGCATATGCCTCACCGCTTCACTTACGTCACAGGCATCCATTCTCCTGCTGGGAAAAAATGCGGTACTACATGTTACACATTCCCTATTCCCTACTGCTCTGGACCCAAGCTGCATATTTCATCACTGCAGGGATATTCAGAACCCAAAGGCTTATATTCCTGACACATACAGGCCTTTAATTGTCAGGGTGTTCATGTGGTGATCTGGGTTTAGGCTTGTCCGACTGGTGAACGGAACTGCCCTGACCGTGTTCAAATGTCAGACAAAGCACATGGACAGGGATTGTCCATTTTAAGCATTTAATCTGTTTACAGACACAGGTGTTTGGGCACCTGTCAGCAGCTTATGATGTTGGCAATACATAATATGGGTGGGGGTGGTTATGATACATAATCCATGGTGAGTGGTGTTCCCATTCACATTTGACTATTTCCTGTATTCATTCTTATGAGGGTAATTATTTTGCACATGACGTAACTATGAATTAACTACGGGTATGCAGTAGTACAGTCAACATATGTGATGGTTTGTTACAGTATATCTGTATGGACCTCTGTAATACTGGGGACTACCCCACATCCTTCACAACATTTCCTGCTTATGTACATACTATTATTCAGTGAACTTTCGAAGCTTGTGAGAGCAGTAATTACATCTGTCCCTATTTGTCCACCCATCCTTTTAGGCTTTGTCCAGGTTTTGTTGCTGTAATAGGTTGAGAGGTGGTGTCGGTATGTGATTGAGTTGAATATATACTGTCGATAATTCAGTGGGGTGTAGGGTTACCACTTGTTCCTCTTTGCAAGGGGAGGTCCCACTTTGGACAGTTGTGTCCTGCAATGACACCTAAGACATGGCAAATGTCCTGTGATTTTAAGACAATAATATATTTCTTATTTTCTGTACTAGTTGCATGATACAGGTATTTTGTATCTGGTACACATAACAATTATTTGGGATAGCATAAGCTATTCAAATGCTATGGCATAAGCTTTTATATTGGCATACACGTGTAATTCTGTCCTTTGCACTGGCCGGGGGTATGTTTTATCCTGCAAATTCTCACATTTCTACAAGGGATGTCCCACCTTGGCCATCTGAACAGGTGGCAACCCTAGTGGGGTGACCTGCATGGTGGACAGCTGTTCCATCCTGTGTAGTATGACTTGCATGTCTGTGTAGAAACTGAACAGTACCGTGACTACACATACATGTTTTGTCCAGATGTGTACAGTAATGGACACCATGGTGTGTAAACAACTCTGAGGTTTCAACAGGTTACTTATCCCACGCGGGATGTTCACACATTTTGCCATAACATTAACACGCGGGCATTTGGATTTACGTACCTGTGCTGGGATGTTTACAATCGTGGGATACATATTTGCAATCCGGACACTGCCTAGGATGATACTTCCTACTACATATGGGGAATACTCGCTATGTGCAGGTGTACGGATGCGCAAGGCTGGTAGCTGGATTTGGTGGACATTCGGACATGGGTGCGGGTTATGTGCTATACTGGGGTTATTGCGTATTGCATTTGCATGCATGGGTTTTACTTTTGGATATCCTGGTTCCGCATATAGCATCCTATGCGTATGTGATGGTTATGTTCCTGTTCATGTGTATAGCACATTTTAATATACATATGTTTGTGTGTGTTTGGTATACAATTTGGACTGTCAGGTTTCTTTACGGTTGTTATATAGCCACAACTGCCCTGCTGTGTACTATCACTACCACTGTGGGACTGCTGGTGACCATACCCATGGGGCTAGACGTGTGTATTGGCAGCGCGCTGACATGATGCGCTTCACTTCCACTGGGTATAACTTCTGACAGTGCAGTACATTACGGACACATGATTTTAAATATCATTTGTTCCATGGACAGAAACTTATATTATGTTGCGTGCATTTCTGTTTGGTTCTCCATTTTGTGTGGCCGGGAACTGTCTTGCATGCTTTGCATACGTTTCATTATCCACGGACACTGATAGGTGCGATTACTATTGCAGGCAGGCTATAATATTCAGCGGTTTAGGTTGCTCATCACCAGCGACATTGACACGCCTCCGGGCGCAGCTTAGTAATGCCCCATGCACTCGCGCACGTGTCCTATGCACGTGGATGTGGTAGTGGCGCACCTTCATTAATATGCATATGGCACTACTACACCATTTATACGCCGCAGGACCGGCGCAGGCCTTACACCGGCCTTGTGCCGAGCTTCATGAATCCGGGGGATTATCTTTTCTATATTCCATCTTTGTAATATTATTTTTTCTTATTGTGAAATTCTCCATATCTGGATGTTTTTGCCTATATTTCTCTTCAAATATCTTTGGGGCCGCTTTCTGTATATTGATTAATTTGGCTTTTTCATTTGCATAAATATTGCACCATATCGAATCTCTCTTTCTTTCTTTCTTTCTTTTTCTTTCTTTCTTTCTTTCTTTCTTTCTTTCTTTCTTTCTTTCTTTCTTTCTTTCCCATGTCCATATTTCTTTTTTATACTTTTCAAAAATATCTAGGTTTTGCTGTTTATATTTTCACACTTCCTCAGATGTTCCTTTTTCCAAATAGTTCAAAGTTTCTTGATCTATATAATGTTTTTCAAAAATCTGTTGTATTAATGAACGCAAATTTTCATTTGAAGCTTCTGACAGTTTTACCAGTGGAAGTATTTTTCTTTCCTCTAATTTATCTCTTAATCTTATTCTATATCCTCTAGCTGGAAATTCTAGGCTTTTTGCATAATAGTAATAATACATAATTTTATAATAATCCACAGAAAAAAGTACAGCAAACAACCAAAGTAAAAAACAGCAACCAAGGGTTTATTCAGTCATAAAGCGCTTTTCGCTCAAACAATACTTGAACTTCTTTGGACAATAAAATCCATTAAATTACAGGTTTAAAAACCCCACCAAGCTAGACACATGATCACCACACACACACAGCCAGTAAATAGTACAATTAATCTCTCTAGCCTATTTAAAGTGGCAAATGTACACAATCACATAAAATTGAAGAATAAAAAAATCAGTACAAAAAAACGATTGAATAAACCCTTGGTTGGATCGTCATCCTGGTTGCTGTTTTTTACTTTGTTGGCTTGCTGTATTTTTTTCTGTGGATTATGATTTTTCATCTCTCCATCTGGCCCCTCTTTGGCTTTATCTATGGCTCAAGTGATGTTTTTGAAGAAGTCCATCAGGTTTAACAGGCATGATCTGCCTTTGACAAAACCAAATTGTGATGGACCAAGGGTTTGGAGATCACCTATATCCTTATTTATAAGGCCATGATGATTCTTTCCATGGCTTACAGATAAGGCTGGTTAAGTATATGGATCTGTAGTTCCCAGTGTCTGTTGCTGTAGCCCCCTTTAAGCAGGGGAATGATGGCTGCTGTTTGCCATTCAGCAGGGACAAAACCAGTACTCAAGCTGTGGTTGAAGAGGGTACCTAATGGACTTGCTAACTCATGTTTTAGACCTTTTAAAATGCAAACTGAGATGCCATCCAGCCCCATAGAGGCTGTGTTTTTGGCCTTGGAGAGAACATTAATGACTTGCTCTTTGGAGATGCAAGGTGGGGGAGATGTAGAGGGAATACTTTGTGTAATGTCTGGAGGGGACATAGGGAGTGAAATTTTCACCAAACCTGTCAGCTAATAGGTTAGCTATTTTTGCAGGAATAGTGTGTGTGATGCCATCCACAGCTAGTTCAGCACACATCTGAGTCCTACCTTTTATGTTACGGATATAGCTGAAGAATGCATTATGGTTATCCTTAGCTATGATTGCTATTTGTTTTCAAAGTTGCCCTTAGAAGATTTTACAAGTTGTCTTATTTGATTGTTCAAGCAGAGGAGGGTGTTCTTCCAGTGCTGGGACATCTCTTTTTATTCTTAGACAGCAACTTCTTCCTCTTGTTGTATAACTTATTAATGCTAGATGTCCACAAGGGAGGCTTGTTTTTTTCTTGAGGATCTTGTTTTGATCCTACCAGGTACAGCAGTGTCAACACATTTGTATAAGTGATTGTACAGGGCATTTGTGTATACCTTAGTATAGTTGCCAATGACATATATGGGGACAGGAGCTTGGAAATTATTTATGCCATCCCTTAGGAGGGTATAATTAGATTTGGTGAATTTTTTTAGTCTGATTTCACCTAAGAGGGTTCAGATGCTATAGCTACTTTAAATGTGACTGATTTTTGATCAGATGTAACTAACTACATATGAACCTATGAATCTGATAGCCAGTAACAAATCATACCCCTGCTCACCTCATCTTATGCATTATACCTATTACACAATTGACAGCCAAGTATGTCCTCCACTACCAGTGACAATGCATGGCTAAAAAAATCAGTACCAGTCATAGATCAAATCAAATATTCAGATGTGTGCAAAGGGCAATGTGTCAACTTACCTTGTCCTGTTTTTCCCTGATGTGCGTCCAAGTTGTCCACCTCCATTCCACCTTCATATTTCCCTATTATATTTTGCATATATGTTGACCTTGTTGCAGTTGTTGACTGTTGCCATGTATTAACTTGTTGACACACTGAGCATGTGCCAAATGTAGAGCCATTTTACAGATGCAGGACATCTACACACAAGTCGCTGGTTACTGCTTGCACTACATCCTTGTTCTCATTATACTTGTGTGTAAACTTCTGCACTTTGTCAACATCCATGTGCACAACCTGATATATCTGTTAAACTGTAGTGTTATATTTTTGTAAATATTCTTACATGTCATTGGCGCGTGTATGTACATTGGCCTTAATTTCATCTACATTCCATTTAGGCCACTGACAGTCATACATATACACCTACACCTGTGTGTTGCCTTTGACGTAGCATATGTGTGCAACATATACACATTATGTTACACGTTTGTTTGGATTGTGTAGACCTACTTGGGTATGTAGCAGTCATTTTGTTGCTTTTTCTGCAGTACTTCTATTTGGCACTGTGCTTGGTTGTTTGCCTTTTATATGCATGGTCACAGGTTTGGTTCTGTCCTCTGCTGGAGTTATCTAGCATTGTTAGAACTGCATTTGCCCATATGTGATGCTGCTTGACTTACACTTGCACTGTTGACAGAATACTTGGATGTGTGTTTATTAGACCAATTTGTACTGCGATCCTTATTTATTACCCTTCAACACACAACTACTATTGGTCATACCCATCCAGGTATGACTGCCACACAGTTTGTGACATGTCGTAACATGATAGTGCCTATGTTTTTCTGCATTTCACCATAGTTGGTATGCATCCCACCCTGTTTGACAGCTTTTCATTGCCCATGTTGTGCAGACTGCCATTTGTGTAACTTACCTGTCCTTACTGTTTGTTTTCTAAGCTTTGTCTGTGTTGTGTTGTGATTTGTGTTTTATGGGTATATCTGCTGTGATAACCTTCTCTTCCGCTTTTTCCTATGTTTACTTTTCCTTCTATTCTTAAAAAAAGGGGCCTATTCCCACCAAACAAAATGTCCATGCCCCTCTGACTTTGACCTATTCCCACATTCCTCTTTTGTGCCCCTCTTCTTCACCCATATAGATATCTTTTCTTCTGCCTCCAACTTTCCTTGGGTGTATGCATTAATTGTTTTCCCCACGTGAACCACAAACTCATTGTTAGCAAATGTCAGCTGTGGTGATGTGGCCGTGATTGCCTTTCTCCTTTAATTTCTTTATTAAAAATTGTATGGATTTCATTGGAATCTGTAAGTGTAAGCAGACATATTTTATATGATTTACAGAGGTATCCACAGTTGTCTCTGAAATTACTGCACAGATTGTTGATGATATGTGTTACAAATAACATGGAGCTTTGAATGAAGTATATTTTGTTAGTAAATAAATTATGTTAATATCCGTAGTTGTCTGTAACGTTTCCGGACAAATTTTTGAAAATATGTATTGCGAATGCCATGCAGCTTATGTTGGGATAGCTGGAATTTTTTTTTTTTTTGTATCATAATGAAATCATTTACATTTTGTAGTTGTCCTTAACCTTACTGGGCAGATTTTGTTATACATATGTATGTATAACTATTAGGATACTTGCATTGTGATAATCTTAACTTTGTTAATGTACAATCAGCTTTAAACCACTTCTCATTACTTAAGGATTACTTGTGGGTTTATTTGTACTCCCTTGTTTGCTGAGCTATTCTGAGTTTATTGTGGTGCAGTTACTTATTACAATGTTATCCACAAGTTTAGTGCTGATATCGGCATAATGTGCCAACATCTGCAAAATTGACAGAATCCAGCCCATTGTACCTAGGGCCACTATACTGCTGTTGTTTTGAGAACACAACCCTGGATTAATACTCAAAAGTTTTTGATGAGGAAAGTCTGAGATTTTAAACTCAACTTTAGACAATGAGGTTTGCATTATCCATGATGCAACATGGCTTTTCAAACAGTTTGATGAAAAAGAAAAATTAATTTAGGGAGTTAAGATTTTCCAATCCTCACCTTATAAATGTTACAAGCTCTCAGCTTTTTTTAAGGCAAAATAATCAATCCCTGCCATCTTCTGGCAAATAGGGAACAAAAAGAGATGGCAGGAAGGGAAGAATAAAAAAAAAACAGAATCCTTTCTTGAAAAGGAACAGAATACACCTTAAGAATGACTGTTCTGCATCCCTTCTCACCGTCCTTCTCCTCCTGTTCCAACATCTCTAGTCTGTTCCATAGACTTTCTCTCAGTTTTTCCCTTTGGCAACAGATTATTTCAAACTCTTGGGTACTAATACTGGTTCAGGAGGGTTGCATTTGGCAGTGGATATAAATACCTCCCTTCAGGGTAATTCCTCCCCACTCTGCAAACCAAAAAGAGTTTTTTTTCCTGGGGTTCTTTAACACATGCCTTTACCCTAGGAGTCATTCCACCAGTGCCTTTAGAACAAAGGGAGGAAGGCTTCTATTCCAGAATATTTCTGATTTCAGAAAGAGCTTTCTTGGAGACCAGTTCTAGATCTTTCCTTTCTCAATCTCATTTTGAAAGTATTAAAATTCAAAATGTTGACCCTTCACAGTCTGTTACCAGTCATTCCTCTTCTGAGTTTTATGGTAACATTAGACCTAAAGATGCTTATCATCATATTGCTGTAGCCACAGGCTTTAGAATATTTCTTAGGTTCTGTGTCTGGATCACATTATCAAATTACCCTTTGAGTTAGCTACAGCTCTTAGGGTGTTTACAGAAAGACTAGCTTCAAGAATAGCTCACTGTAGACTGCAAGGCATTCAGATGTTTTTCTCATTTAGTCAGCTTACCAAACTTTGCAAAGTCTTATGCCAGACATCAGGAGTCCATAACATTTGTTTCTTCATTATTTACTGGGTTTTCAGATAAATGATCACAAATCCTCCTTGACTCTGCCACACAGGATTGTGATTTTAGACTGCTTTCGAGATATTTCTCTTCAAAGGCATTCCTAATACTCAGAAAGGTGAATTTGTATCTGGAAACATTCATGATCTTCTCAATCATTGTGATTCTTCAGCTAGAAAATATATCAGGATTCTGGGATCCATGGCTTCTATGATTGTCATGATTCCTCCTGACAGACAAAATTTCAAAGTTTTTTTTTTACAAAATAAATTAATAAATAAATGCAAATTTGGACCCAACATTCTCAACCACTGGGATTTTCACAGTCAAGTGTTGAGCTTTTTCAAGAAAGAACTACACTAATTGAGGAAATATGATGCCTCACTTTTTTCTTGTGGAGCAGTTTCAGTTGGGGTGAAAGTGCAAGGACTGTTGGAGAGTTTGGACAGGCTAAAGCATGTAAATGTCAAAGAGATGTTAGCTTTGATCCATGCTACATAATCTCTTCATGATCTGTGGTTCCTGGGATTATTACAAGTGATTACAGGCAATACCACCGTCATTTGGTGCATAAACAATCGGGGGGGGGGCATTAGGTTTTACTCTCTATGCAGGCTGGCTGTAGTGGCTTGAGAGTTAGCGCTACAGCACTGTAGGCCCCTCCAAGCATCTTACATACTGTCAGAACAAAATGTAGTGGAAATAAGCAAGGCAGGACCAGGACAGACCCTCATGAATGGAAACTGAATGAGGGAGCCTTCCAGGAATGGAACCATCTGTGGGAGACACCTCAAATAAATCTGTTTGTCCCCTTTAAAAATCAATCAATAAATAAATTAATAAATAAATAAGAACATTCTGCACCAGGACTCCTTTCAGATAGGCCTGGCAAATAAATACATTCTCACCCTCATGGTTGAGAATGTTTCTGTATATATGTCTACCCTTTCCACTGATATCCATGGACATTTTGATGATTCAGAAGGACTGTCCGAAAATAACTGTGGTGACTGCCTTCTGACCCAGACAACATTGTTTCTCCCTTCTTACAGAATTGGTCAGTGGCAATTACCATAAGGTTCCTCACAGATTGGAACTGCTCACACAAGACAGTGGGAGTTTGATACACCCTGATCTCAAACAAGTTCAACTGACTTCCTGGATGATTCAGTTCTAATACCTCAAGGCACCTGTTTCAGGAAGACTTGCAGCAGGTACTATAGTAAGCAAGAACCCGTGCTACTGCAAAATCTTTTTGCTAACCAGTAGGGATGATTTTCTAGCTGGTACCTTACTGATAAGCAGAGCCCTGCTTTGGATTATTACCTCTGGCTAGCTACAAAGGAGAGTTGCTGTTGATATGTAACATTGCATGTTATTCAGGTGACAATTAAGATCTTCACGTTTTGGTGGGAAAGTTATTTTGCCTAAATACGAACCAGTTATTCTGACTGTCTTTGGTTAATTTTTGGTAGACTAATTGATGTGTGGCTCTGTCATCTGCAAGAGAGTATTCAGATAATAACTAGTTCTGGTGGGTTACCCTTTTTGCTTTTCCACACATATAGGGTTCTCTGTAGAAAAAATGCCCCATATATGTGCCCTAACTCAGAATATACCTTGAATCTCCTCATCATTCTTCCTCATTTCTTTCCGAGTCTGAATGACAGGCAGAATTGGTTCTATGTACTTTGTCATGCGTTTGCAACTCAGGTATTATCTTGAAGGTACTAAGTCCTTTACAAAAGCTGTACAGCTGTGGAATTCCTACTATAGGACTGGAAAAGGACAACATTTGTCAATGCAGGCAACTTCATTTTGTTGTTCCTTACTGTAACTTTTCTTGTTATTCCTGCCATGGTAAAACAATCCTAGCCCGGACTAAGTGACATTCTAACAGAGCCTTGTATTATTTAATGTCATACTAGAAAGAGGTGACTCTAGAAGTATTCTAGAAGCAACTACATGATCCTGTTTACATGCTTTTACAACACATTATACACTGGATTCCTTTTCCAGGTCCGAGACTGGCTTTCCTATGACCATTCTTCATGGGTCTTCTGGACCCTTATTCTTCCTTGTCCCATATTAGATAAGCTCTGATAGTTAACCCAAATAGCCAAAGGCTACTGAAGCAATGAAAATGATGATTATAGTATAATTGTGAAAGTTGCACTTAACATAACAATATATATTTTTTAATTCCTCACTGCTGCAGGAGAAACAACCACCCTCTATCCCTGTTTCAATTGTATATAGTTAGTTGTTGGAATGACAGATTATGCATTTATAGTTGGAGGGAGGCAGAAGTAGTACACTTTTTCTTTTTGTTTGGGCAAGAAAGTTTTGAAATTGTCAGTGCTCTGAATACAGATTTCCCTCCTATGGGTTAGCCAGTCAGTATTAGTGTGTAGGTGTGAGTGGGAGCCAGAGCTTTTTGAAAATTGGATAGCTGTCGTATCCTGGGCAGAATACAACCCAAATAGCCAAAGCTACCACAGCAATGAGGGATCTGAATATCTACTGTTATAAGTACAACGTACACAACTGTATTTTCTTCTATAGCCAAACATAGCATACTTTCACACACACACACACACACACACACACACACACACACACACACACACACACACACGCACACGCACACATGCACACACGCACACACGCACACACACGCACACACACAGAAAAATAAGCTCTGCAGTTACTCTGGTCTCTTTTATATAGGGGTGTAAAGTTTTCAAAAGAAGTGTGATTTTTTTAATAATCTCAAAACCTGGTAGAAATGATTAGAGTATGACTACTGGTCTGAGAAAAGAGGGAATTATCTCTAATTCAAAATGCATTGTTGCACTTTCTATCACGTGTGTAAATAAAAAAAAATTATAAACGAATGTATCATCCTTATTTTATAGAATACCAAATTATAAAGTTTTTAATAAAATGGTGGGTTATTTTTGTAATGTAATGTATGTGTTGATAAGGAAGATCCCCTGAATTTTTTCTTGGAGCTGAAACGCAGAAGGCACAATGTCTCTTTACCTAAATTAGTGCCGGTATATTATATTTGCATGCTAACTGCAATAGCAGTAAAGTTTTATGTTCCAGAAAGATACGTTCAGCTCTGCTCCCAGTACCAAAGGGGATTTATACTCACCACACCAAACTAATTGAGTATTGTACACTGATGAGGCGCTCTGATATCTGAGATTGAATCAATGGTAAAGTCCATACTTTAAAATTAATGGGCTACTCCTTGAGATGGAAACTCTACCTGTATGTGGAAGTATTTACTGCAGGTAGTACGGGGTAGGGCTGGGCTAGCCAGCTGGCAGTGTAAACCTTGGCTTTAGATTATTGCCACTGTTTAAGTGACTCCCCAACCCCATGTGCAAAAATGGGAAAAAGGGGTTGTGGATGGATGGATAGAGTACTGGGTAGGAAATGAGACTGCCTTCAGCACCTACCTACTCATATAGGTGGAGCTCTACTGCAGGTATCAGGAGCTGGGGTGACCTTTCCTGGGACTGCACTATTGGGTGGCAGTGGTTAGTGTGAGTCATTTAACAAACTCCCTAGAAATGGCTCATTTTACTAAAGTTTTAAGAAAAGATTGCATTCCCTGATAGGCTAGTGGCTCCCCACCCACTAACCTCTTCTGGACATGGTTAATATAGGTATAATACACCTACTGACCATTGTGCCCACATTCCCCAGTATGTTTCCTGGAGTTGTGGTGCTGAGCAGCCTCATGACTATGCAGTTGTATCTGTATGATAAAACTGGTATTGCAGGAAGGCACTCAACAGTAGTACCAGTGCCATCATAGGTTCATAGGTTCATAGGTTGGTACTAGGCTATCGGCCCTAGGGCCTATATAAGCCTATCCATAACAATTCCCTGGCTATTTCTTCCCACACTATTTACTTCCTCAACCCCTGCCTAGCAGGGCAACTGATGTGATCCCCGGGGTGAATTTCCTTTCTCCCATCCAGTTGTCAAGGTTCCTTTTGAAGAGGGCCAAAGAGACGCTCTGCTTCACATGTATGGGCAGACTATTCCATAATCTGGGGAGTCTCTGGGTCAGGAACCTATCCCTCCAGCATGTTTTGTTTATTGTGATGACAAGGTTTAGATCCCTGGAGCGTGTGGCTCTGAGGGATTGGGATTTCTTTAAGTGTAGCATGTCCAACAGCTCTGGGTTTGACATGGCCTTGTATGTTAAGCAGAGATCGCCTCTGAGTAGACGATATGCGACAGAGTATAGCTGGAGTTTTTTAAGGCGGTCAGCATAGGGCATCTGCTTTAGGCCTGCGATTCTTTTAGTGAGGTATTTCTGCGGCCTTTCCAGTTGTTGCAGGTGTCTTGAGAGGCACATACCCAATGGGGCATTGTATTCTATAATAGGTCTAATGAGGGATGAGTACAGTGGGACAATGACCTATTTTTTTCTGGATGAAAAGCCCTTAGTGATGAAGTGTACCACATAGAAGGATTTCCTGACTGTTGTGGCACTGTGGTTATCGAAGGTGAGACCACTGTCCACCTGTGTCCCTAAGTCTCTTATCACACTTTCCATGTTTAGTGTACTGCCACCTATGTGGTAATTCATGGGTACATGTTGTATCCCAAAGGGGATAACTATACATTTCTTGGCATTGAGCTTGAGTCCATGGCTCTGGCACCAAGCATCTGTTTCTGTAAGGCCCTTTTGTAGAGTATCCACATCATTTGGGGATTCAATAATGACTCCCAGTTTGCAGTCATCTGTGAACTTTGTTAGCCAGAGTCCCTTAGTATTAGCCTGTACTTCAGAGAAGTAGATACCAAACAAGAGTGGTCCCAGGACTGAAACCTGAGGTACTCCACTTTTCACTTGTCTGGAGATGGATTTGGAGTCAGCTACTTTTACAGTGTGGGTTCTGTCAGTAAGCTAGTTGGCAACCCATTGAGTGACGTAGGGATTAATGCCCAGCTTAGTAAGTTTATCTATGATTCCAGAGTGGGAGATGGTGTCAAAGGTCTTGGTGAGGTCCGGATAGGCTGTGTGGACCATCTTACCCTTGTCCACGGCTCTGGAGACTGATTCAAAGAAGTTAATCAGGTTCAGGAGACAAGATCAGCCCTTCACGAACCCAAACTGGGTGGGGTCCAGTGTTTGAAGGTTGCCAATGTCTTTGTTTATAAGTTCCATGGTAATACATTCCATGGCCTTGCAGATCAGGCTCATCAGACTGATGGGGTGGTAGTTCCCGGGATCCAAGGTGGATCCCCTTGTGGAGTTGGATAACTGTAGCTGTGTGCCACTCAGTGGGCATGAAGCCTGAGGTGAGGCTATGATTAAACATGACACTTAGGTGAGGTGCCAGTTCATTTTGAAGTTCATGTAGTACACAGCCCAGGATGTCATCTGGTCCCATGGATGCTGTATTCTTAGCTTTGGAGAGTGTGTTTTTTACCTGTGTGGCCATTATTACTGGAATTTGGCAATCTTCCAGTATTGAGATGGGACATTTAGGGGGTGAGAGGAGGGTGAAGTTGGCACTGAATTGATCTGCCAGGATATTGGCAATATCCTTGGGATCAGTATATTTAATGCCATTCTGTTGTAGCTCAGAGCAGATCTGAGCATTGCCATTTAGATTCTTGACATAGTTATTGAATGCCTTGTGGTTGTATTTGGAATCTTTGGCAATTTTATTTTTGTAACTAGCTTTGGATGATTTTATGAGGGATCTCAGCTTCTTACTGAGGCTGGTAAGGGAGTTTTTTGCATCCTGGGATTTTCTTCTTTTCTGCAACAGTTTCTTCCTTTTGTTGTAAAGTTTGTTTATGGCAGGGGACTACCAGACTGGCTTCATTTTTTTGGAGGAGAGCATCTTGGTTCTATTTGGGATGGCACGATTCATGCATGAATGGATATGCTTGTACAGTGCCTTAGTGTAGGACTCAGCAGTTGAACTTTCAGTTCCCGTCTGCATGGGTGTCATGAAGTTTGTCACTTCTGATTTGAGTAGCATGAAGTTGGCTTTGGAGAAGTTTTTTATGGAGGTTTCCTTACTGGGGGCTGGGGGTGGGATGTGGAGGTTAAGGGTGATTAGCTTATGGTCTGACCTGACCAATGAGGGGATGACCATAGGTGTGGAGCATCAATTTCCCATGTTGGTAATTACCAGGTCTAGGATATCGGTGTCCCTGGTGGGACAATGGATTAGTTAATCCAGGGCAATGGAATTTATGAATTCCAAGAACCATTGGGCAAAGGTGTTAGTACACGAGTAGTTTTCCAAGTTAATGGCAGGGTAGTTGAAGTCACCCAGTATTAGGGTGTTTGGATGTATCTTAATATTTTCCAGTATGTTTAGAAAGGTGTAGTGAGAATCTTGGGGCATGGTGGGGGATCTTTAGCAAGCTACAATTTGGATTGCAGTCTTATCTAGTGTTAGTTGCACCTGGAGAATTTCAGACACATTGTGTTGAGCAACTAGCCTGGTGGTGTGAATATCCTTGGTGAATATGGACACTCCTCCACCTTTAGTGTTTCAATCCTGGTTTGGTGGCCGAATCATACAGATTGAACCTCGGCCAGACTCATTGGCTTTACAAAATCCACTGGTCACTTGAATTCTATACTCAGACAAGGTGATCTGATGGTTCATTAACTCATAACATTCTGAACTACTTTATTTTCCCTGGGTGCAGAGAATCCCCATTCAATTCAATATTCCGTCACTGTGAGATACTGATTTGGGTGCTTTCCATTCGCAGGAAGATGTCATACTGGGTCACACTGTGTGGTGATTATGAACTGCAAACCCTTTTACTTGGGTATGATTTCTATATCATATTAAATGTCTCTGCTTGGTTCAAAACTGTGCTGTTTTAGCAGTAATTGTATCAGTAAAAACAACCCCTTCCATGTCGCCATGTAAAATTAAAACAAAAACTTGCAATATCTCATTACCCAAATTACTGCATAGATTACTATAATTTCATGTTAAATGCATCCTTAAGAGTTTCTTACTTTCTAGAAACTCAAGTTAACAAATTGTATTGCAGGTGAAACATTTTACTGTGAGAAATGCTATGTGTGAAAGTCAGAAGTTCTAAAGATGGAAAGTTTTTTTTCTTACCCACAATACAGTGCACTTTATGTAAATCATCATCCACAGCCTACCTTAATAGTATTTTTTGGATGTGGCATAGCCACTAAGGGTAAAAACTGAATAAATAGTGAAACTAGAAAAGAAAACAGCACACCACAGTATTTATATTTTTTAAACATCCCTTGCAATAGTAACATGAAAGAATAGCTGGATTTACTTTTGATAGAATAAATAAAACATGCTATAGTTTTCTGTGGTAAAGATGCTTTTTCAACCTTCCCACCAGCATCTTTTAACAAGTAGTAAATCACTTCCAAAATTTCACAGTCTCTTTGCACATGGCTCTCTTTCCTGAATTACTGTCAATAATTTTAAGATTTTTCAGTATGCTTACTGCTTTGTTGCCCATGGAAATTTGGAATGAATTTAAATTTTTATTTTAAAATTTCCAGCACAATGCTAACAGACCTTAGCACATCTCCTGCTTACACATACCGACCTCAGGATAATTGCATTTCAGGCAAAGAGAAAATCTTGGAATATCACAATCTCGATTTTGAAATGCAAACGTCAATCCAAGTGTGCAACCAGAAACATACATTTTGTACTGAAAACTACCGCTGTTTCCCCACCACCACCCACCTATCTTACTAAGTATGTACTTAACCCTCAACTTACTACCCCAGACATATAAGAAGTGAACGCATTATTTGCAACTGTTACTGCTAATACCCATATAAAAACTATTTTTCAGTGTGTTCTTTTCACACAAGCATTCTTTGTATAGCACTATACTGTAAATATTGGTTTACACAGTTTCAAACAATCTGTGCTTTTAGAGTGTTGAAGTTTCCAAGAGATGCTCGAGAACAGTGAACTTATTTTGAGTACATTGAGTATCCCTAGCTACTCCATTGTATTCATCCATCAGTGCTTGCCTATTGAGTCCCAGTTCACTAGTGTATTGAACACAAACCTGGTACCTGATGTACTCTAACCATCCAGACCTGACAGCTGGCCTTGAGGATATCAGTGCATTGGGAATACCTGGCTCATGTTACTCTGAACTGTAAAATCCAGTCTGTCACTGGGATGACATCATATAGGGAAGCATGTTCTGTCCATTTCAATAGCTCGCTATGCTGAAGTATTGAACTGAATGTTGAGTTGCTATGTTCAGACAAGGTAAAGACATTCCATAACAATTCTATATTAATGAATATCATTACAAGTGCTAGTGTAGAGCCAAAACTGACCAATAGTAGTTTGGCTGAATTTCTTGGGCAGGAATCCTGGCTGTAACACCAGGGCCAACATAAAAGTAGAGCTGCATCAATATGCCATGATACCATGCAATGCAACTGCTATACCTGCAGGGCAATGTTGTGAACACAGTTATGACAGCCAGCATGGATGTCATGCCTGCATTCACCACATTTACGAGAGGGAGCTGGATGTAAAGCTACTAGATCATCAGGGATTCCAGCCATTGTTTTAACACAAAACACTAAAACAAGCCATTTCCCCAAGCAGTTAGGAGAATGGCTCACACTGCACATCTGCATCCTGGTGAGATCCCAGGCACACAACCTCACTGTTCTCCCAAAATCTTCAGAACAGCTCCACCTGTATGTGGAACTAGGCACTGATGGTAGTGTGACTTTCCACCTGTTATTACCTGCAGTACCTTGTTCCACACAGAGGAGAAGATTCCACCTCACAGAGAACTCCTTTCATATCAGTGAGGTTTGCCATTAATTCTTTCTAATACACTGGCGGGTTTCACCCAAGTTCAATACCAAATTATATTTACTAGGTGAGCCAGACTCCCCTTTTTGGAATCAGAAGTATATCTCCTCCTTTTACCATTAGCATTAGCCAGTGCTAGATCATGGACAAATGGGGTCCAAGGCAGGGTAATGGGTCAGCAGCCCCCCAGCCATTCTAGTGTTCCATTACTTGGCTCCCCCTCCATTACGACAAGCTTTGTTCAAAACTGTCAATGTGCATATTGGTTTTTGTCATTTCTATTGCAAGGATTACAGAGGCATGCATTTAATATAAACCTTATTTCTAATTTCATAGCACAAGAATTGATGACTGTTTGCTAAACAAAGCAAAACAGTTACACATTGAAAATAGATTTACCACAAACAACAGCAAACTTATCCTCTCTTGAAGCTCACTTTCACTGGAAATCTATCAGGACAGTGGCAGATTAAGTGCTGCCCTGGCTGCTTTCAAACCATGGTCCTCTCGTTCATTTTTGTATTTAACATTTATTTACCAGGAAAGTCTGACTTAGAACAAAGCCAATTTTCAGCAGAGGCCAGTTAAGAAACTCTCCAGATGCATGTCTTTGTAACATGGGAAAAAACTGGAGCAACCAGAGGAAACCCACACAAATACAGGGAGAACATGCAGACTCTGCACAGAAGGCACCCCAACCAAGAATCAAACCACAGAGCCTCTTGCTGTCAGGTGACAAGACAAGATGCTGCACCTCTGCTCCATCATGCATTTTTGGGAACACACATAAATGCATGTGTTCTTTGATTCACCTTCCTTGTTTAAATATTTCTTGTTTAATACAGTAATATTTGTTAGACTACATTTTACACTTATAGCTTTAAATATTTTCCAGCAAGCAGTGAAACAAAAGATATGACCTAATAACAAAAGTACTAATTTCAGAACATTTCTATCATAAAATGTAACTCTGCTGTCATTATAACTCCCTTGCCCCCACTAGGAAAACTCACATCAAATTCAGATATGCCCCATGGCTAACTAAAAATACCCTTACACTCATGAAGACCAGAGATAAAGCTTGGAAAACTTGGAAAAGCAATAATACCTCTTCCAACCTTATCTCTTACAGGGAACCTAGAAAGAAAGCTAAGAAACAAATCAATCTTGATAAAAAGACCTATTACCAATCCTCACTTAACAATCCCAACTGTAATCCTAAAAAATTCTGGAACTCTATTAATAAACTTCTCTCACCTGGTACTCCTACCCCACCCACACCTTATTCTGACAAGACTCCTCTGGAAATAGCAACCCTCCTTAATAAGTTCTTCATTGAAACCATTGAAAACTTAACTGTAACTAACTTCTCCACCTGCACCTCTTTCAATCCATCTACATCTTCATCCACCTCCACCTCTCTCACTCTCACTCTCATTCTCACTATCGCCTGTTCCCACCTCTTATATTAAGTTGCTCTTAACTAAAATAAAACCTGGTTCACCCTCAGCTGATAACCTTCCTCCATTATTCCTTAAACAGGTAGCTACATCTCTAGCTTACCCCATATCTATCCTGATTAATAGATCCATAAAAGAAGGCAAAGTCCCTGAAATTTGGAAGAATTTTTTTGTAGTACCTCTTCATAAAGGAGGAAACTCCACTGAGCCAACCAATTTCAGACCAATTGCCATACTGTCTCCTCTCTTCAATACTGGAAAAGTGTATCCATAAGCAAGTACTTAATCATCTGCTACAAGAAAACCTACTCACACCAACTCAGCATGGCTTCTGCCCCACGCATAGCACAGCTACCACTCTTGTATCCTCTACTAATAACATTGCTCAAGTCAGGGGCAATAGTAAAATAGCATCAGCCCTCTTTCTGGACCTATCAAAACATTCAAAACTGTATCTCATACCATACTTCACCATAAACTCTCCAGCCTAGGCTTCTCAAACTCCACCACCTCCTGGTTCTGTGATTACCTCACTAATAGACACCAGGCTGTTAGATGGAACTCTTCCTATTCCCCCTTTCTAGCAGTTAGGACAGGGGTCCCACAAGGATCAATATTGGGCCCTCTCCTCTTCAATGTATTTACCAATGACCTTTTCTCATCCTGCCCCCAATCCAATGTTATTCAGTATGCTGATGACTCGACCATCATCAACTCTGCTGACAACATAGTAAACCTTCAATTCCTTACACAAAACTCACTCCACTCAGTTGAAAACTGGCTACAGTCCAACCAGCTCTTGCTAAATGCGAGCAAAACTAAGCTACTGCTTTTCCTACCTAAAAATCTGGAACATGCAAAACAGAACTTTTCCGTAACATCCCTTAATGGAACTAAAATTTCTCTTGACACCCAAACAATACTCCTTGGAGCAATAATTGATGATGAACTTAAATGCAACCATCACATTCATAGCTCAATAAAAAAAAAAACACCAAAAACTAGGGCTGCTTTACCATCACAAAAACTTTCTTCCCTGTGCATCCAGGCCATCCCTTGCCCAGTCCCTGCTTCTACCATCCCTACTCTATGCTTCACCTATTCTTACCCATCTACAGAGTAACCAAATATCCAAACTAGAAACCACATATAACAAAGTAACCAGATTCGCTGCAAATCAACCTTACAAATCCCATCACTGTCTCTCATTAAAGGCTTTATACTGGCCTGAATTTTCCAACTTACTGCCTCAATCCCAACTCCTTATAGCCCACAATATACTAAACAATCCTAAATCCTTCCCATTCCTCCCAAATTCTCTGACACTTTATACTCCTCAACGCCCACTAAGAAGTACTAATCAATACTTTCTTGAAGTTCATAAGCCAAACAAAACCTTTGGGAAAATACACTATTGTCCCTCAGTTGCAAAAAATTGGAACGCACTCCCTTTAGCCCTTAGACTACTTAAAGACAAAAATGCGTGCAAGAAACAGCTTAAATCTTTTTTCTTATCAAATTGGATATGTTCATGCTCTAAACTAATATCCAAGAAACATTCAGGGATAACCTAACTTAACTGTATCTCTTCTAGCTCTCTCTCTTACTACTACCTACACATTTTTTTCTGTCATATTCCATACTAGTTAGCTCATGTTACACTCAATTCCCATAATCCCTTATTACTGTTCTTTAATTTATTTATTAACTTCCAAAGCTCATACAACTTTATCTGTATATTTACTTACTTCATGCCTAGTACCTTGTTTCAGCAATATATTGACCTTAGTCTTACCATATTTCTGCTTAGTTTCTTGCCATACTACGTGAAAATTTCCATATATGTATTGTATTGTATTTCTATGTTGCATTGTGTTTTTGTAGACTTAGAGAAAGCATATGACAGGGTGCCTAGAGAGGAGTTGTGGTATTGTATGAGGAAGTCAGGAGTGTCAGAGAAGTATGTAAGAGTGGTACAGGATATGTACGAGGATAGTGTGACAGCGGTGAGGTCTGCAGTGGGAGTGATGGATGCATTTAAGGTGGAGGTGGGATTACATCAAGGATCACCTCTGAGCCCTTTCTTATTTGCAATGGTGATGGACAGGCTGACAGACGAGATCAGACAGGAGTCCCCATGGACTATGATGTTTGCAAATGACATTGTGATCTGTAGTGAGAGTAGAGAACAGATGGATGACACCCTGGAGAGATGGAGGTATGCTCTAGAGAGAAGAGGAATGAAGGTCAGCAGGACTAAGACAGAATATATGTGTGTGAATGAGAGGGAGGACAGAGGAATGGTGAGGATGCAAGGAGTAGAGGTGGCGAAGGTGGATGAGTTTAAATACTTGGGGTCAATAGTTCAGAGTAACTGTGAGTGTGGAAGAGAGGTGAAAAAGAGAACAGGCAGGATGGAGTGGGTGGAGAAGAGTGTCAGGAGTGATTTGTGACAGACGAGTACCTGTAAGAGTGAAAGGGAAGGTCTACATACAAGAGGGTAGTGAGACCTGCTATGTTATATGGGTTGGAGACAGTGGCATTGACAAAAAGCAGGAGTTTCAGCTGGATGTGGCAGAGTTAAAGATGTTAAGATTTGCACTGAGTGTGACGAGGGTGGACAGGATTAGGAATAAGTATATTAGGGGGTCAGCCCAGGTTGGAAGGTTTGGAGACAAAGCCAGAGAGGCAAGATTATGTTGGTTTGAACATGTGCTGAGCAGGGATGCAGAGTATATTGGGAAAAAGATGCTAAGGATGAAGCTACCAGGTAACAGGAAAAGAGGAAGGCATAAGATAAGGTTTATGGATGTGGTGAGAGAGGACATGCAGGTGGTTGGTGTGACAGAGCAAGATACAGAGGACAGGAAGAAATGGAAACAGTTGATCTGCTGTGGCGATCCCTAATGGGAGCAGCCGAAAGAAGAAGAAGAAGTTGATAGTAGCATTTTACATCCAAAATATAATAATTTTTAAAAATATTTCCAGTTATTTACTTTATTTCTGGTCCCTTACTCCTAAAATGTTTGGTTTGTTGTCAGTCATTGGGGATTGAAGTCACTAAATAATGACATACATTTTAGTTTCAGACTTAATTTCCTTCAGAAAATGCATGCGAACAAAGCTCCTGTCATGTAACCAACTTTGTAATTTTTTAATATCAGTACTTAAAATCTGTTCCTATTTTTAGCATGTGATGCCCTTTATGTTAGGCTTTATCCAGATTTCTTCAGCTAAGATGTCCAGAGGTATACAAACCTCTTTACTGCTGCTGCCAGTGTTTGATCGCATTCACTCTTCACACACTCTCTCTCTGTCTCACACAAACGTACACATAACGCACACTTTTTTCTGTTTCATTTACTTTTTGACATTCGCCAAACAACAAAAGTGCTGCTTAGTGACTTAAAATAATACCTTGAATGATCTCTCTCTCTCTTTCTCATTCACGCATACACTCTCAAAACACACAGATATAAACAATCATATTTTTGCAACTGCACATATTTTTGCTTCATATTTTTCGTCTGTTTTCTCATAAACTTGTGTTCTTTTGGCAAATGGTTGGCAAATCAAAGGGCTGAAGTCAGATAATAATTACATGCATTTGAGTTTCAGACTTCATACCGTTCAGAAAATGTATGCTAGTGCAAAATCTGTTGTTCTATGAACTTTCTACGTTTGTAAGAGCAATGTTTAAAAACTGCCCCTATTGTTGGACCTTTGTCCCTGTATTATTTTTGGCTCTATCTGGGCTTCTTGCTCTAAGAAGAGGTACAGGTGGGAACCCTAGTAAACAACAAGCTGCTGCTGATGATAAAATAATGGTGGTCCTTAGGTTACTTTCAATTTTTGGTAAAGAGCAGCTTGATATGCTGCTATGAAAAGGTGGACTCTGTTTTGTGTGTGTGTGTGTGTTTTGGCATTTTTTTATTTTTTTGGCAGTTTCTAAAATCATTGTTCTCTTCCTGACTTCACCACAGCCATTTTGACAGTCTGTATTCCTGATTTCATCGCTTAAGGCTGCTGTTGCGTCTTTCGTGGTTAGGGGTCACCACAGCGGAACTCCGGTCTGCTAATGATTGGCAGTAGATTTTTATGTGCCGAGTTGCCAGCCCTGACGCTGCAACCTTTAACGAAAGCACGCCCATTCACGCATGTCGTCAGACATTACCCGCTGTAGTTGAGAATCGAACGGGATAACGTTTTACTGTCAGGCGCCTGCGCTACCGCAGCACCACCACCTCAGTTATCACTTCAGCGTATAAAAACAAACAAAAGAATATATCTGTCACAGCATAAAATTGAAATAATGGAAGTAAACATCATTAGAGAATGGGTTTACTGTACATCAGTACCCTGATTGGAGAACAAACGTTCTCCCCCAGGGTATTACTGTACAAGTAATGCCCGGTGAAAAACATGTCCGCCGCTTCACGGCAGCATATAAAGCCGCCCTGGAACTTGGACTGAGAAAACGGAACGGCCGCCATTGTTCTACACTCGCTAAACAGTTCTCCTGCTGTTTTGTGTATGCAAAGTAAAATTGTGTTTATTTGTGCAAGTGTATGCGTGCGTGAGTGAGAGATCAGTTAAACTACTATTTTACACTAAGCTAAGCAGCGTTTCTGGTGTTTAGCGAGTGCAAAATAAAAGTGTGTGTGTGAGAGAGAGAGACAGAAAGCGAGATACGTGTATGCATGTATGAAAGTAAGACAGAGGGATGATTTGTGTCTATGTTGCGGTCTGTGTGTGAGTGAATGTGTGCACGAAAGCAGAAGAGAGAGGGAAGGGGAGAAAGTGTGTGAGAGAGAGTGATTAAGAGAGAAAGTGTAGCTGAATGCGTGTATGAAAGCAGAGGAGACTGTGCGTTTGCGTGTGAGAGAGACAGAATGGGCTATATGTAAAACTGCTGTGTTTTACACGCTTATTTTTAAGCACTGTATTATTTTATATATGTTTGATGTAAAATGCTTCCTTCAACACCATTAACATAAAATACGGTAATTGTGAAACATTAGGCGGAGGAGCGATTTTACATTAAAAATATATAAAAATAAATGAGTAAAACACAATTTTACAGAGAGCCCATTCTTCTAAAAACAATGCTTACTAAGGTGTGGGTTAAAGAGTAATAAACTCGGATCTACAGGTGCTAAGCTCTCCACTAACCACCTACAACATCCATTCTTACAATAATTTTGGCCTAATATAAACCGCGAATCAATAACAACACACAATCTATACTTTTTAAATAGATTACCTTCACAAACATTAAACCCACTGAAAGCAAATTAACAAAAATTGGTAATTAACATAACGTTAAAAAGAAAGCAAGAATACGGAGAGCGATAACATCAAATAAGATTTACTCTAATCTCTTGGATAACATTCTTGATTCGTATTAATAATGTGGTGACGAATGCAAACATTTCTGTTTCACAAGCACACATAGCATCCCATTAAAACATTGGCTTCATGTGTTACTTCTTCTTTAGGCACATTTCATTTTAGAATATCGCTTACTCTCAGTGCGCTGCATTGTGGGATATATAGTAACATTGTGACATCTTTACGGTGTTTGTGCTTGATTTTATTAGTATTTGTTTCCTGATTTTCTTGTTTAACGTGGATCACGTCAATAATCTTTGCTGATCCCACATAGCCATCACTACTGGACAACCTGTCTCTCGAAAACTCACACATATTTCACATTCGGCCAACAATGAAAAAAAAGCGAATATCGGTTCTTGTAAGTATTTACCGCAAAATAGATAGTTAAGGACATCTAATTTAAACAGGTCATATTTCTTCTGCCTTGTAGCAGTAATGTGGGATACTAGTCAAAAACACGTTTGAAAACAATGACAAAATGATGGAAAAATATAAACCCACTTGTCAAACAGACAATGTAACATCTGTAGACTTATGCATCTATGCTAGAAAGTTCTACCACCATTTTCTAAAAAAGGGAGATGAAATATGTGTTTATATTTGGGGTTACCACCTGTCCCAATTTGCGAGGGACATGCTGTAGGTGGATTGGACACTCTAAATTGGCCCTAGGTGTGTGCCTTCTATGGAAGGTTGGACGCCGGGCTGGCAACTCGACACCATAAAACTCCATTGCCAATCATGAGCGGACAGGTGATCCGCTGTGGCGACCCCTAACCGGGGAAAAGCCGAAAGAAGAAGAATAAGTCCCTCTTTGGGCAGTTGTGTCCTGCAAAAAAATGAAAAAATGGCAAATGTTCTGAGATTGTAGGACAAAAATATTTCCTATATTTTCTTTAATAGTTGCATATAACAGTTATTTTGTATCTGAAACACCTAAATGTTATAAGAAACAGAATAAGCAACTCAAATGCTACAAGAATAAGCTTTTATTTTGGAAAAAAAAAGTGAAGTTCTGGCCGTGGGTATGTTTTGCCCTGCAAAATCGGATGTTTCTACAAAAAAATGTCCCACATTGGGCATTTGAAAAGGTGGCAACCCTATTTATATTACTTTTCTCTCTGCGCTTTTTGCAGGGAGGCAAGTCCCCCTAAATCCCCCGTGTATATAAATATCAATAAAACCAACTCTGAGATTCCATTGTTTTTGGGAAGAGGGTAAACTACGGTTAGCCAATGAATATTCATGACGTCAGAAGCAAATCTGCAGGACATGTCTGTCATGCATCATTTGCCTGCTACATCACAGACATTAGTCATGTCAATCAATCTGGCCACGCCCACTCATACACGAAACGGTAGGGGTACTGTTGTAAAAGCACATAGCCGAATTATGAGCTGTTTAAATTAGATGTCCTTATCTATCGATTTATTTTGCTGTAAATACCTACAAGAATGGATGTTTGTGTTTTTCATTGTCCGCAGGATGTGAAATATGCTGGATCCATCACTTAAACTGCTGTGTGAGCTTTCGGGACAGGTTGCCTAGTAGTGTGGGATCAGCAAAAACAATTAGTTATGTACTCACCATAACGTCAGATGTATGTTGGGTTCGGAGCCGGCCGCTATTTACTAGCTTGAAGTCTCTGATTGGCTGGGCTAGCCCTAGTATCCCAAGATGCACCATGCCCAAACCCCCAGATCTTGTTTGCCAACAATATAACAGAGTGACATACACAACCTCTTAGAAATAACACAAGCAGGAAGAGAGAAAAAAATAACATCCTCAGAAGGGTCTAAGAACATAATCTCCTCCAAGTCCAAAAGGTCAGGAGACGGTGGGCGGGTACGTAAGAATGTAGGCGAGATGGACCACATACATACTGACGTTATGGTGAGTACATAACTAATTGATAAAATGTGGTCCTATCTCGCCACATTCTTAACTGATTGGACAGCGTCCCTAGCACCTATATTCTGGGAGGCTCACTAACAATACTCCTGAGCACCGAGGAAACAAAGGAAGCCCGGTCTCTAGACACCACATCAAGCTTGTAATGAGAAACAAAGGTGTGCGGAGAGGACCAGGTGACTGCAGCACAGATGTCATCCAAGGAGAGCCTACCATCATAAGCTACTGATGCAGCCATAGCCCTGGTAGAATGAGCCTTAACTGGGAAAGGTAAATCTCTGCCTGCTAATGCGTAAATAAAGGAGATACAGTCCTTAATCCATTTGGCAATAGTACCTTTAGTCACAGGGCTACCATTCTTGTTCTCTGAAAAGGACACAAACAACTGATCCGATTTCCTGTGGGGTTGTGTCCTGTGCAAATAAAACCTTAGTTGTCTATGAATATCCAGCTGGTGGAATTTGAATTCCGCTTCGTTTGAAAAGTTTGGAAAGAAAACTGGTAACTCAATGGATTGGTGAAGACAAAGGGTAGAAGATACCTTAGGAAGGAAGGAGGGGTTGAGTCTCAAGGAAACCTTCTCCTTATGGAAGACCAAATAAGGGGGCTTTATGGAAAGGGCCTGAAGCTCCGATACCCTCTTGGCTGAATTAATGGCGACCAGAAAGGCTGTCTTCCAAGAGAAATATTTTAATTCACAAGTGTCAGCCGGTAAAGGGGGTAGAAGTTAAGGTTTGAAGCACCAAGCTTAAATCCCAAGGTAAAACTGGTTGTGACAATGGCCCTCGGAGTAACCAGGCTCCTTTCAGGAAGGCTTTACAGAGTTTATGGCCCATAAGGGAAGGCTCACGTGAGACGTGAAAGTTAGAAATGACTGCCAGCTGTACCTTAATAGTGGAGGTAGTGGAACCCTGTTTGAAGAGCATAGCCAAAAAATCTAATACCGCCGACAAGGGGGCTGTGAAGGGATCTAGATTGTGTGCTTCAGCCCAGATAGCAAATCTTTTCCATTTGCTAGAGTATAGTTTTCTGGTAGATGACTTGTGGGAGGATGACAGAATATGCAACACCTCAGGTGAAAAGGAATGTAGTCTAACTAAGGATGGAAGTGGAGCAACCAAGCTGTCAACCTGAGGGTTCATAGGGATGGATGGAACTGACCCGACTGATGAGTCAATAGGTCTGGTGCTGGTTCCAGAGTCCAAGGGCCGTCCACTCTAAACTTCTGAAGAAAGGGGAACCAAACTTGATGAGGCCAGTATGGTGCGATAAGAATCATCTTGCTTCCCAAGGAAGTTGCCTTCTGAATCACTCTTGATAATAGAGGGAACGGAGGGAAGGTATAGAGCAGACCTGGGGGCCAATCGTGGACTAGACCGTCCCTGGGTGGTTCCCCTGGGGTCAGAGTGAAGTACCTGTTGCACTTGGCATTGAGGGGGCTGCCAAACAGGTCGCAGCAAGGTTGGCCCCACCTGGAGAAGATCAGAGTTGCAACTCAGTTGTTCAAGGACCACTCGTGAGGCATCAGAATAGCTCTGCTTAGCCTGTCTGCTATCACACTGGACTTCCCCAGAATGTGCGTTGCTACTAGAAAGCGTTGGGAAGACACCGCCCAGTTCCACACTCTCATGGCCTCTCTGCAAAGGGGATAGGACCTGGTTCCACCCTGCTTGTTTAGGTACCACACGACTGACATGCTGTCTGAAAGAATAGCAATCGTCCCCTTGGGAAGAGAGCTCTGAAGTGCTTGCAACACTAGAAGCACTGCTCTCATTTCCAGGACATTGATGTGCAACTGTACCTCGTGATCTTGCCATGTGCCTTGGACCGTTCTGCCCAGATAATGGCCACCCCAACCTATCTGGGAAGCATCCGTGGTCACCGTGGCAGTAGGAGACAGGGGGGGTCAGAGTTCTCCCTATGTCTAGATTGGATGACTGAAGCCACCAACGTAGGTCTTGTCGGCATTGTTCCGTGATGAGAATGGGATAAGACAGAGGAAACTCCTGAAATGACCACTGGACCAAGACCAGCCACTGGAGGATCTGCATATGTAGCCTGGCTAGCGGTACTAGCATGATGGTAGCTGCCATGGACCCTAGTAGTTGAAGAGCAAGTCTGACTTGGACTTTCTTGAGGGGTAGTAAGGCTAACACTTGAGCCTGTAGCACTTTGATTCTTTCTGTTGGAAGAAAGGCTCTCATTTGGACAGAGTCTAGCTCTGCACCGATAAATGCAACACGCTGTGATGGCCGCAACACAGATTTTTCCCAGTTGAAGGTAATCCCTAGGTATTGGCCCAATGTGATGGTAGCCCTCATGGCTCGAATGAGTAGATGCCTGGAGGGGGCAGTGAGAAGCCAGTCGTCCAGATAAGGAAAAACCTGGAATCCTTGACATCTCAAGTGAGCTGTCACCACTGCTAAGCATTTGGTAAACACCCTGGGGGCTGTGGTGAGACCAAAAGGCAGAGCATGAAACTGGTAGTGACTGGCTCCCAGCCGGAAGTGTAAGTGACTCCTGGATGCCTTGTTTCTCTTGATGTGGTAATAGGCATCCTTGAGATCAATGGAGCACATCCATACTCCTTTTTCCAATAAGGGGAAAATGGACTAAAGTGTGACTATTCAGAACTTGGACTTCAGTACAAAGCGGTTTAAACAGCTGATGTCCAGAATGGGCCTCAGGTCCCCTGTCCTTTTTGGTACCAAAAATAATCTTGAGTAAGTTCCTGATCCGATCTGGTCTGAGGGGACTGGTTGGATGACTCCTTTTTCCAGCAGCTTCGAAACCTCTAGCGCTGCTTGATCCCTTTGACTGGGTGGAACGTCTGGGATTTTTCTGGATAGGGGAGGGAGTGTAAGAAAGGGAATGGTGTAACCTCCGGTAATTATTTGGAGCACCCATTGATCCTGAGTGATACTTTCCCAGGCTTGAGGATGCCTCGAAAAATGGCCCCCGACTGACTCCGGAGTAGCACAGTCGGGCAGTCAGATCCATGAAAGGATTCACAGTCTCCTGAATTGTGGGGGCCTCCTCCGCCTCTAGGGTGGTGCCTTCCAGAGTAATTCCCCCCTCCTCTGCCCCTGGAGGGGGGGTCTCCATGATCGATGGAGAAAGACTTCTGAGATTTCCTGAACCACATCTTGCCTCCCCTCCGTGCCTTGGGATAAGGCCTAGAGGGAGGCAAGAAATGGGCCCCTACAGTAGACAAAGTCTTACCCTCCTGCTCACATCTGGTGAGAGTGTCTTTCATTTTGGGTCCAAAGATGGAGGACCCATTGAAGGGGGTGTCCGTGAAGGAAGACTTGAAGGCTTCCGCGAAGTGACATAGGGGCATCCAGGCTTGCCTCCTGAGGGCTACGCCTGAGCTAGCTGCCCTACCCACCCCTTCAGCTGCATAGGATATGAGCCTCATGGACGAATTGACAATAGAGGAAAGGGTAGACAGCTGGGCGTTGACAGTCTGATTCAGCTCCTCAGACAAGTTACCCGACAGGGTATCTCCCAATTCCTTAAGGAGATCTCTTTGGAGTCTAGTGAAGTGGCAAAGATAGTTCAACGACCGCAAAGTAAAGGTCGCTGAAGACAGGGTATGCTTCCCATACCGATCCATACTCCTGGACTCCTTGTTAGGAGGATGAATGGAAGCAGAAACTTCTGCAACTTCTTGCTGAGTGGCAGACGCCACAACCATGGCATCTACAGGAACTCCTTTAGTTAGGAACTCTTTCTCCGGGGATGCCGATAGAAACTTGTTTGGGCAGCTGGGCACAGGTTCCACAGAGTCAGGGTGTTCCCATACCCTTCGACAAATAAGTTCTAACAATTTGTCGATGGGCAGAGAAACCCAGGAGGCAGAAGGTCGGGCTCCAAAGGCTTTGAGGAGGACTGACTCATCCTCAGATGGGGATTTAGAAGGCCAGTCGCCTCTCTGCCTTAAAATCTCCAGAATATCGGAGAATGAGACCTCATCAGAGGGTGACTCAGGGGACCCCGCTGCGTCATCGAGGTCGGTATCAGAAGTGATGGACTCATTTGGGGAGTCAACGTGCTTCCTCTTGCATTACTTCTTTCTGGGAGGTTCCTCAGGTGAGGAATCTGAAGGGCCCTCAGAAGGCTGGGGACCTGCATAGAAGTATCCTCAGGCCTTCGAGCCCCACCATCCACTGATAAGGGGGTGTCAGAGGCTCCAGTCGCAGTGCCGAGGGAAGGTGTGGCTGATTCGAGTGAAGTCACTGAAGACCTGGCCAGTGCACTCCTCATGGCCTCGAATGCGGGTCCACCGGAATCCAAGAATCGACCCATCTCCAAAACCACAATTGGAGAAGGGGTTCCCCTAGCCGAGGCACCAAGAGGGAGACTCGGAGCTGAGGGATGAAGCCCCAATATATCCCCCTCGGGTCCGACCAAGGAAACCCGAGTGCCAAAACCAGAATATGGAATCGAACAGGTTGGAGCCAAGGTCGGAGCCGATAGGCTTAACGGGGGTATCGGAGCTGACCCCAGGACCCCACTCAATGCAGAACACCCCGGCTCCGATGACACAGGAGTGCTCGGAGGAGGAATAGTCGGAACCGACAAGAGGGAAGGCTCCGGAGCCGACTGGGCTGGAGTGGAAAATAACCTGACTAATACCAGTGCTTGAAGGAGCCTCTGCACCACCCTGTCCACATCCGAATCAGACAACCTGGAAGACTTGGAGGACACAGAAGGTAGTTGAGATCTTTTACCCAGAGGATCCAAGGTTAGGCTAGGAGAAATGCTCCGAATCGGTTCCAAGAGGATCGGAGCCGAAGCCAGCTCCAGTGTCATAGAAACCTCCTGCGGCGCCAATAACAATGGAGCCGAGGAGGTCGACTCAGACACAGAAATCCCTTCATTCGGATCCGAAGCCAATGGAGCTGAGGAAGGTGGAGCAGTCTTCATTATTTTCTCAGATGGCTCCGATGAACCAGACGGAGCCGGAGATCTCTTTTTTGGTTTAGACTTAGACTTCCCACTAGAGGAAGACGACTCCAAAGCTTCTTCAAAGGCTGGTTTGACAAGGCCCCTGAGAATCAATTTATTTTTCCTTTCTTGCAAGACTCTAGAGCTAAAAGAGTGACACACACTATAAGATTCTTGCAAATGAATAGCGCCCAAACAATGCACACAGATGTCATGGCCGTCCATTAAGGACATCTTATAAGAACATTTGGCGCACTTTTTGAAGCCAGAAGGCTTATGCTCTTTCTGATCTTTGCCTGACATGGCAATACAATAAAACATGCACACAAGGTAAGGAAGGGTGGGGGAGGGACTCTAACTTGAATTCCCAACAGACTTAACAGACCGGGGGGAGGGCTAAGGCCCTCTAACTTAAACTGGCCTAGCCCATGAAAAACAAGGTTTCTACAGAAAAACTAACTAAATAAAGGAAGGGGTGCTAACTCAAAACACCCCTACAGGTGTAACAGACACAGGAGAGGCTAAGGCCCTCTAATTTAAATGGGCCTAGCCCACCGAAAACACAAGGAATCCACAAAAACAAAAAACTGACTAAAAATAATTGCAACTCACAGGATACACTGAACATAGCTGTAAGAATAGCTTTTGACAGAAAAATAGACAGAATAAACTAAGAAAAATAGTTTAAATAAGGTACTTAGCCACAGCCAAGCTCGAGACCACGTCTGTACTCTACGAGTGGAAATCAAGATCTGGGGGTTTGGGCGTGATGCATCTTGGGACACTAGGGCTAGCCCAGCCAATCAGAGACTTCGAGCTAGTAAATAGCAGCCGAGTCGGAGCCGATTCTTGGCTCCGAACCCATCAGTTAAGAATGTGGCGAGATAGGACCACATTACATTTGTTTGTATACTATTAGAACAGTACCTCGCGCTTATGGGCGTGTCCGCACTGACTGACTAACACAGAAAATGGGCGTGGAAACCACATATGACTGGCAGGCATGCTAATTCGCAAGTCACGTCATGTCTACATTACTGACAACTGCATATTGCAGATTGACTCCGATCACAATTTCAAACCTGTAACGTTTCTACACAAAACTGTTATAAAAACAAAAAATTAATCTAATGTTACTTCAGCAATGTTATTAACGCGACCCTTACATGAAAACGGCAGGGAACACAGATCTCTTATCTGCCAACATTTTGTCTATGTGTTCCCGTACTCAGGTCACCACACACTTAATCATGTTTCTAAGCAGCTAGAATTACTCCTTACAATGTAGGAGCAACGGGTTCTTGCCCTTCAAATACCTATTAATGTGTTTGTACTGCTTTTTACGCATTTCACAACCCCATTAGATAATTTGTGTGACTCATACCTCTCAAGTGTACCACATTATGAGAAACGTTCCTCATTTGGGCTCTTAACAAGTTCATGTTCCTCGAAGTTCAACATTGAAAGAGTATGTCACACATTCAGTGTTGAGAACTGTTTTAAGTGAAATCCATGGTAAATAGAAATTAATCATATTAATTCATTAAAGGATCTTCTTTATAAGTAAAACAGCATATTTTAACCATCCTATGACCTTCCTAGTTGAAGTTGTTAGTAAGCCATTAGTATGTGTTCCACATTTTGCCCATTTGTTCCACATTATGAAGGTGAGTGTTCCTCATTTTGGAGATGGAAGTTTGAGAGCTATGGTGTGACTATCATAATTCTCTTCACTTGTGCAAATCACTGAAACATTCATTGCAATTGCCACTTAGCATATTAACAGCTTGGTCATCTGCTAATATGAACAATGGCTTGCGTACGAAACTGTTGTTGCGTTATAGTTTTGCATACCACTCACTTTCTGTATGTAATATGCATCTGGTATTCAGAAATGTTGTTTGTAATTAAAAAGGGTCATTTTCACTTAACGAAAATATTGTTGCGTTTTACTTTACCCAGTGCTTAACACAATCTGTCAGTGTGTAATGTTATAATGGTAGCACATTCGGAAATGTTTTTTATACTGCAAGACCCATTTTCAATGTTTATGCTTATTTTAAACAAGTATATGTTTGTCATTATAGCAGTAACTTGCATTCCCCTATGGCAATCAATATTCATTTTGGTACAGAAATGAATATTCAGCAGCTTCAATGGGATATCAGAAATTGCTGGGGTGAGGGTGAGGTTAGGGCTGGATTTGCTACTGCGCATCATGCGAGGTACAATTCTAACAGTATATTATTATTTAATATTATGGAGACAGGTTGTCCAGTAGTGATAGTATGTGGGATCAGCAAAATGTATTGACATAATCTAAGCTAAACAAGAAAATCGGGAAACAAATACTCATAGCAGCTGCCCATTCCCTTTAGCTCATGGTGTATCTCATTTGACCACTGTCCCTGCGAACGGGTTCTCTCTCAGCCCCCCCACTTGCTGAATCCTTAGCCATTGACCGCATCAGCAGGGAAGAAACCAGCCAGAAGGGCTTTAAAAAGAAAATAAATTACTTGACCACTGTCCCTGCGAACAGGTTCTCTCTCAGCCTCCCCCACTTGCTGAATCCTCGGCTATTGACAGCATCTGCAGTGAAGAAACCAGCCACAAGGACCCAAGAGCTTTAAAAAGAAAATAAGTTACTGTAGGTGTCTAGTTATGTTTCTCTCTTAGCCTGCTACTGTAGAAAGTACCTGGTCTAAAGCAGAAATAACTGGCTCTACCCACATCTAGGGACAGCAGCTGCTCCCCACCCCCATCAGCTGCAAATGCATTCCCCAGTTAAACTTTTTCTTTTTAGCTATCAGTAAACTAAGATAAAGCACTAGGCAAAAAAAAAAGGTAACCCAGTCAATACATGGGAATGGCCACTTGTAAAATAGAGACAAAAAGGTACTTAAACTGCCACTTTTTGTCTGCTTCAAACTAGGCATCTACTCAGAAAGGACACAGCTGAAATCAGGTCTATAGATTGTTTTTAGCAGCGTTTGCTGCTAATTTCTTCTGAGTGTGATTTTCTACAAGAACTAACTACTTCACATTACCTGTGACCACTCCCACTCCCCCTCCTCCGATATTGTCCCAGTATAGTTTTTTTAAACCCCTGTAGCCATCTTGGCTTACTCACAGCAGCTGCTCATTCCCTTCAGCTCATGGTGTATCTCATTGTTAAGTGTTTGAGCTTTACTTTTTATATTGCAGCTAAGGTTTCTACAAACTCAATTGTTCTATTGCTTTGTTACTGTCAGCATTGCTACTGCTGCAGAACTGGTCTCTTATGTATACAAGTTGCAGACAAAGTGTCACAATGTATCATTTTCCAGTCTGACTAAGCACTTTGTGTACTTCATGCTGCTATGACTTACAGATGCTATAGTATCAAACTGGGTTGCTATTCTTCATCGTTTTTGTTTAGTACATACTTTTTAGTTAAAATAGATGCTAAACAGTCTGACTGAGTGTTCTGTGATTCAGTTTGAAGGAAAGTATAAGTTAAATATGGAACACCGTTTTATGGCTAAAAGTCCTGTTTTGCTTCCAAGTCAGAACGATCCTTAGTTGTTTTAACTGCTGCACCATGAGAAATATTATAGCAATGTCGATATGTAAATGCTTGTGTTGCGATATTTAAGTACTGTTATATACAATTGCTGTGATAGTTTACTACTGCTATATCTGTGATAGAACTGTCTCTTTAAATTCATGGGCTACCTAAATTATCCGGTACATAACACTGTAAGTAAGACATTTGTCTGCTTCAAACTAGGTATCTACCCAGAAAGGACACAGCTGAAATCAAGTCTATAGATTGTTTATTGCAGCATTTGCTGCATAATTTCTCCTGAGTGCAAACTGCTCCACTCCTCTACCCTACTCCATTCCCACCCACCCCCTATTCAATTACATTTATTCCTAGCCAACCACACCCACTACTTCTCTCACCCAGTTAAAATTCCTCAGCACTCCTCACCAATTTTCCACTTGTATGACACACCTTAGACACCTCCTCTAGTTAATTAAGACCATATCCTACCTTGATTTCACTTCCATAATCACCTCTCCTTACTCCATCATGCTTTGTTCAACCAAAATACACTTACCAACCAATATACACCCACCTCATTCTTACCATACTCACTGGCTTTCTACTACACAATGCTCATCCTTCATTGTGTAGCACTATTCACTCTTAGCACCTTGTCCTACCTTACATCCTATTACACAAACCTAAGTTACACCAGCACACTTACTTCCATCACCCATATAATCCATTCAAAGTAAAACCAATTACATTTGCCATTAACCCAGCTAGCTACAACTATACAGCTTTAGATCTCGCCCCCCCTCAAATGGTTCCCCCAATATACTACCCTACCAGCAAACGTGCAATACAATAAACTAGTATTCGAATACCTAAAGAACAACTACTTAACAGCCATCCTACTCAGTCTTAGTGGAGACATTCACCCCAACCCCAGACCCCCACCCTTTCTGGACAACACAATCAGTGCTCAAAACCACTCTCTTAATATCCCCAGAAAAAGTAATGATCTACTCATAATAAACTTAAACATAAGAAGCATTTTAAACAAAATACAGGAACTTCATGCAAGCCTATCTCCATATTCCCCTGACATAGTCCCTCTGACAGAAACCTGGCTCAAACCAGATATCCTTAATAATGAAATTCTTCCCACTGGCTATAGCATTCTCAGGCAAGATAGGAAAACAAAAAGGGGTCGTGCTATAGACCTGTGCTTCAAAAACCGTCTTACATTAGAGAGGGTTAACCTTAACCCCCCCTAATATCTCCAACGTAGAAATACTCTTTGCTAAAATAAAACTCAACCAAAATAAAAATATCAACATCATAGGTACCTATATTCCTCCTGATAACAACATAGACAAACTTGAAACCATCCTACAATGGTTCTCCAATAACATCCCACAAGAGACCATTATACTAGGGGACTTTAATATTAACTGGTACTCCTGCAAGTCTGACCACCCTACCACCCATATCAACCTCTATGGCTTTAACCAATTAATTCAAACCACAACAAGGCTTGATAAAACTACTAAAAAGGAAACTATCCTTGACTGGATTCTCACCAACTACTCCACACTTTCCTATAGTTCTAGTACCCTTTCCGATTTACTCAGTGACCACCTCCCAACATACATTATACATCATCAGGTAAATCCTACAAAAAAAAAAAACATGTACTTAAATTTCCAACACCAAAAATTTCATGTCTCAAGATTTCATAACATCCCTTAAGCTCTGCAACTGGAAACCCCTCAAAACGTTATCCCTGGACAGCGCGGTCAACTACTTTAACACCACATTTTTAAATATCTTAAATAACATGGCCCCTATCAGGACAATATGAGCAAAATCTAATTACTCTCCTTGGCTCACTAAACAGACAAAATCAATCCTAAAAGAAAGGGATAAAGCATGGCATGAATGGACCCACAAAAAAATCAATAGTTACTCACCAGAAGTATCTCCAGCTAAAAAACAAAGCCAAAACCCAAATAAGACTTGATAAGAAGAATTACTACACTACCTTACAAGCTAAATACCAAAATAATCCTCAAAAAATCTGGACCACTTTAAATAAAATACTACGACCAGATCATACTAAGACCCCTCAACCAACAGCAAGTAATCCCCTAGAATGTATTGCTACCCAGTTTAATAAATACTTCATTGACTCGATCAAAAGCTTTACTAACCAAAACTTCGAATGGCCCAACAGCTTGAAATACAAAAGTTTATTGTGCCTTCCTATAATTTACACGAAAATAAGCACAAAATACTTCCACAACGAACCAAGTTGAACTCAAGCGCTTTCACCCAGGACCTCCCAGGTTTTGTCAAGATACCTTGTGAAATTCCAAAACCATTTTTTTATACAGTTTGTTAATTGATTAATACTTCAATTAATTACATAATTGCTTAATTAATTTGAACACAGTCTGTTGTTATGTGCTGTTTAAAATCCAACTTTTAAGTAATTAAATCCTGTAGCATTGGAACTTTATATTTTAAAAACTACATTGCTGTCCCTACATTGCAAAATCTTAAAAAACATACTTTATAAAACAGATGTATATAAGAAATTTAATCTAAAAATACATATTACTTAATTTTTACATGGTTCTAAACTCATGTTGTCATTCTTATCAAATCTAATGTATTGCTCTTTATTAAACTTAAAGCTGCAAACTGTCTCTCACTTTTTTTGTTACCTCAGGGATATCTACCTTATCACAAATCAATTTGTATTATATAAAACATTAATACATTATTAAATGTATACCAAATTTAATCTACTCTAAAATTATACATACATAATAGTAAATATATATAAAAATAAATAGATATAACTATCTTAAATTAAGGAAAGCTAAGCTATAAGTTAACATGGTATAGAACATTTTCTTAGTAACTAAGATTGTAATTTATATGTACATATTTTTTATGTTAATATTTATATTTACAAGGTGTAGCATTCACGCATAAATTTAAGATAGTTATATCTATTTATTTTTATATATATTTACTATTATGTATGTATAATTTTAGAGTAGATTAAATTTGGTATACATTTAATAATGTATTAATGTTTTATATAATATAAATTGATTTGTGATAAGGTAGATATCCCTGAGGTAACAAAAAAAGTGAGAGACAGTTTGCAGCTTTAAGTTTAATAAAGAGCATTACATTAGATTTGATAAGAATGACAACATGAGTTTAGAATCATGTAAAAATTAAGTAATATGTATTTTTAGATTAAATTTCTTATATACATGTGTTTTATAAAGTATGTTTTTTAAGATTTTGCAATGTAGGGACAGCAATGTAGTTTTTAAAATATAAAGTTCCAGTGCTACAGGATTTAATTACTTAAAAGTTGGATTTTAAACAGCACCTAACAACAGACTGTGTTCAAATTAATTAAGCAATTATGTAATTAATTGAAGTATTAATCAATTAACAAACTGTATAAAAAATGGTTTTGAATTTCACAAGGTATCTTGACAAAGCCTGGGAGGTCCTGAGTTCAACTTTTATTTTACCTGGTTGGTAAGGCTGTTTCGGTTTGGACTGTTGTTACTAACCAAAACTTCCCATCACTGCCCATCCATCTAACCTCTGTACTAGACAATAACAACACATTCTCCTTAAAACCAGACCCTACACACAACATACAGAAATACCTGCTCAGGCTAAAACCCACAACCCTAGCAGCTGACAACCTACCCTCAGCATACTTAAAAATAGCAGCCAAAGTCATCTCCTAGCCAGATTCCCTACTAATTAACCATTCCATATCTGAGCAACACATCCCCACTCTTTGGAAAATTGCTCATATCATACCCCTACACAAAGGAGGTCCCTCCACCGACTTCTCTAACTATTGGCTCATAGCAATCCTATCCCCTCTATCAAAAATCCTTGAAAGGTATGTTCACATCCAAATACTTAACCATCTCCTAGACAATAAATGACTCACAAATACTCAGCACGGCTTTCACCCCTACCATAGTACTACCACAGCCCTTATTAGCTTCACTAACACCATCAGTCAACTTAGAAATAAAGGTGACCTAGTATCAGCAATCTTTTTAGACTTATCAAAAGCCTTCGATACAGTGTCTCATAACAAACTGCTGACTGCCTTGTCCAAACTGAACCTAAGCTACTCCACTCTAGCCTGGTTTCAGAACTACCTCATAGATTGGCAGCAAGTGGTACAGTGGAACAAAGCTCTTTTTCCCTTACTACCAGTGACTATGGGTGTGCCTCAAGGGTCTATTCTTGGCTCACTGCTTTTTAAACTGTTTACAAATAATCTCCATAATGCTACAACTCTAACCACACTTATACAGTATGCGGATGACTCCACTGTCATATGTTCTGCCCCACCTCTAGCTGAACTACAGAACTTAACCCAAACATCCTTCAGTGCTATTGAATCATGGTTGGCAGATGCCAGTTAATCTTAAACCCAAATAAAACTAAACTCATGCTCTTCCACTCCACTAAATTCAAAACCCAATCCACTTATTTTAACATCACATCCAGTAATAAGACTTTGATCGAACCAGTACTATCCACCCAACTTCTCTGTGTTGTTATTGATCAAAATCTGAAGTTCGACTTACACATTGCCCAGAATGTAAAAAAAAAGTACACAAGAAAATAGGTACCTTATGCAGATGCAAAAACTACCTAACCACAAACTCCAGAATAACCACAGCCAGAACTCATCTTCTGTCAACTTTACTATATGCCTCATCCATCCTTACTAACTTCTCCAAATCAGACCTAAGCAAGCTAGATGCCTGCTATAATAAGATAGCTAAATTTGCCACTAACTGTCCTCCTAGAACCCATCATTGTAAGGCCCTAAGACAACTATCTTGGTTAGAACTACCCCACCAACTCATTCTCATGCAACTCTCTACTGCCCACCAAATGTACTATAAACCCAATAAAACACCAGCTCTACAAGGCCTCCACAATCCCCATATAAGTACCTGTCCACTAAGATCCACTAATAAAGCTTGTATTGAAGTAACCAGGAATACAAATAGCTCAGGTGACTCTCTATACTCCTACTACATTGCTAAACTGTGGAATGCCTTACCACTTGAAATTAGAACTATAACTAGTTTAAAAAACGTCAAGAATCACTTTAAAGCCCACCTCACCAATTCCTGGACTTGTACATGTACTGGCCATGGGTAGCTCAAACCATGGAGCTAGCTGATTTTAAATTTTTAATTGCATATGTAATGAGCATTGAATTTAAGCCATATGACTACTTTATGATGCTTTATTTTTCTTTCTTACTGTTAATATCTGCCAGATTTTAAGTCTTCAGTTTGCTATGCTACCTGTATGACTAAGTATCGTAATTGCACTCTTATTGTATACAATGTCACTACCTGCTACTACTGTAAGAACGGTCTTCTAGAAGCATTGTTATACAAGATTATTGGTCTTGTCTCCCACTTGACCTATTTATTCTGTTTTAGTCTTTTTACCGTTATGAATGTCTGTTACTATTTTTTTCTTTATTGTATTATACAATTTTATTTCTACTAACAAAATAGTTTACTAACAATGGAGCTTTTCTGCTCAGGCCTCCGCTGAAAAAGGGTTTTATGCCCAGTCGGACTATTCCGGTAGACAATTGTAAAATAAAAATAAATAAATAAAATAAATAAAATCAAGCTCAAATGCTGTAAAGCTGTCATAATGTTACTGTAATTCTCACAATACAGCGCACTGAGCATTAGCGATATTCTAAAAGTAAATGTGCCCAAAGTAGAAGTAAAGCATGAAGGCAATGTTTTCAAGCATTGAAGTTAAATATGCCAATTATCAAAAATGATTTTAAGTGATGACATCAGGCTAAAAAAAGCAAGTAACTGTAGCATAAGATTCCAAAATACTAGTGTTTAGAGAATGGGTGTCTTATAGCTCCCCACTCTGATTACAGAATCCAGCAGGATTCTGTAAGATCTTATATTGCTGTACTGTACAGTAATTAGCTGGAAACATTGTATGCAATGAGATTGAGAAATGAAAGCCTTGATTACCCAAGCTAGTGCTGAATATGTCTCATTCTCTCCCTTATGGAACAAGTTTTGCGCACTTTTAAGACTGGATTCTCCAAACACTGTAGTTCATTTAATAAGGTTTTATTAGATGTTCACAATATCCGAATACTGTCTCCATTAACAGTACTGATAATTCAAGTTGCTGTACATCATAGTCTGATTGTCTTGAGCAACATAAACTGACATAGTCTCTAGATTACCTGTTTTCTGTACTCATGCTCGAGTGTTAGACATCTTTTCTGAAGTAACAGGTTGAATTAACTTACTAACCTTAACTGCCCTGCCATCCTGATCACAGCATGTTATATTGATTTTAGTCTTGTACTTTTTTTAACATTGGTCTCAGGATTTGTCTGTGCTTCATTAAGGAACATTCTGTAACTGATCTTTTCCTTGAGAAAAGAACATTCTGTCTGCACACTTTATGCTTATCTTTTTCTCTTTAATAAACACTCTTCCATGCTTGGCCAGCAAGGTTATTTTCCTTCCTGCTTAGCTGTCTTTTATGCATAAATGAAACACAATGCCAGGACACTTCTATGGGCTAGGCTTTTAAAGGCTCCAGGGCCATTAGCCTAGTACACACCTATGAACCTATGAACAATTTATTTTATCCTTTAGCCTGTCTAATGTCTAATAACTGTTTTAAAATAGAAATCTCTAATCTAACAGTTGCCCCTGAGGTCCCTGATGAAAGTCTATTGGGACCTACTTCTGTAGTTACCTTACATTTATATTGCTAACTACTGTATTTAAAAGCTTTATGCTACCTGATTTATAATCTGAAAAAAAAAATGGTAAACCTGCAGTTTTAATTTTGACCACTAAGTGTCACCTGAACATTTATGACCTGTTTGGACTGAAATTTCTTAACTTTATGATTTGATTTTATATTACCTAGATTTATAGTCTTTAAAGTATTTCATGTATGAGTGATATCTTTAAAACGTGTATATTATTTAATCCCCTTTTGCTGGAGTAAGAGGTCCTGCAAAATTTATTTGTATACTGTGCCATGCTTTTCTGAAACTGGCACTCTCTGCATCTGAGGTTTTTAAAACTGATACTTTATGATAGGCCAAAATTCCTGAAAACCTACATAACTCAGTAGCTGATGGTTGTACTTTATTAGCTGCTTGCAACCTTACTTACTCCCTGGACTGGACTGGCAAGTTTGCATTGTGCCCTTTTATCAGCATTTTTTTCTACATGTCTTGGATTTTTGCAGGATTTGCCTTAACCATTGAGCCTACTTGGCTCACTTCAGTTATATCTTTTACCTTAATTTTCTTTTACTGCATTGGATATAGAGGAAATCCCCTCCTTGGCAGCTTTTTCTGTCACATATTTTATAGCCTATCAAGCATGATGGCTATTTTCTGAAGTCTAATTGAAATCTGCTCTAAAAAGATAACTTTATAAGTGGTCTTGAAGCATAATTACCACATTCTGTGTTAACTAGCATCTATACATTTTATTTAAATTTGTTTTATAATGCTACTTACCTTTCTTAACTTTTATGAATATTTATGAGCTATAGTAGTTTACTAAAACCTATACTTTCTGTATTTTAAGTCTATACCTTTGCATTGTCTGTTAGTGTCCTTAATTCCTGACTAATGTAAAGTGCACTGCAATCTGTACATGTGTACTGTAATTTGTAAACTACTTAACAAATTAAGCCTGCCCTGTTATGCCCTGAGTACGTTGAATACCTATTACTACCTATTATTTAAACAATAAGCCTGTAAAAAATAAAAATAATTTTATTACTTTACCCTTAACTAATGACTGAATAAAGTATTTTGAGATCTGACTGAAATGTACTATACTGAACACATAACTAAATATGAATGTCACATTCTGAAACTTGACTGGTATTTACATTAGCATTTGCTGAACATTTAAAAACAGCTGTGTATATTCTGGAAACTAACTAAACCAAAAGAATATCTTTTGCCAGTCTTAACTAAACAGAGATGAAAGCATAACTGAAACTGATACATGTTATATCTTAACTAATAATATTGTACAATTGTCTAAAACATGAGAACATTTTGGCAATGTTACCTGAACACAAATAAACTGAAACTTGTCTAAAGACAGATAGACTGAAACTACTACTGCTATACAACTGTTACCATGAAACTGAAACATGAATACATACATGATTGCTTTAACCTTAAACAAAAATTGAAGAAATAACTGAAACACAGAAATAGTTGCCAAATTTTGCCCTGCATGGTTCCAGTCGCTGATGAAGTAAAGGAAGGCCTGCTTTAATGTTGTAGTGTCATTTTTATAGCTAGGCCTTTTTCATTTCTTGTGCAAACTGGTTTTAGTATCAGGTCCTTAAAAATAACATTTGCATCTTTACCAATTATAATCTGATAGCATTGCTTATTGCCTTGACTTTATTTACAGTTTCTCTGCATGAAATGCAGCTTTAACATTTATAAATGGGCAGCATTACTTGCTGTGCTGGCATTATTTACATTTTTTGCATAAAATAAACATACATTTTTCTGTATGAAATAAACATTTGCTGCTAATAAGCTCTTGCAAGTCTGTAGACAAACTGATTTTTTACATTAAAGTTTAGCACAACACTTAATTTTAACATAATGCAATTTTTCAAAATGGTACTGTCACACTGGGGATATAATAATAATTATTCTGTTATTTCCTTTCCAGGCTGATTGGCTTCATTTAAAAATCCAATCTCCAAAAGTTTGCTACCGACTGCAATTACCTTTGACCTTTTAAACCCTGATAACATGAAAACTGTACTTGAATCTTCTGCAAAGGTCTGTTTGTAACTGAAACTGAAATCCCTGTATCGGGTAACACATTGTGCCACAACTTTTTATGAGTAACGAAATGTATGATCTGCTGTCCTTTTTAACCTGGAATAAAGTCAAATACACCAATTGATTTGGTGCTAAACTATCATAACCTTTATACATATTCTGAAAATCTGGTATGTCACTGGCAACATTAACCTGAGCTACTGCATACTTTTGATTGTTCTTTGGGCTTGAACTTTGTACATCACTTACATCATTTGCCCAGTCATTAATCACAGTGGGCTGCCTTGCATTTGGAAAGCTAACAATATTTAAATCAGTAACCTATTTAGCTTTATTGGAAACAACTGGAACTAAGTACATGCTTGTGTTTCCATGTCCAGTATTTACGACACTGTTTTTTTTTACATACAAACTCAAGTGTACCAGCCTTTGATAGCAATTTAGTCGAAAACAAAGCATTTACTGCATTTTTTCTGTCTGTTTGCAAAAAAAAACAAAAAAAAACAAAAATATTTCTCCTTTCCTAAACTTTCCTAGCTAGTTGTTCCAGTGATCAGATTTTGCTGATCCCTGGGCTTTGTATTTGGTTTCTGTGTTCCTCCATTTTCTTGTGTGGCCAGAGGTAGTTTCTTTACTCACCAGTGGGAGTGGGGAGTACTGAGCTGCTTGTTTGTCCTCAGAGGAGTGGTTAGAAGCAGCAACTAGTAATTCGTCGACCATTTTGGGTCATTTCCTGTTTTTTCCAGCCCCCTGCTATAAAGCACGCGTTAGCGCACATTAGCGCGGAGCTGCTACCGTTGCACACTAGGGCAGCGCCGGTTAATCAGATTTAAACTATTAGGGCTACCTAAAGTCCACTCTTCAAATTTTCCCTTAAAACTACCTTCCTCAAAGTATATTACTGTTCTATTTAGTGTATCCTACAACTATAAATTATCTCTACTTGACTCCCAAGTAGACTATTCTCTATCTGTATAGCGAAGCACTTGCTCCTACAGTACTTATCACCTCGATACAGCACTCTTGTTATAGAAAGTACCCCAAAAAAGAAAACCCCATTTCTCGTTCACCCACATCCCCCAGAACCTTTTCTTAAGTTTTTCTGTCTATTCCTTCTAGCATGTCGAGGGATCAGTTGCTAATGTCCTCTCCTGCTCAGCTGGTGAACCTGGGAATATTGAGGCAATGTTACAATTGCCTCATGTACACAGACAACCCTCTCCTCCTCCCACAAAACACAAATACATGCGAGAGATGCAACTATACGGTCAAACTGGAGGCTGAGCTCTCTCAACATAGGACTGGCATGACCAGACAGGAGGAGAAGGTAACCACACACACTATAGACCCAGTCTCACATAATACCATCACAACCTCAAATCATACACATAAACACACAAAGACATACTCGAGGCTCTGATCAAAAATCTACCAAAACAGCAGAGGCCACCAAAGCAGACACCCAAACAACTACCACCTCAGAACACAACACCTGCAACACATAGACCACACAGTCAGAGTGTCAAGCAGTCACAGCCCTTAAGGCCAAACACAATGCCAGACACACTAGTCATTGGTGACTCCATAGTCAGACACACTGACGTCCCGCTCACCAGACTGAGTAAGGAGAAGGTCACAGTAAGCTGCCTGTCGGGTGCTAGTATCTGCCACATAACACATGCACTCAGGTCTCTCAACAGCAGGTACAAGTACAACTCAATCATTGTCCACGCTGGTGTTAACGACCTGAGACGTACCTCCTTGGACTACATGAAAAGAGACATAGAGGAGCTCTCTGATTATGTAGCCCAAGCAGGTATGACCCTGACCTTGAGCAGTATCCTACCTTCACCAAGAATGATGCCACAATACAGAGATAAGATGATCAGCTTTAACAATTGGCTTAAACTCTGGTGTCATTCAAAGGGGATCCAATGTCTGTCTGCCTGGGATGACATGCTGGACAAGCCACGCTGCTTCGCAAGGGACGGCTTGCACTTGTCACCCTGGGATTCGGATTTTGGCAAAGGCTCTTGCCACCCCATAGTGCCTTTTTAGGCAAGGCTCAAATTCTAAACCTACCACCCTAGAACAAAACAAAGAAAAAAACTAAGGGTAATGCTGCTCAATGCCAGAAGTCTCAACCTCAAGATGCACGCGACTGAGGCCCTTCTCAGTATGGAGAACATCGATGTCTGTGCTGTGACAGAAACCTGGTTCAAGGCTCCTGAGAGCACCCCAGCACTATCAGGTTTTACCTCATATCATGCGTTCCGGCCCCAAAACCCGGACAATACCAAGAAAGGAGGAGGGGTATCCATATTCATCAAGGACACCCACACCTCAAGATTGGTGGCATCGCACGATGCATCGGAAACCATCTAGGTGCAATTAACCATAGGCAAGATTGCTCTGCAATTTGTAGCATGTTACAGGCCACCCTCGAAAACTCAGGAACTTCATATGGCCTTCCTGAAAACACTGGAGGGGATAAATGTATCTCTAACACCATCATACTAGGTGACTTCAACTACCCTAATATAGACTGGGAACACTACTCAAGCCCAAACACTCTAGCCCAAAAGTTCCTGGAATTCATAAACTCAAATGCCATGGAACAACTAGTCACCATCCCCACAAGAGGAGAAAACATACTTGATCTCATCATCACGAACATGGGAGCACAATGTTCAACGCCGAAGTATACCCCTCACTGGTGAGATCTGATCACAAACTAATCTCGCTGGAGGTCCTCATCCCGCCCCACCAAATGAAAAGACCACAGTAAAGAACTTCTCAAAAGCCGACTTCACACTTCTAAAGACTAGTGTGGTCTCCTTTAAGGCCCCTGAGCCGTGGTTAACATTACTCAAACCGCTGAATCACTTACAAATGCCTTCTACCAGCACCTGCAGGGCTGCATGGATCAGGCAATCCCAAGCAAAACAAAGACTCTTTGTACCAAAGGCAAGCGTCCAGTCTGGTGGACCCCAGCCATAAACAAACTCTACAACAAAAGGAGAAAGCTACTACAATATAGAGCAAAATCCTTAAAAGGTAAGACACCGCTGATCACTATAAGTAAAAGCTAAGAGCTCTCATAAAATCATCCAAAGCTAATTTTGAGAAAAAAATAGCTAAGGACTCTAAAGACAACCATAAGGCATTCTTTAGCTATGTCAGAAACCTAGGAGGAAACTCCCAGATATGCTCAGAATTAGTTCAAAATGATGTGAAGATTACTGATCCTACAGACATTGCCAACATACTGGCTGACAGGTTCAGTGCAAACTTCTCCCCCCCCCTAAAGGAGAGATATCTATACCAAATTATTGTAGCCCCCCCAAACATCTCTAACGCCCAGGTGAGAACTGCTCTCTCCAAGGCAAAGAACACAGCATCCATGGGACCTGATGGTGTCCCCGGCTGTGTGCTCCATGAACTCAACGAGGAATTAAACCCACAGTTAGGACAGCTGTTTAATCTTAGTCTCACCTCCAGATACGTGCTCCAGGAGTGGCGCACAGCGACTGTAGTCCCACTCCACAAAGGCAGTGCCTCCACCGACCCTGGAAATTACCGTCCCATTAGCTTGACAAGCCTTATCTGCAAAGCCATGGAGAGGATCATAATGGATCTCATAAATAAAGACATAGGGAACTTGCAGACTTTGGATCCAACCCAGTTTGGCTTTGTCAAAGGCAGATCATGCCTTTTAAACTTGGTTGACTTTTGAAACAGTCACCAAGGCCATTGACGAGGAAAGGCAGTCCATACAGCCTACCTAGACCTGGCGAAGGCTTTTGATACAATACCTCACTCGGGTATCATTGAAAAACTCATCAACTTAAATGTAAACCCATACATTACAAGATGGGTTGCAAACTGGCTGAGTGACAGAACCCACAGGGTCAGAGTTGCTGGCGCCATGTCAGACTCAAAGCCTGTCACAAGTGGTGTCCCACAGGGCTCAGTCCTGGGCCCACTCTTGTTTGGCATCTACTTTTCTGAAGTACAAGCAAACACAGGAGGGTTATGGCTGACAAAGTTTGCAGATGACTGCAAACTGGGCCGTAGTTGAAAACACATCCAACACAGATATCCTTCAGAAGGGTCTCACAGAAGCGGATAACTGGTGCCAGAGCCATGGCCTAAAGTTAAATGCCAAGAAATGCATAGTCATACCCTTCGGGAAAACTAAGGTTACCCTAGCTACCATATAGGTGGCAATCCCTGAACACAGAAGAAGTTATTAGGGACCTGGGAACCCAGGTTGACAGTAGCCTTTCATTCGACACTCATATTGCTAAAGTAGTTAGGAAGACCTTCTACATTGCCCACCTTATCATGAAGGGATTCACATCTAGATCAAGGGAAGTCATAGTCCCCTATACTCATCACTCATCAGACCAATGATCGAGTACAATGCCCCATTTGGAATGTATCTGACCCGACACTTGCAGCAGCTGGAGAGGCCACAAAAGTTCCTCACCAAAAGGATAAAGGGTCTCAAAAATCTGTCTTATGCTGCCCGACTGAAAGAACTCCAGTTATATTCAGTTGCTTACCGCTTGCTCAGAGGTGACCTATGCCTGACATACAAGGCCATGTCAAACCCAGATTTGATGAACATGCTTCATCTCAAAAAATCTAGATCCCTCAGAGCCACAAGGGCGGGAGACTTAAACCTCGACACGGTTATTAATAGGACGTGCTGGAGGGATAGATTCATCACCTAAAGACTCCCTATGCTGTGGAACAAAATCCCGGTTTATGTGAGGCAGAGCACCTCGCTGGCCTTGTTCAAGAGGAATCTTGACCAATGGATGGGAGATCGCAGATACACCCCAGGGGTTACCTCAGTGTCACTGCTCGACAGAGGCACAGCAAAATAATGGGCATAGTTTCTCAAAACTAAAGGGGTGGCATAAGCCACAAAACTATGGGCTAGGCTTATAAATGCCCTCGGGCAGATAGCCTAGTATGAACCTATGAACCTATGAAATCTAGCTGCTGTGACTTATGAAGTCTGTTTTACTGCTGCAATATCAGTATTTACAGGAACATTTTCATTATTGGCATCTGATGCTTGAAAAATCTGCTACTGTCTTACCACTAAATGGACAGCTTTTTCTAAGATCTTAACTGTAGCAATTGCATTTAACTTGATAGTTGTATCAAGTTTCTGAACTTATTTTAAATGAAAATCAAAGTAATAATGTAAGACTGTGCATTTTTGCACCTATATAAAATCAGTTTTAACTGTTGAACTTTTTACATTTGTCTTGTGACCCTTAGATTCTAACATATTGTTCAGTAAGTGAAACTCCACCCACTGTCTCACCATAACCATTTCTTTAGCTGGTGTCATTTACTTTCCATTAGTACTGAATGCTGTAAGAATGTGTTATTACAATTTTTTTGGATAAATAGTAAAAATGTAAATGCATTAAAATGGATGCCATATAGCCCTAGGACATAATTTAGCTTGCTAGGCTGACTGTAATCTGAACTGAGGTTCTTGGCAAACTGCCATTTCCATACAAAATATATACACTGATTAAATAATGTACTCTTTTAGACAAAGGATCTGAATTTTTAACTGTGCTGTCACTTTTACAATGTAGCATTGACTTTAAATTTTACCTTCTCTAAACTAGCAAACATTATTTTGTCTCTGGGTATATTACAGATATTGTTTATGCACTTAACTAATGACTACTAAACAAAACAATAATACAAAAATATTTGCTAAACTTTAACTGCAAACTATTTCTTCTGCTAATTCATTTGACTGTTAGTTTTGATATACCTTAGAAGATATAGAGGCATATGGTTACCTTTTTTTAACTGACCACACCCAATATGTCTTTCTGAGCACTTCACCTGTGTCAGCTGAACTGGAATTTATTTTATCTTTAACCCATAGATCTGCATGTTTCTGTCATAGCCATTTCTTTAAAATCTATACATTTGCACATATCTCTTTACTGAAGTCAAACCCAGTATATACAGAGCAGTTACACTTTGAACTGTTAGCTGCCATAATCTTTGACCTTTTAAATTCTGACAAGACCACACCTGTATCTTTTATATGTGCAAGTAAAATTTTAAAAAAATATTAAATCCAATAGTACAGCAAAATGAGTTTTATGTTAAAGACTCATTGTCTTGTTTAGATCAGTTAAGAAAATATCAGTTTGGAGGTAAAGAAACGTTATTATGTACAGTTGACGTTGTTTCATTATACACTGCCATAGAAGTGGGTGATGGTATTGAATTTATGAAATCCTATCTCACACAAGTTAACAAGTTAGATGTTATTACTGTTAAATTGTGTGAGAAGTTAATGAAGTTAGTGTTAGATAATATTTTTTTTGTATTTGGAAATTATATTTATAGACAAAAAGTTGGAGTGGCCATGGGTGCTCATGTTGCACCATCATTTGCTAACATTGTACTATGTTAGTGGAAACAAATTTATTTAAAGACGTACCCATTTTTTCAATTTGTTTGTTGGTCTAGATTTATTGATGATTTGTTTTTTATTTGGAGTGTTGAAGTTAGTGATTTTTACACTTTTGTTCAAGACATTAACACTAGCCTATCTTGGTTAAAGTTCACAGTTGGTGGTGTAGGAGAGAAGGTGATTTTTTTAGATCTCTCCATTCATATGGATAGTACAAATATGTGTTTCCATAGTGCTATATGTAGGTAAGATACTTTCAGAAACAATTATTTACACTTTAATAGTACCCACCCAAGGTTTATGAAATTAGACATTTTTGGGGGCCAACTAATTAGGGTAAGTTGTATCATCAGTGATGATACAATTTTTGATTGTGAAATAAAATTTATTATTGACCTATTTTTGGAAAGGGGTTATCCAATTGAAAATTTGAGAATTATTGCAGGTGAAGTTAAAATGCATTGATGTGATAGGTTCCCTCCTATACTATAATGGGATCAGTGTTCAAAATCTTAGTAATAGTCAAGAGAATAAAACTGACATCACTGATGACAAATTGTTTGCACCTCCTATTATGATCTGCAAGGTTAGCACAGTGATTAAAAATATAGTAACAGCTAATTGGAAAATTATTATGGGTAACCCTGATTTAGTTAAGTTATAGGGGACAAGCCACAGTTTGTCATCAAGAAACCCATCAATTTGAAGATGCTATTAGAATTTCAACCTACTAATAGCGTCAAGTTTAGTTTACCAAGGACAGGCAGTTTTGCTTGTGGTTTTTGCAAGCAGTGCCGATTTATGAGTAATACCAATGGAGTTCACTTTACTCCCTTAAACAAAGCTTTTTAAAGTCAAATATAGTGAAACTTAAAATTATTCAGAGTAGTTGTTCTCACTTTTTTTGGGCGGCCATGGTGGTGCAGTGATTAGCATTGCCACCTCACAGCAAGAGGTTCTCCGGTTCAATCCTCGGCTAGGGTGCCTTCTGTGCAGAGTCTGCATGTCCTCCCTGTGGTCACGTGGGTTTCCTCCAGGTTCTCCGGTTTTCTCCCAAAGACATGCTGTAGGTGGATTGGACACTCTAAATTGGCCCTAGGTGTGAGTGTGTGCATATGTGTGCCTTCTGTGAAAAGTTGGGTGCCAGGCTGGCAACTCAACACTGTAAAACTCCACTACCAATCATGAGAGGACAGGTGATCCACTGTGGTGACCCCTAACTGGGAAAAGCCGAAAGAAGATTGTAAGTAATGGTCATTATAATTATCTTAGTAAAAACATAGTCTGTGTTAGCCTTTGTAGCACTTGTAAGTATTTTTACATTGGTAAGAACACGAGACCTCTTAAAGTCAGAGTTTGAGAACATTTAAAGATAATTAAAGATAAAAGCATGTTGAATGCATTAAGCAAATACAGCTTGGTTTGTGAGGGCTTCAGAAAGTTTCACTTATTTGCTCTTGAACACCTTAATGAGTTTTTGTTTACTGGTGGGTGTAATAAGTTATTAGAAACCAACGAGTTAAAGTGACAGATTTTATTGAGAGCAGATCATTCACCAGGTCTCAATGAACATACTAACATTAAAAGTTTGCTTAAGTACAGGATTTTATCAATTCTTGGTTGTTAATTATCCACTTTGTTTCTGTGTTTTACATTTTATATATAATTTATGTATTTTATATATTGTATATATTTAAAATGTTTTGCAGTGTGGTTCTATTGTGATTTACATTTTATAAGTATTGTGTCAATTTATTTATACTTATTTAGTATATTAGGACAATTTATAATATTTTATGAGACAATGTCAATGAAAGGAACTGAACAAGGTTTAGTGTTATTTCAATGGCATTTCCACTTTAATGGCATTCTTTATTTAATGACTGAGTTCATTGTTTAATTAAACATATGCTATTGGGCAAGATAGAATAGAAGAATGAGTATAAATAAAGAGTGAGTGATAAATACATTATTTTCTGAAGAAGTTCCACATATTGAAATAAAAAGGAAGAAAAGCATTAATTTTCAGTGTTGTGGTTGTTTCCGTTAGCTGGTCTCAGTCTCAAGCAGTGCCTCCAATGTTTTTGGTTTATATTTTTAAAATTGTTATATTTTGGATGCAAAATGCTTCCTGCAACACCATGTACATATATTACAGCAACTTTGAAACATAAGGTGGAGGAACAGTTTTATATCGTCAATAGATAAAAAAATAATATAGTAAAAAAAAAAAAAAAGTAAAACACAACTATTTTACAGACAGTCCAATCTCTAATTGCAATAATGTCCTCTAGGATGTCTGTTGTTGTGTAAATAATGCCCTCCCAGGGGTGTGGACACCTCTGGGCAGACATTATTTACACAGTATGGCAAACTTGTTGGGCATTATTGCTTGAGCATATGCATATTGCACTGCTTCCATAGCACAAACTCTACAACATATTCAAAGTGCATGAATTTCTATGCACTATTTTTTAATGCTTCTAATTTCAATTAAAATAAAATACGGAACATTTTGTCCCCATGTTAAACTTCAATAGGTAGTTTTTTTTTAACGAAAACATGGAGTGCATTTTTAGTATGGTGAATTAAAAAAAAAGAGAGATAAACATGAGACACTTTAACAGATGTCCTTAAGGTATGTCTGTTCTGTAAATCGTAAACTTCTGTATTTTGGAAATATGATTGAAAAATTTGCTAACAAATGTAAGCCATTCTCCAAAATTCAATTTGTACTACACAACCAGGGTACTACAAGACATTGTTGAGCTACGTCACTATGCCTGTATTTTAACAGGACAGTAGTATTGCATTTGGCTCATCATTTTCCTTTTATTTTATATTGTAAGTTAGACTGACATGGGAGTTTTTGCTTATAACCCTAGATTTGAAGCACAATTAATTGCTGGTTCTTCACATGTTATTCTGGTAGCCAGGCGCGTTTTACTTGTTCAGACTGTGATCAGTCTTAGTGACTGTTCATTGCCATGTCGTTTTTGTTTATGCAGGATGGGAAGTGAAAAATAAATTATGAACATTCCTTGCCAATGGTACATAAAAGTAGTGAAACTTTAGTTGAGGTGGCTTGCAAGGTTGAGAACTACTGTTTGTGTTTGTTTAGAAGTGATTGAGTGATTCCTTGATTGGTAAAAACATTGAAACCTGTGCTAGCTTTGAAAGATATATTTTTCCATAGTTTATTTTCCAACATTGCTTTCCTCACTTCTGGAGATGACTGGGTTGGTAAATGGGAGGCTACTTTAAGGGTCAGATTCTAAATGAGTTGAGTGTGAAATAACATACTGAAGTGAATGTTACTCTACTCTCAAGATTGAAAGATAGGGCTCCACTAATCTGCATTCAGTGGCATCATCAAAGTGGTTATAACTGTTGGCGGCGGTGAGGGCCTTCTGTGAATGAAAATACTTTATGGCTTTATCTGCTCATACTAAACAGTCTTTAATCTAGCTTTGTGGGACTAGTTTGTGTGTGTGTGTGTATGTGTGTGTGTGTGTGTGTGTGTGTGTGTGTGTGTGTGTGTGTGTGTGTGTGTGTGTGTGTGTGTGTGTGTGTGTGTGTGTGTGTGTGTGTGTGTGTGTGTATGTGCATGTGTAAATTAAGTAGGAATACTTGGGCTACTGTGTGCTTGTGTGAAACAAATTTGAAATGACCGTCTCTGCTGAGCTGCTAAAGTTATAAAGTCATTAGTCTGTCTTTGCAGGGCACATCCATTTGTGTAAAGCAAACTGGAATATTTTATTATGGCTATTTTTATCACATTCAGACATGATGTGTATTAAGTCAATTTAGTTGTCGTAATTGTGGAGTACACATATTGGCAGATTATAATGACAGCAGTCTGAGTTGCATTTTATGATTGAAATGTTCTGAAATTAGTACTTTTGTTATTAGGTCATGCCTTTGTTTCTCTGCTTGCTGGAAAAATATTTAAAGCTACAAGTGTAAAATGTATTCTAACAAATATTCTTGTATTAAACAAGAAATATTTAAACTAGGAAGGTGAATCAAAGAACACATGCATTTATGTGTGTTCCCAAGAATGAATGAGAGGGCCATGGTTTGAAAGCAGCCTGGGGAGCAAGGTACACAATCTGCCACTGTCCTGATAGATTTTCAGTGAAAGTGAACTTCAAGAGAAGATACATTTACTGTTGTTTGTGTTAAATCTATTTTCAATGAGTAAATGTTTTGCTTTGTTTAGCAAATAGGCATCAATGTTTGTGCTATTAAATTAGAAAAAAGGTTTATATTAAATCCAAGCCTCTGTAATCCTTGTAACAGAAAAGACAAAAAAATGCACACTGATGGTTTTGAACAATGTCTGTCATAATGGGGGGGGGGGGGGAGTAATATAACACTGGAATGGCGGGGGGTGGTGCTAGTCCATTACCCTGCCTACTACCCTATTTGTCCATGATCTGGCATGACTAATGCTAATAATAAAAGGAGGATCTCTACTTCTGATTCCAAAAAGGGGAGTTGGGCTCACCTTCTAAAAATAATTTGGTATTGAACTCTGGTGATACTTGCCAGCGTGTTAGAAAGAATTAATGGCAAACCTCACTGAGATGAAATGAGTTCTCGTGTAATCTTCACCACTGTGTGGAACTAGGCACTGTAAGCAATGAGGGTTGGAAAGCTACACTACCATCAGTGCCTGGTACCACATAGAGGTAGGGCTGTTCTGAAGATTTTGGGAGACAGGTTTTGTGCCTAGGATGTCCCCAGGATGCAAATGTGCAGTGTCAGCCATTCTCCAAACTGCTTGGGGAATAGTTTGTTTTACTATTTTGTATTACAACAATATGTGGAAATCCCTGATGATCTAGTAGCTTTGCATTCTTCTTCCTCTTGTGAATGTGGTGAATGCAGACATGACATCTGTACTGGCTGTCATACATGTGTTCACAACATTGGCCTGTAGGTGGAGCAGTTGCACTGCATGGTGTCATGGCTACCTATGCAGCTCTACTTTTATGTTGGACTTGGTGTTATAGGGAGGATTCCTGTTCAAGAAATTCAGCCAGACTACTATTGGGCAGTTTCGGCACTGCACTAGTGTTCGTAATGATATTCATTAATACAGAATTGTTATGGAATGTCTTTATCTTGTCTGAACATAGCAGCTCAATGTTCAGTTCAATACTTCAGCATAGTGACGTAGTGAAGTGGGCAGAACATGCTTCCCTACATGATGGCATCCCAGTGGGAGACTGGATTTTATAGTTCAGAGTCACATGAACCAGGTATTCTCAATGTACTGATGTCCTCGAGAGCAGCTCTCAAAGTCTCATGTCTGGATGGTTAGAGTACATCAGGTACCAGGTTTGTGTTCAACACACTAGTGAATTGGAAATCTTAACAGGCAAACACTGATGAATGAATACAATGGAGTAGTTAGGGATACTCACTGTACTCAAAATGATTCCACTGTTCCTGAGCATCTCTTTGAAATTTCAACACTCAAAAAGCACAGATTGTTTAAAACTGTGTAAGCCAATATTTACAGTATAGAGATATGCAAACAATGCTTGTGTGACTAGATCAGACTTCGAAAAATAGTTTTTATGGGTATTAATGCTAAAGGTTGCAAATAATGTGTTCCCTTAATATATGTCTGGGGTAGTATTTTGAGGGTTGAATACATATTTAATAAGATAGGTGGGTGGTGGTGGGCAACAGAGGTAGTTTTGACTACAAAATGTATGTTTCTGGCTGCACACTTGGATTGGCTTTTGAATTTTAATATCAAGATTGTGATATCCCAGGATATTTTGCTTTGCCTGAAATGCAATTATGCTGAGGTTGGTATGTATAAGCAGGAGAGGTGCTGAGGGCTCTCAGCATTTTGCTGGAAAATTTGAAATAAAGAATTAAATTTGATCCAAATTTCTGTGGGCAGCAAAGCAGTAAGCATGCTGTGAAATCTGATCATTATTTACAGTAATTCAGGGAAGATAGCCACATGCAGGTATACTGTGGTATTTTGGAAGTGGTTCACTGCTTGGTCATAACAGAGAACACTGGATCCTGACAGCATTTTTGTGTAGTGACAGAACATTATAATGGTAAGTGTACTTTGACAGTCACCACTGTAAAATTCTCATTGTTTTCTGGAGACTGGTGGAGCAGTGCACACTTTATTTCTGTATGTTATGGCTATCCTTGTTTATAAGGGAACTACCGACCCCTATAAACCCCTTTCTCAACAGACTTCATTTAAGAAATGTAGATGCTAGTGGTGAGGTAGCTTACCTACACAAAAATATGACCATGGTTTATTAGAAGTGAAGCTAACACTTATAAAGCAAACAAACAAATTTTAAACAAACAAATATTTATTTATAGTGACTTTCCATGTTAGAAATCAATGCATTACAAAAATAACTGTTTTTAATTCTCACTTGTATTACTCACGCTACTATTTCAAGGGATGCTTAAAAATATAAATACTATGGCGTGCTGTTTTCTTTTGTACTTTCACTGTTTTTTCAGTTTTTCTCCATAGTGGCTATGCCTTATCCACAAAATACTATTAAAGTAGGTAGTGGATAATTATTTACATAAAGTGCATTGCATTGTGGGTAAGAAAAAACTTCCATCTTTAGAAGAAGACCTTCTGACTTTGTCACAGTAAAATGTTTCACCTGTAATACCAGGTTGCTAACTTCAGTTTCTAAAAAGTTAGAAACTGCTAAGGATGCATTTAACATGAAATTATAGCAATCTATGCATCAATTTAGGTATTGAGATATTATGGGTTTGTTGTTTTACATTATGACATGGAAGGAGTTCTTCTTTCTGGCAAAATAGAATGCTAAAACAGCACAGTTTCAAACCAAGCACAGACATTTAATATGATATGGAAATTGTATCAAAGTAAAAAGGGTTTGCAGTTCATAGTTGCCACATAGTGTGACCCAGTATGATATCTTCCTGGAGATTGAATGACCCAATTCAGTATCTCACAGTGATGAAATATTGAATTGAATGAGGAACTTTTGCATCCAGTCAAAATAAAGCAGTTCAGAGTGTTATGAGTTAATGAACCACCATATCACCTTGTCTGTTTATAGAGTTCAAGTGACTAGTGGACTTTGTAAAGCCACTGAGTCTAGGCGAGGTTCCATCTGTATGATGGCACTGGTACTACTGTGAGTGCCTTCCTGCAATACCAATTTCATCATATGAATACATCTGCATAGTCATGAGGCTGTTCAGCACCACAGCTCCAAGAAACATACTGGAGAATGTGGGCACAATGGCCAGCAGGTTTATTATACCTACATCAACCATTTCTAGTAGAAGGTAGGGGGTGGGGAACCACAAGCCTATTATCCCACTTGGAATGCAATCTGTTCTTAAAACCATAGTAAAATGAGCCATTTCTAAGGAGTTTGTTGAATGATTCACACTACCCACTGCCACCCATGAGTGTAGTACCAGGAAGGGTTGCACCATTTCCTGATACCTGCAGTAGTGCTCCACCTGTATGAGTAGGTAGGTACTGAAGACAGTCTCACTTCCTACCCAGTACTCCATTCATCCATCCACAACCCCTTTTCCCCATTTTTGCACAAAAACAGTGGCAATAATCTAAAGCCAAGGTTTACACTGCCAGCTGGATAGCCCAGCCCTACCCCGTACTACCTGCAGTAAATACTTCCACATACAGGTAGAGTTTCCATCTCAAGGAGTAGCCCATTCATTTCAAAGTATGGATTTCACCATTGATTCAGCCTCAGATATCGGAGAGTCTCATCAGTGTACAACACTCAATTAGTTTGGTGTGGTGAGTCTAAATCCCCTTTGGAACTGGGAGAAGAGCTGAATGTATCTTTCTAGAACATAAAACTTTATTGCTATAGCAGTTAGCATGTAAATACAGTATACCATGCACTAATTTATGTAAAGAGGGATTGTGGCTTCTGCGTTTCAGCTTCAAGAAAAAATTCAGGGGATCTTCCTTATCAACATAAAAGATTACAAAAATAACACACCATGTTATTAAAAAATATATCATTTGGTATTCTATACAGTAAGGATGATACAGTCATCTATAAATGTTTTTAATTTACACATGTGATAGAAAGTGCAACAATGCACTTTGATTTAGAGATAATCCCCTCCTTTTTCAGACAGGTATTCATACTCTAATAATTTCTACCAGGTTTTCAGATTATTAAAAAAAAATAATTATACTTCTTTTGACAACTTCAGGCCCCTGTATAAAAGAAACCAAAGTAACTGCAGATGTTATTATTTGTGTGTGTGTGTGTGTGTGTGTGTGTGTGTGTGTGTGTGTGTGTGTGTGTGTGTGTGTGTGTGTGTGTGTGTGTGTGTGTAGGCAAGTATGTTATGTTGGGGTATGGAAGAAAATACAGTTGTGTAAGTTACAATTACCATAACAGCAGATATTTAAATCCCTCATTGCTGTGGTAGCTTTGGCTATATGGGTTGTATTCTGCCCAGGATACAATTATCCAGTTTTCAAAAAGCTCTGGCTCCCACCCACACCTACACTCTATCTATTGACTGGCTAACCCGTAGGAGGGAAATCAGTGTTTAGAGCATTGACAAATTCAAGACTTTCTTGCCCAAACAAAAAGAGCTCCCTCCAAATTTAAACTTGCAACCTGTCATTCCAACAACTAACTAAATACAATTGAAACAGGGATGGATGGTGATTGTGGCTACTGCAATAGTGAGGAATTTGAAAATGTACTGTTATGTTAAGTGCAACTTACACAATTGTACTATGTTCATCATTTTCACTGCTGCAGTAGTCTTTGGCTATTTGGGTTAATTATCAAAGCTTATCTAACCAGGGACGACAAAGGATAAAGGTCCAGGAGCCCCATGATGAATGGTCATAGGGAAGCCAGTCCTGAACCTGGAAAATTAATCCAGTGTATAATGCTTTGTAAAAGCATGTAAACAGGATCATGTAGTTACTTCTAGAATGTTTCTAGATTCCACCTCTTTCTAGTATGACATTAAATAATACAAGGCTCTGTTAGAATGTGACTTAGTCCGGGCTAGGATTGTTTTACCATGGCAGGAATAACAAGAAAAGTTACAGTAAGGAACAACAAAATTAAGTTGCCTGCATTGACAAATGTTGTCCTTTTCCAGTCCTATAGTAGGAATTCCACAGCTGTACAGCTTTCCTAAAGGACTTAGTACCTTCATGATAATACCTGAGTTGCAAACGCATGACAAAGTACATAGAACCAATTCTGCCTGTCATTCAAATTCAGAAAGAAATGATGAAGATTGATGAGGAGATTCAAGGTATATTCTGAGTCAGGGCACATATAGGGCATTTTTTTCTACAGAGAGCCCTATATGTGTGAAAAAGCAAAAAGGGTAACCAACCAGGACTAGTTATTATCTGAATACTCTCTTGAAGATGACAGAGCCATACAACAGTTAGTCTACTAAAAATTAACCAAAAACAGCCAGAATAACTGGTTCGTATTTAGGCAAAACAACTTTCACACCAAAAAGCGAAGATCTTAATTGTCACCTGAAAAACAGGTGATGTTACATATCAACAACTGTCTTTTGTAGCTAGCCAGAGGTAATAATCTGAAATACGGCCGTGCTTATTAGTGAGGTACCAGCTAGAATATCATCCCTACTGGTTAGCAAAAAGATTTTGCAGTAGCACGGGTTCTTGCTTACTATAGTACCTGCTGCAAGTCTTCCTGAAACAGGTGCCTTGAGGTGTTAGAACTGAATCATCCAGGAAGTCAGTTGAACTTGTTTGAGAGCAGGGTATATCGATCTCCCACTGTCTTGTGTGAGCAGATCCAGTCTGTGAGGACCCTTATAGTAATTGCCACTGGCCAAGTCTATAAGAAGAGAGAAACAATGTTGCCTGGCCAGAAGGCAGTCACCACAGTTATTTTCAGAGAGTCCTTCTGAATAATCAGAAATGTCCATGAATACCAGTGGAAAGGGTAGACATATATACAAAAGCATTCTCAACCATAGGGATGAGAATGTATTTATTTGCCAGGCCTACAACGAAGGAATTCTGATGCAGAATTTTCTTATTTATTTATTTATTTGTTTATTTATTTATTTATTTATTTATTTATTTTTGAAGGAAGCAAAGAGGTCTATTTGAGGTATCTCCCACAACTGCATCCATTCCTGGAAGGCTCCCTCATTCAGTTTCCATTCATGATGGTCTGTCCTGGTCCTGCTCAGTTTATCTGCACTACATTTTGTTTTGGGAGTATGTACGATGCTTGGAGGGGTCTACAGTGCTGTAGAGCTAACTCTTATGCCACCACAGCCAGCCCGCATAGGCTGTATCCCTATTCCCTGATGCTGTAGTGAAGCTCCCCAGATCTTGTTTGTTTATGCACCAAATTACCGTGGTATTGTCTGTAATCACCTGTAATAGTCCTAGGAACCACAGATCATGAAGAGATTCTATAGCATGTCTAAAAGCTAACATCTCTTTGATATTTATATGCTTTAGTCTGTCTGAACTATCCAATAGTCCTTGCACTTTCACCAAGACAGAAACTGCTCCCTAACAAAAAAATGAGGCATCTTATTTTGTCAACCTGTGCAGTTCTTTCTTGAAAATGCTCAACACTGGGCTGTCAAAATCCCAGTGGTTGAGAATGTTGGGTCTAAATTTGCATTTATTTATTTATTTAGTAAAAAAAAACTTTGCATTTTTGTGTGCCAGGAGGAATCATGACAATCACAGAAGCCATGAATCCTTAAATCTTGATATATTTTCTAGCGGAAGTCTCACAATGATTGAGAAGATCATGAACTTTTCCAGATACAAATTCACCTTTTTGAGTATTAGGAATGCTGTTGAAGAGAAGTATTTAGAAGGTGGTCTAAAATTACAATCCTGTGTGACAGTGTCAAGGAGGATTTGTGATCATTTATCTGAAAACCCAGTAAATAATGAAGAAACAAATGTTATCGACTCCTGACGTCTGGCATAAGACTTTGCAAAGTTCAGTAAGCTGACTAAATGAGAAAAACATCTGAATGCCTTGCAGTCTACAATGAGCTATTCTAGAAGCTAGTCTTTCTGTAAGCACCCTAAGAGCTGTATTAATTTGATAATGTGACCCAGACACAGAACTTAAGAAATATTCTAAAGCCTGTGGCTACAGCAATATGATGATAAGCATCTTTAGGTCTAATGTTACCATAAAACTCAGAAGAGGAATGACTGGTAACAGACTCTGAAGGGTCAACATTTTGAATTTTATTACTTTCAACATGAGGTTTAGAAAGGAAAGATATAGAATTGGTCTCCAAGAAAGCTCTTTCGGAAATCAGAAATATTCTGGAATAGAAGCCTTCCTTCCTTTGTTCTAAAGGCACTGGTGGAATGACTCCTAGGGTAAAAAAAAGAAGTTATGTATTCACCATAATGTTCCATGTTTGTTGTCCATCTCGCCTTCATTCTTACTGGTTGGGTTTAGCTGCATATTAAAGCTCGAGGTCTTCCACTGCCTCGTGGCTGTATCCCTATCCCCTCATGCTGTCGTGAAGCTCCTCAGATCTTGTTTGCTGATAACTGTAAGTACCTAAGGTACTATCCAATACATTGCAAGAAGACAATGAAGAAGGTCAGAGACACACTTGCTAGGAAAGACCTTCTTTGCCCTCTTTGTTCTCCAGTAGCCATTGGTAGGGGGATAGGAAGGTGGGATGTAAGAATGAAGGCGAGATGGACAACAAACATGGAACGTTATGATGAGTGCATAACTTCTTTATGTTATGTTGTTCTATCTCACCTTCATTCTTATTGGTTGGGACAGTGTCCCTAGCACCATATTTCTCGGCTGGCTCATGGGATTATATTTTTCAGGGCAGTGGACCCAAAGGAGGCCTTGACCCCTGGAGGTCAAATCTACTTTGTAATGAGTTATAAAGGTTTGAGGTGTTGCCCAAGTTGCAGCAGCACAGATGCTATCAAGTGGTAGTCTACCTCTAAAGGCGTAAGAAGTTGCCATGGCTCTTGTAGAATGAGCTTTGGCTTCAAATGGGGAGAAACATGTTATTAGATTTATATATAAAAGTGACAGATTCTGAGAGACATTTTGAAAGAGTGACCTTAGATATAGGGGCAGCTTTCTTTGCTTCTGAGAATGACACAAACAACTGATCAGATTTTCTGTAATCCTTTGTTCTTTGCAAGTAGAAACATAATTGCCTATGTACGTCCAATTGATGAAGCTCATAGTCTGCCATGTTGCAATGGTTTGGGAAGAAAACTGGTAACTCTATGGACTGATTTAGATTAGAATCTGAACATACTTTTGGCAGGAAGGATGGGTTTGTTTGAAGAGAAACCTTATCTTTATGAAAAATCATATATGGTGGCTTAATCAGTTAAGCTTGCAGTTCTGAAACTCTTTTGGCAGACGTGATTGCCACCAACATTCTTGTTTTCCATGTTAAAAATTTTAGATCACATGATGAAGCAGGTACAAAGGGAAGAAGGATTAAGCAGGAGAAAACCAGGTTTATGTCCCATGGTGGTAGGAGTGCTTTTATGGGTGGCCTTAACAAATGAGTACCCTTCAGGAAGGCTTTGCATAGTTTGTGTTTCATTAAGTTGGGGGCAAAAATCGCTATGGAAATTTGATATTTCTGCTAACTGTACAAAAATGGTAGCTGCAGCTGCACCTTTATTAAATAGATTTGCCAGAAATTCAAGGATAGAAGTTATCGGAGCATAGAACGGATCAATATGTCTTGCAATGCCGAGGAAGAAAGCCTTTTCCATTTGCTGATGTATAATTTTCTTGTTGATGCTTTATGAGAAGAGATCAAGATATGCTTGATGGAATGAGGAAGATTAGAAAGCCTGGCTATAATTGGAATCAGAGCAGCCAAACTGTCAATTTGAGGGTTCGAAGACAAGGGTGGAGTGTTCCGGACATATGAGTCAGAAGGTCTGGAACTGGGTCCAGAACCCATGACTCCTCCTGAAGGTGTGGCCATAGGAGGGGGAACCAAATCTGATGAGGCCAAAATGGAGGAATGAGGAACAACTTGCTTCCAAATAAGTTGGCTTTCTGGAGAACTTTGGATATCAGTGGAAAGGGAGGAAATGCATAAAGGAGCCCCAAGGGCCAATCGTGTACAAGTGCATCCCTTGGAGACTCCCCTGGAGGGGGGATCAGTGCAAAAAAGCTGCTGCATTTGGCATTCATGGGAGTGGCAAAAAAGTGCAGCAAGGCTGGCCCCATTAGTGGAAGATCCTCTCCACTACTTCTTGTTTTAGGGACCACCCGTGAGGCATGAGAATCACTCTGCTGAGTTTGTTTGCTATCACGTTGGACCTCCTGGGGATGTGCATTGCTATGAAAAAGCATTGAGAGGAGATCGTCCACTGCCATAATCTGTGGGCCTCTCAACAAAGGGGGGTAAGACCTGGTTCCCCCTTATTTGTTTATATACCAGACAACCGAGATGTTGTCAGTATGTATTGCAATTGTTCCCAATGGAAGAGAGTCCTGGAGTGCGTGCAAATTCAAAAGCACTGCTCTCATCTCTAGGATATTGATGTGCAAATGGGCCTTGTGATCCTGCCACTGGCTTTGGACTGTCCTGCCCAGATAATGCCCCCCACCCTATCTGGGAGGGGTCCGTGGTCACTGTGGTTGACGGGGAAAAAATGGCTGACCTGATGTCACATGACTGGAGTGAAGCCACCAGTAAAGGTTCTTTTTGCAGGACTCTTTTAGCAGAATTTGGTGAGACATGGGTAGATCCTGTAACAACCCCTGGGTGAAAGTAGTCACTGTAGAATTCTCATGTGCATGTGTGCTAGTGGAACTAAAGTTATTGCTGCTGCCATGGTTCCCAAGACTTTCAGGACTGTTTTTGCCTGTACTTTTGTTTTGGAGAGGAGGTTGGAGAACTGGTGTCTCAGAACTAGGACTCTTTCTATAAAAAGTTTTGCCTTCATGTTTATTGTGTCTAGATCTGCTCCTATAAACATGATATATTGCGATGGGAACAAGGCAGATTTTTCATAATTTATTGCGATTCCCAGGTGAGAGCAGAGAGATAGAGTGGTGTCTCTTGATTCCAGTAGTAGGTGCTTAGTGGTGGGAGTTAGGAGCCAGTCATTTAAATGGGGAATCACTCGGAATCCTAGACGCCTCAAATGAGTCATGACTACTGCCATGCAGTTGGTGAGCACTCTGGGGGCTGTAGTGAGACCAAAGAGCAGCACTCGAAACTGGTAATGACTGGCTCCCAGCTGGAAGTGCAGATGACTCCTGGATGACCTGTCCATCTTTATGTGGTTGTACACATCCTGGAGGTCTATGGAGCACATCCAATTGTCTTTTGCCAAGAAGGGAAGAATAGACTTCAGTGTTACCATCTGGAACTTGGTCTTTTTTACTGATTCATTTAATCTGCTGAGATCCAAAATTGGTCTCCAGTCCCCTGTTCTTTTTGGCAGTAAAAAAGAACCTTAAGTAAGTTCCGGATCCTATTTGGTCTGTGGGGACTCTTTGCATGACACTTTTGTCTAGCAACTTTTGAATTTCTAGAGTCGCTTGACCCTCTGACTGGGTGGAACATCCAGGGTTTTCTTTATGTTTGGGATGGGAACAGAAAATGGTATGGTGTATTCTCTGGAAATGATCCCTTGCACCCATTTGTCTTTTGTTATTTCCAGCCAGGCTTTTAGGTACAAGGATAAGCACCCCCTGACTGCCTCCAGAGATGGACAGATGAGCCTCCTTTCAGGAGCACTGAAAGGGTCGACCACAGAAGGAATCTCTGCCTCCCTGGTTTTGCAGACCCCCTCTGCTGCGAGGATGGTGTCTTCCTTTTGTACTTCCCCCTCTGCCCCTGGGGGAAGAGTCACCATGTGTGTCCTGGAAAACTGCCTGGGATTTACAGAACCACATCTTTCCTCCCTTCTGGCCTTTTGGATAAGGTGTAGAAGGTACAGAAAAGTGGTCTCCGATGGAAGAGAGAGTCTTTCCTTCTTGTTCACACCTGGTTAGCATCTCCTTAACTTTTGGCCCAAACAAGGATGAGCTGTCGAATGGGCCATTGATGAAGGAAGATTTGAAAGGTTCCACAAAGTCACATAAGCGCATCCAGGAATGTCTCCATAGGGATATTCCTGAGCCCACTGCTCTGCTTTCTTCATCTGCTGCATAAGAAATGAGCCTCATGGAGGAGTTGACCACAGAATTTAAGGTGGAGAGCTGAGAGGAAACCATGTCTGATACCCCTGCAGCTACTGAACCTTGTAGAGTATCTCCTAGCTCCTTTAGGAAATCTCTTTGTAGCCTTGTAAAATGCATCAGACAGTTCAACGATCTGAGTGCAAAATTTACTGAAGTAAACATGCACTTCCCATATCTGTTCATCGTATGGGACTCCTTGTTCATGGATGGACAGTAGAGGATGTTTCAGAAACTTCCTTTTTGGTAGCAGCTGCCACCATCATAGCATCTACAGGGGCAGTCTTGGTCAAAAAGTCTTTATCTGAGGGGGCTGTGATGAACTTATTTGGCCTCCTAGAGCCAGGCTCCACTGCATCTGGAGACTCCCATGCCTTTCAACTAACTAGTTCCATAAGTTTATCGAAAGATGGAGACACCCAAGTGGCTGAAGTGTAAGACCCAAAGGCCTTCAGGTAAACAGACTCCTCATCAGAAGGGTTGATAGGCTTCCAGTTGCCTCTTTGTTTAAGGATTTCTAGGATGTCTGCGAAGAAGACATCCTCCGAGGTCGACCATGGGGGACCTTCCGACTCATTGAGGTCTATGTCTGAGGTGACTAACTCATCAGGGGCGTCCAAATGCTTTCTCTTGGAAAGTCTCTTTCAAGGGACCTCTTCAGAAAGGTATTCTGGAGAGGTTTCAGAAGAGACGGGTTCACCCGATGGGGTACCCTGAGGCCTAGGGTTTCTGCTGGTCTGTGCATGGTGTGGTACAGGGACAGACGCTGGTCCCTTGGGGGGGATGTTGGAACCCTTGAGTGGGGCTGTCTGAGGAGACAGCACCTTGCTTATCAGCTCGAAAGCCCCCCCCCCCTCAATCCATACTTCCAGTTCCAAGGAGCCAGAAGAAATCCCAGGAACCAAGGGGGGTTGGCTACAAAGCTGATGTAGGAGCTGAGCTCATCTGCACCAAAGTCCCTACAGGCAGGGTCAGAGCCAATAACTGTCCAATCCAAACACCATCCCCGGACCCGACCAGAGAGCATTGGCTCCTAGACTCGTCAGACAGAACCGAGGATGTTGGAGCAGATGTCAGTTCCGATGAGACCAAGATGGTTCTTGGCACCAATGGATACACATCAGTCAGTTCCAATAATTCTGGCTCCGAGGACCAGGGTTGGCTCTGAGGAGGAATAGAAGTCAGTGGAATGGTTATGGTTGGCTCCGAATCCCTGGGTGTTGGAGCAGAGATGAATTTAGCCAGCGCCGGAATCTTCAGAAGCCTATGCACCAGCCTATCCACATCATCGTCCAAAAAGCTCCTAAAGGACTTAGAGGAAAGGGTAGGAGATCTTACTGATTGCAAAACAGGTGATTTCAATACAGGAGTAACTGGTTTCAATTCTGGGAACTGGCTCCTGAGTTCAAATTCCATTGGTACTGATAAAGGTGGAGCAGATGAAGCAGTTTTTGTCGGTTCCGAAGTAGTTTTAGCCGAAGATGCAATTTTAGTCAACTTTTTAGCCATCTCTGATTGTCCTGAAGAGGGAGAAGATCTTTTTGTGGACTTTTCTGATTTGGTTGAAGGAGATTTCATTGATCCTAAAGTACTCTGACCTTTTTCTAGAGCTTCTTAGAAGGGGACTTCAACAGACCTCTCACAATCAATTTATTTTTATGCTCTAACAGCACTCTAGAACTAAAAGAGTGACAGATTGAGCAAGACTCTTGAAGATGTACTGCTCCCAAGCAGTAAACACAAATGGTATGAGAGTCAGAAACAGACATCTTCTGGTTGCATCTAGTACATTTTTTAAAACCTGAAGACCTGGTTTCTTTATGCTCCTTAGACATGCTTAAAACTAGGAGCATACACACACACACTATAAATACAGAAAAAAGAAATTTAAACAGAAATCTGGAAAAAGAGAGAAAAACTATTAGCAGAAAGAACAATAAGATGCCCTCTAAGTAAAAAGGGCAGTGAAAATTCTCTGACTTAAATGGACTGATGCTCTTTCTTCAACAGTGGGAAGGAGAAACTAAAACAATCCACAACAACAACAACAAAATGCCTTTAACTAAAAAGGGGCCACTGCAGCCCTCTAACTTAAATGGGCTGATGCCTTTCAAACTTAGTTTTTTTTATTTTTTATTTCTATTTTTTATAACAGATGCAGAAATTAAACAGGATAGGGAAAAAACAAGGCCAAACAAGAAAAACAACGGCCTTAAGCAATAAACCGCAAAGAACTAGCTAATAACTAGAAGAAAGCTAAAATTAACTAAATATAAGTAAAAATATAATTATTTCCTAACAATAAGGTAATAAAATGTAGAACACTTAGCTAGAGCCAAAATGGAAGTCTCCGATTTGTTTAGCGGCAAACGAGATCTGGGGAGCTTCACTGCAGCATGAGGAGATAGGGATACAGCTACGAGCCAGTGGAAGACCTCGAGCATTAGTATGCTGCCGAGTCAGAACCAAGGATCAGTTCTGAACCCAACCAGTAAGAATGAAGGTGAGATAGGACAACATAACATCACGTGTTAAAGAACCTCAGGAAAAAACTTTTTTTTGGTTTGAGAATGGGGAGGAATTACCCTGAATGGAGGTATTTATATCCAGTGCCAAACGCAACCCTCCTGAACCAGTATTAGTACCCAAGAGTTTGAAATAATCTGTTGCCAAAGGGAAAGATTAAGAGCCAGTCTATAGGACAGACTTAGAGATGTAGGAACAGGGGGAGAGGGGAGGTGAAAAGGAATGCTGGTACAGTCATTCTAAAGGTATAATCTGTTCCTTTTTCAGAAAGGATTCTGTTTTTTTCCCCCTCCTGACATCTCTTTTTTGTTCTCTATTTACCAGGAGATAGCAAGGATTGATTGTTTTGCCGTAAAAGAAAAAAAAGAGCAGAGGGCTTTTAAAATTCTTAAGGTGAGGATTGGAAAATCTTAACTCCCTAAATTAATTTCTCTTTTTCATCAAACTGCTTGAGAAGCAGAGTTACATCAGGGATAATGCAAACCTCATTGTATAAAGTTGAGTTTAAAATCTCAGACTTTCTTCATGAGAAACTTTTGAGTATGAATCCAGGGATGCGTTCTCAAAATAACAGCAATATAGTGGCCCTAGGTACAATTGGCTGGATTCCGTAAAGTTTGCAGGTTTCGGCACATTATGCCAATATCAGCATTAAACTTGCAGATAACATTGTTGTTGTTGTTGTGTCTTTCGGCTTTTCCCGGTTAGGGGTCGCCACAGCGGAACTCTGGTCCGCTAATGATTGGCAGTAGATTTTTACGTGCTAAGTTGCCGGCCCTGACACACAACCTTCAATGAAGGTACGCCCATTCATGCATGTCTCCACACAGAAGACACTCTAGCTAAGAATTGAACGAGACAACGTATTAAATGTACCACAATAAACTCAAAATACCTCAGCACATAAGGGAGTATTCCAGTAGCAACAGCACGCTAAACAAACACACAAGTAATCCTTAAGTAATAAGAAATGATTGTCAAAGCTGACTGTACATTAACAAAGTTAAGATTATCACAATGCAAGCATCCTGATAGTTATACATACATATGTATAACAGAATCTGCCCAGTAAGGTTAAGGACAACTATGTAATATAAATGTTTTTGTTATGATACAAAAAAATAAACAAAAGAAAATTTCCAACTATCGCAACGCAAGCTGTATGACATTTGTAATATGTATTTTCAGAAATTTGTCCAGAAACATTACAAACAACTATTTATTTACTAACAAAATATACTTGCTTCAAAGCTCCATGGCATTTGTAACACATATCAGCAATCTGTGCAGTAATCTCAGAGACAACTCTGGATATCCCTGTAAATCATATTCTAATAAAATATGTCTGCTTGCACTAGATTCCGATGGAATCCATAAAATTTCTAATAAAGAAATTAAAGGGGAAAGACAATTACGGCCACATCACCACAGCTAACATTTGCTAACAATGGGTTTGTGATTCACATAGAGAACACAAGTAATGCACACACCCCAAGAAAGTTGGAGATAGAAAAACAGATTTGGGGTATGGATGCAGAAGAGGGACACACAAGAGGGCTGTTGGAATATGAAAGTCTGAGAGAAAGTCAGAGGGACATGGACTATTTATTTATTTATTTTTTGGTGGGAATAGGCTCCATTTTTTTAAGAATAGAAGGAAAGATAAACACACGCAAATAGGAGGAGAAGGTCATGACAGCAGGTATACCCACAGAATATATATCACAGCACAAAACAGACAAAGGTTAGAAAAAAAACCCAGTAAAGACAGGTAAGTTACACAATTGGCAGTCAGCACAACATGGGGAATGGAAAGTTGTCAGATAGTGTGGGATGTGTACCAACTATGGTGAACTGCAGAAAAGCACAGGCACTATCATGTTACGACTTGTTGCAAATTGTGTGGCAGGCATACCTGGTTGGGTATGACCAATGGCACATGTGTGTTGGAGGGTAATAAAAAAGGATCACAGTACAAATCGGTTTAATAAACATTTATCTAAGTACTGTATCAGCAGTGCAAGTGTAAGCCAAGTAACATCACATATGAACAAATCCAGTTCTAATAATGCTCGATAACTCCAGCAGAGGACAAAACCAAACCTACAGCCACACATGTAAAAGACAAATAGCCAAGCACAGTGCCAAACAGAACTACAGAAAAGCAACAAAAGGACTGCTACATACCCAAGTAGGTGTACACAAGCCAAACAACGTGCAATAGAATGTGTATATGTTAACAACATATGCCATGTCAAAGGCAACATACAGGTGTAGCTGTAGATGTATGACTGTCTGTGGCCTAAATAGAAAGTACATAAAATTAAGGTCAATGCACATACACACACCAATGACATGTAAGAATATTTACAAAAATATAACAATACAGCTTAACAAATACGTCATATTGTGCACATGGATGTGAACAAAGTATGCTGGTTTGCACACAAATATAATGAGAACAAGGATGTAGTGCAAGCAGTAACCAGCGACTTGTGTGTAGATGTCCTGCATCTGTGAAATGGCTCTACATTTGGCACTCACTGTGTCAACAAACTAATACATGGCAACAATCAACAACTGCAACAAGGTCAACATATATGCAAAATATAATATGGAAATATGAAGGTGGAAGGGAGGTGGACAACCTGGACCCACATCAGGAAAAAGCAGGACAAGGTAAGTTGAGACATTGCCTTTTGCACACATCTGAATATTTGATTTGATCTATGACTAGCACTGATTTGTTTTAGCCATGCATTGTCACTGGCAGTGGAGAACATACTCAGCTGTCAATCTTGTAATAGGTACAATGCATAAGATGGGATGAGCAGGGGTATTTGTTACTGGCCATCAGATTCATAGATTCATAGGTGGCTAGTAATATCTGATCACAAATCAGTCACATCTGAAGTAGCTATAACACCTGAAGATGAAATCAGACTAAAAAATTTCACCAAAGCTAATTATACCCTCCTAATGGATGGCATAAATAACTTCCAAGCTCCTCTCCCCATAGATGGCATTAACAACTATACTAAGATATACATAAATGCCCTGTCCAATCACTTATACAAATGTATTGACACTGCTGTACCTGATAAGATCTAAACAAGAGCCTCAAGGAAAAAACAAGCCTCCCTGGTGGACATCTAGCATTAATAAGTTGTACAATAAGAGAAAGAAGTTGCTGTCTAAGCATAAAAAAGAGAGGTCCCAGCACTGGAAGAACACCATCCTCTGCTTGAACAATGAAATAAGACAACTTGTAAAATCTTCTAAGGGCAACTTTGAAAAAATTAGTAATCATAGCTAAGGATAACCATAAGGCATTCTTCAGCTTTATCCATAATCCTAAAAGGTAGGACCCAGATGTGTGCTGAACTAGCTGTGGATGGCATCTCACACACTGATCCTGCAAACATATCTGACTTATTAGCTGACAGGTTTGGAGAAAATTTCACCCTCTTTCCCCTCTAAACATTACATCTCCCTCACCTTGCATCTCCAAACAGCAAGTCATTAATGCTCTATCCAAAGTCAAAAACACAGCCTCTGTGGGACTAGATGGCATCCCAGGTTGCATCTTAAATGGCCTAAAACATGAGTTAGCAACACCATTAGGTAACCTCTTCAACCACAACCTGAGTACTGGTTTTGTCCCTGCTGAATGGAAAACCGCAACCATCATCCCCCTTCATAAAGGGGGGTACAGCAACGGACCCTGGGAACTACAGACCCATATGCCTAACCAGCCTTATCTGTACGGCCATGGAACGAATCATCATGGACCTTATAAATAAGGATATAGATGATCTCCAAACCCTTGGTCCAACACAGTATGGTTTAGTCAAAGGCAGATCATGCCTGTTAAACCTGGTGGACTTCTTCAAAAACATCACCAGAGCCAAAAATGAAGGCAAATCTATGCATACAGCCTACCTTGACTTAGCCAAGGCCTTCAACACAATCTCACATTGTACATCATTGATAAACTCTCCCATTTGAATATCAACCCTTATGTCATCAGGTGGGTTGCTAACTGGCTCACAGGCAGATCACACTCAGTCGAAGCTGGGGACTTTACTTCAACAAGCAGACCTGTCATCAGTGGGGTTCCACAGGAGTCAGTGCTGGACCCCTTATTGTTTGGAAAGTACTTCTCAGAAGGTTAGACCAAAACAGAGGGGCTGTGGCTGACTAAGTTTGCTGATGATTACAAATTAGGTGCAATTACTGAATCCCCGAACAATGTCAATATACTTCAAGAAGGACTTACACAAACCAAGGATGGGTGCCAAAGCCATGGACTCAAAGTCAGTGATAAAACTGCATCATCATCCCCTTTGGTAAGAACAATATCCTTGCAGACTATCACATAAATAATACTACACACAAATATGACATCCCTGTATATGATCCTGAATGGCATTAATATTGCCAATACATGGCACTCAGCACCATATCATGCCAGTGGGACATCATAACATCAAAACTCATAGGGAATGACATGTCCTTCTATTGAGCAAACATAATATGGCAATACACAATTCCAAGCCATACCACAGTGTTAGTGCTGGACTATGGACAACATATGTTGTCTGTCATTTGCCCTCAGTAAAACACGTTTACAGGTTAAGTCCTGCAGCAGTAGCTGCAGATTAACTGCCACAATGCAAGGACAGCTGAATGTGGGATAAAAGTGTAATATGCTAATGTGTGTCATGCAGACACCGAAACAGAAGTAAATGTCACACGACAATAACATATAAGCATGGCAGCTACATGATATGCATCGCAGTCCAGTCAGTTATATGGCAATCAGCATGTTGGCAGCATAACACAACTGGAGGACACAGACAATACATACAGACCGGAGGGACCAGCCTGTAGGGGCTGAGACTAATGAATGTCCTCATGGGCTATCTGCCTGAATGAATCATGCTTAGCCTGTGTCATATCCTGGAATAATATCCCTATCATGTCCCTCATTTGTGCTTAGAACACATCAATCACAGCCACTGGAGGGACCAGCCTGAAGGGGATGAGACACATGAATGACCTCATGGGCTATCTCCCTGGATGAATCATGCATAGCCTGTGTCATATCCTAGAAGAATGTCCCTATTATGCCCCTCATTTGTGCTTAGAACACATCAATCACAGCCACTGGAGGGACCAGCCTGAAGGGGATGAGACACATGAATGACCTCATGGGCTATCTGCCTGAATGAATCATTAATAGCCTGTGTCATATCCTAGAAGAATGTCCCCATCATGTCCCTCATTTGTGTTTGGAACACGTCAATCATAGCATCCCAGATCTTCTCCCAAAATTCGACTTTGTTCCTGTCCTGGCGTTGCCTCCTCTGGGGTGTAGCAGGCATGACAGCTCAGCAGGGGTGGGTCCAATGTCCTCCTCCACCTCTTCACCATCATCATCATCACTGTCATCATCTGAAGACACTGTCAGTGGTCTGGCATGCGCTCTTCATCTGATAGGAGAACAGACACTGGTCCCATGCTGTATCAAGATGAATTGCAAAACATGACAGAAATGAAAAGCAAATGTCTATCACCCAGAATGTTTCATTCCATAAAGATCATAGCAGAACTTAATATGAAAGTAATGAAAATTTACACTGGAACTAACACACATGTCCATTATGAACAGAGGTACTTTATAAAAACATGTCTGTCAATGTCCTTTTCCTAAATAGGATCTCATTATTCTTTTGTGAAAACTTGTATAACCTTAGAGAAATTCACCCAGGCCATCAGCATTGTAAAAATATATGAATGTTGAAATCTACATATTGTACTGTTTGCATGTAATGATTCATAGTAACAGCCACAAAATGTCATTGTTAAAATGAGAAGAAAGTGCTATGACAATATTGTGGAAAATAGACAAGCCACATGACAAACATCTGAGTCAGGTAGCATGAGAATTGGATGAACACACATCAGTATAATGAAGACAACATTAACAAATACTTTATATGTTCAATCACCACAGCCTGAGACAGACGAGAATGTACTATATGTTGCAGTAACAGTATTGTATGCGTACAACTGTAAGCATTACCTATCTAAAATTAGTACTTGTCAGTAGCCTGCAAAAGCCAAACATCGTGATGGTGCTTGCCGATTATGAACTGTTGTAAAGAAATGTCTAGATGCATGCACAAGAATGAATTAATCCAGAATACAAAGATGTGCAGCAGGTAAATGTGATAAAGGATAATGAGGGAAACATACTCACAAGCAAGGAGAGTGTGTTGAGGAGATGGAAAGAGTACACTGAGGGGTTGATGAATGAAGAGAATGAGAGGGAGAGAAGGTTGGATGATGTGGGGATAGTGAATCATGAAGTGCAATGGATTAGCAAGGAGGAAGTAAGGATAGCTATGAAGAGGATGAAGAATGGAAAGGCTGTTGATCCAGATGACATATCTGTGGAAGCACGGAGGTGTTTAGGTGAAATGGCAGTGGAGTTTTTAACCAGATTGTTTAATGAAATCTTGGAAAGTGAGAGGATGCCTGATGAATGGAGAAAAAGTGTTTTGGTAATAATTTTTAAGAATAAGGGTGATGTGCAGAGCTGTAGTAACTACAGAGGAATTAAACTGATCAGTCACAGCATGAAGTTATGGGAAAGAGTAGTGGAAGCTAGGTTAAGAAGGGATGTGATGATTAGTGATCAGCAGTATGGTTTCATGCCGGGAAAGAGCACTACAGATGCGATGTTTTCTCTGAGAGTGTTGATGGAGAAGTACAGAGAAGGTCAGAAGGAGTTCCATTGTGTTTTTGTAAACTTAGAGAAAGCATATGACAGGGTGCCTAGAGAGGAGTTGTGGTATTGTATGAGGAAGTAGGGAGTGTCAGAGAAGTATGTAAGAGTGGTACAGAATACGTACGAGGGTAGTGTGACAGCGGTGAGGTCTGCGGTGGGAGTGACGGATGCGTTTAAGGTGGAGGTGGGATTACATCAAGGATCAGCTCTGAGCCCTTTCATATTTGCAATGGTGATGGACAGGTTGACAGACGAGATCAGACAGGAATCCCCGTGGACTATGATGTTTGCAGATGACATTGTGATCTGTAGTGAGAGTAGGGAACAGGTGGAGGAGACCCTGGAGAGATGGAGATATGCTATAGAGAGAAGAGGAATGAAGGTCAGCAGGACTAAGACAGAATATATGTGTGTGAATGAGAGGGAGGATACAGGAATGGTGAGGATGCAAGGAGTAGAGGTGGCAAAGGTGGATGAGTTTAAATACTTGGGATCAATAGTTCAGAGTAATGGTGAGTGCAGAAGAGAGATGAAGAAGAGAGTACAGGCAGGATGGAGTGGGTGGAGGAGAATGTCAGGAGTGATTTGTGACAGACGAGTACCAGTAAGAGTGAAAGGGAAGGTCTACAAGTGGGTAGTGAGACCAGCTATGTTATATGGTTGGAGACAGTGGCATTGACAAAAAGGCAGGATTTAGAGATGGATGTGGCAAAGTTAAAGATGTTAAGATTTGCACTGGGTGTGACGAGGGTGGACAGGATCAGGAATAAGTATATTAGAGGGTTAGCCCAGGTTGGAAGCTTTGGAGACAAAGCCAGAGAGGCAAGATTACATTGGTTTGTACATGTGCTGAGGAGAGATGCTGAGTATATTGGGAAAAAGTTGCTCAGGATGAAGCTACCAGGTAACAGGAAAAGAGGAAGGCCTAAGATAAGGTTTATGGATGTGGTGAGAAAGGACATGCAGATGGTTGTTGTGACAGAGCAAGATGCAGAGGACAGAAAGAAATGGAAACAGATGATCCGCTGTGTCGACCCCTAACAGGAACAGCTGAAAGAAGATGATGATAAACTGTATTTTATTAAAAATACCCAAAGTGTTGTTGGCAGATACAATACCAAAGTTGAAGCAAAGGACATACCACACAGTCTGAAAACAGCAGTGAAAACCCTAATACAGCAGACACCCATCCAGGCTTCAAAAAACAAGCCCTTCACAACCATACTTACAATCATATTAAATTCAAGACTGCTTAAAAAAATACAAAGCCTTAAATTCAAACGATTTCGCTTACCATATGTGTGACAGATTTACCAACCAAACTATTATTTAAGTATTATTTAGTATGAACATGTGCTGGTCATGTAGGTAAAGAGGTAGCAACACTTTATTCATGTCAGCACTGCGTTAAGAAACATTAACAGTCATGGAAAATATTTATTCCTCAGAGAGTGGGACAGTGTCATGTATCATAGAGCTTCTGTCACCAAAACCATACAAGTTGCTGTACATTAGGGCCATACATTCCTCAGACAGTGGGACAGTGTCATGTATCATACAGCCTCTGTTACCAGAACTATACAAGTTGCTGGACATAAAGGGACACAACAAGGTATGTGTGAGGATCATGATATTCCTTGGCAAAGTACACATCACTAAGCAAATACATCTTCCCTGTTCTGTGTGCCAGCTGTAAGTCTGCCCATTCCAATCCCTCAAAAGATGAGGATGATGTTGTCCTTGAACTGAATGTAATAATTAATGATAAAACAGAACCTGGTAGCACTTTCAGAAAATATACAATATTAACAAAAGCATTGGTCAGACATATAACAGTCTGTAGCAAGCTTTACTAAGCCTGCTGTTAGAAAGCTGATGTTAACAGACCGTTACAGATTATGAATACATTTGTAGGAGTTCAACGAATAACCAAGTTATTTGCAGCAATGCACAAAATATAAAATAATACCAGTAAGTGGAATATGCTTCTGTAAAGAAATGCTATGGCTGAATTAAACCAAGTCAACAATTTCAGATATAGTTCCCCCAGGTGGATTGGAACCAACAACCCACCAAAATGTAAGCATGCTGGTTGACTTCCTTACAGGCCAGGATAACACAAATTCATGTTAAACAAACTGGTACTGCTTTACCAACCCTGCTTGTAAAAATCTGATGTTAGCAGAATGTCACAGATTATAGGCATATTCGTGGGAATTTGACAACTAACTCGGTTATCCGTAACCATGCACAACATGCACATTAATATCAGTTAGTGGAATATGCTTCTCTAAAGAGATGCTATGGGTAAAGTAAATGAAGAGAACAACTTCAGATATGTTTCCCTGATGTGGATTGGAAGCTGCAGCATGCCAAAATGTAGGAATGTTGGCTGGTTTCCTTACAGGCATAGCTAGCAAGAAACAGGAATTTTAACATATACTGCAGGTATTTATTCGAATTCCTGAGGAGAACAGATGAATGTGGAAAATGCAAACACTTATTGGACATCTTGCTGTAAAGAAATAACAGCTATCAACACATAATCGATAACAAATTTGTAAGCAGTCGGACAGACATTCCCTTTGGGTTAAATAAACATAACTGTATTAAGAATGTTTACTTTATTAGGAGGAATGAATTAAAGCAGTTATGTATGAGTTTTTATTTTGATGTATAATGGTGCAGTAGGCAATACTGTGGTACTTCAACAAAAAACTGCAAAGCAGACAGTCATCAGTGGCCTAGGTGCTATAGGCATCAGTGGTGCAGGAGGACAGTGGATATGTAAGATAATGTTCCATGTTATAAAACATATGTACACCTATATAGGTCATAATGATGGATATTAAAGGCATTATTAACTCATTACAGCCTGGTGATGCCTGTAGGTTTTTCTGAAATTACATCCAACCGATGCTTCTAGAAGTCAAATATTGCTTGTTTATATTTGCATTCATAATTTTAAAACCATGCTACATACAAATAAGTATTAAATGATTTCATCTTAAAGTCTGCACCATGGCAAACACACCTGTGTTGATATTTGACCTCTGCCTAGTGTAGGTAAAGACATATTAATTGTTGTCCCAGAGATATTTATTTATGGTGTCATAAATTTCATGTTTTTCTAAATATTTCAAAACCAAGTAGCTCAGACAGAACTTCTTAGCCTCATAGAATGATCTCATCTGGATGAGCAAAATATTGCTAACAATATGTATGTAACCTGACTGGTTGTTGAGATATTGTAATTTTTTTTTTTTTACAAAATATTAAAAATTTAAAAAGTTACTCTGTTTACTGTGACTTATAAAATCCAGTTTAAGACCTAAAACTTAACACATAGTACCACTATAACAAAATAGTTTGTGCTGAAGAGTTTACTACTTACACTTCTTTAGTAACCCCATATTATAGAATTAAATTGTGTCTTCATTCCAAACAAATGTACATATGTGTGTTATTTTGAAATGACAAGACATAATTTGATTCTAGCAAAAAAATCTTAAGCTCCGCCCACTGGAAATTCCTGAGCAAACTTCCAGAGCTCCATTGGAGGGAATACGTTAAAGACATGAACAGCATGGGAAATGAACCAATACTTAATAAGGACAGTAGTTAACATATCCAATTAACTATACCCATGAGATAATTATCACAACAGCTACTGAATGGTTCCAAAACAATTTGTTTGTAATGTGTTTATATGGGTCCCCTACAGAATTTCAAAGCTTAAAACTTCGAAATTCATATGATCGGGAGATTTCCCTTTTCCTCACTGTAGTGTGATCTCAGAGTTGGTATATTTAAGTAGCAGGGGGGTGGGGGTGCAGAGGGGCTTGCCCCCTTTCAAAAACATGTTTTGTGATGTGTTGACTGCTTTTTGGGGGAGGGGATCTTAATTTCAAGATTCCGAGATCTCAAAGTTCTGAATTCGATATTCTGAACCTCGGGATTTTGGCCTTTCGAAATTAAGATGTATATATATATATATATATATATATGGGACACAAATATATCTGTAATTTCTGTTGGAAAGTTCAGGTATTCATAGGAATGTAGGGATTCATGGGCTGTATCTGCACCTTGGTGACCCTCCAGCAGGTCACCATAGCGGTGGTGAAACTGCACTCCAGTGCAGTAGATCCCTGTATGTCTTCGGTGTTCCCTTATGATCCAGGTCTATATGTCTAACATCGCAAAGTTCCTTGGCCTGGCTCTCATGCAATACTCCACTCCACTGTACATGATTAGCATGTGGGTGGTTTCCTGCTCAGTCCAGTTGGGTGCGCAAGCGGATCCCTATCATATGATAGAAACATCATCTGACTGAAACTCATTTGACTGAGACCATAACACTGAAATTTCAAAAGACTGAATAGTCACTTGACTGTAACCCATAAGACTGAAACCCATAATACTTAATTTCAACATGCTAAATTTTAAACTGGACCATATAAAACTAGACTAGGTGAGGGGATACGCCCCTCACAACCCCCTAACTATATATGCTAACTCCAGGATCGCACTACAGTGGGGAAAAGGGCTTAGTAGCGGCAGCATGTAGACTACTGTAAGGTAAGTGAAAGGTATATGCCCTATTCCCCTCTGTAGTTCAATCCTGGAGTAAGTATATATTGTCAAGGGGTGTGGGGGGCATAGCCACCCACATTGGGGGTGTGGGGGCATAGCCCCCCACCTAGTCTAGTTTCATATAGTCCAGTTTACAATTTGATATGTTGAAATTCAGTATTATGGGTTACATTCTTATGAGTTTCAGTCAAGTGACTTTTTAGTCTTTGAAATTTCAGTCTTATGGTCTCAGTCAAATGAAGTTTCTGTCATATGATAGGGAACTATGAAGGCACATATCATCCTCTTGAAAATAGCCATCATTATCCTCCATGGGAAAATGCCTGAAAAATACAAAAACAGAGAAATGCTCACTGAGGTTCCATTCAGTTCACATTTAGCAATGATTTGATCTGTAAACATATCAAAATCATTATTTGTAAGTGGTGCTGATGTCATCTTATCAGATCATTAATATCAAAATCATTATTTGTAAGTGGTGCTGATGTCATCTTATCAGATCATTAATATCAAAATCATTATTTGTAAGTGGTGCTGATGTCATCTTATCAGATCATTAATATCAAAATCATTATTTGTAAGTGGTGCTGATGTCATCTTATCAGATCATTAATATCAAAATCATTATTTGTAAGTGGGGATGATGTCATCTTATCAGATCATTAATATCAAAATCATTATTTGTAAGTGGGGATGATGTCATCTTATCAGATCATTAATATCAAAATCATTATTTGTAAGTGGGGATGATGTCATCTTATCAGATCATTAATATCAAAATCATTATTCGTAAGTGGGGATGATGTCATGTTATCATATCATTGGAAGATAACAGGCATGTGCCACACACGGTAGTGTTTATCAGTACCTACTGCATGTTTATGCAGTACACTTCGCTGTTACACCAGATGTAGCCAATTTAAGTGCAGGTGCACAAATAGGATTCCAAAACCTGGAATTTTAATGAACCTCATTAATTATGTATGCTCAAATGGTAGTTAAATTTGGGTGCACATTAAGTGCACTTTGTTTCTGTGATTTGGAGTGACAGGTACATTGGCAATTGGTAGCATTTCTCCTTTGGTGATTATTATATCTGTTAAGGTTAGTCATTCTCAAAGGTACCTGTTTAAATTAATTTTTGCTCAAAATGTGAGCTTTAACAGAACTTGTTGTAAGTTACTGAACTGATGTTTGCTTGACCTTTATGCATACAGGTATTGCTGTTTTATTCAATTGATTTCATGGGTCTATATTACATAGTCAATATTATCAAATCACTATTCAGTGAACTCACATTGTTGAAATCTCACTTTATCAAACGTCCGTTTAATCATAGTTTTTCACAGGGAAAAACAATGGCTGTCCAACCTATCACTCATCACAAAATTCTAAAAATTTAAAACCCACCCAAGTAGGGAGCTTCTCCCCCCACACCTCCCCTAACTAAATATATCAACTCTGAGATCGCACTACAGTGGGGAAAAGGGCAAATTCCTTATGATGGCCAACCATTGCTTTTTCTTTTGAAAAACTTCAATTAAACATCTGTTTGATAAAGTGAGATTTCCTCGAAGTGAGTTCGCTGAATAGTGATTCGACATTGTTTCCAACTATGTGATATAGACCCAATTTCATTCTCATATGCAGATGTATAGACAGAATTATATCACAAATGTGAACAGTAAATAAAGGTGGATTTATGAATCATCCAAAAATTCTTACTGGCAATTCCTTGCACTCTGTGGTGTAATTACAGAAACTTACAGATTCCAACACTATTCCTATGTGTTGTATTATGTTGATATTACAGATATTTCTTAATCCATGTTTCTCAAGAAAACTGTTAAAAATATGTGCTGTTGCTGTTAAGGCTATTTCTTCAATGAGGCTTCTTTACAAAGGTCTTACCACTACTGGCTCAATATATACAAAAGGATCCATATTGTCTGTGGCCTGCCTACAGATCCTGAGGTTTTTTGATATTTTCTGTATGTTGTTCAGTTGTTAGTTTGAGTAGCATTTTAATGTACAATACAGGCAGACTTTTGTGGTAAGATGTTATTTATTGTCTCTGACCTAAATTCAACATATATGTACTGTCAGGGGTTGTAATCCCACACACAGACTCTAACGATGTTGCAAGTTATGTTCATCTTACAACTGTTATGCATGAAGGCATCGTTGTGCATTTTTATATGTCACATTGGTATTTGTCACAGGCAGTGTTATACAGACTTTTGCATCGTACAGAAATGCATACTGTTTATGTTGACATACACTGTCCACAGAATCATCTGCATAAATGGGCTTACACAGAAATATTATTACGTACATATCGCTGTCTTTCTGATGGCCAACCATCCTAAGGGTGATAACATTTTCCCACAAGAAAATGAAACCATGCTTGATGCTGTCTGAAAACATGGATGGAGACTCCTTGGCCATTCTGGTGGTAGAGTTTGGAGACATGAAATCTGCACTGACCACACCATCATGATAAAGGCAGCTGGAAGTCATAGCAGATCCAGCTATTTCCATAGACAATGCTGCCCAGGCATGATCCATCATGCAACCAGCAGATTAAGATTATTTGAGAGATCGAGGGATGCCACCAGTGGTGGATCACCATTGTTCTCCCATTGGCATTGCAATATTTCTGGCCTCACTGTATACAGTCAGAGGAGAGCAATGCTTACCTAGGCTGGGAGTGAAGCTAGAGTTCCAGGCCAAACATGTATGTCTTTCTTTCCAAGGTATGCCTGAGTTCAGTTTAGAGCCAGTCACTGCATATTGCTGTAGCATGCATATTCATGCATTTTCATTTTTAATTTACAGCAGCAGATTTGAGCCATGCAGACAAATTCACTCAAGGTGATGAACGCAAGTCTAATGATATGCATTCATACAACTGCAGTACAGAGAGGGCAGCCCACCAATATGTGTAATGCTGTCTGCATTAATATTCTCAGGTCTGTCTACTTCAAGACAACACCAGGAAGCAGCAGGTGAGTGTCTATATTGTGTTACTGTGACCACTACTTGTTAATACCTCAGCCTCATTTCATGGCACTGCTGTTTACAGTAATATTATTGTTTCCCAAACACTGCAGATACATCCAGTGTGGACCCAAGCAGTGTAGGCTCAAGTACAAACAGATCTGATACATGACATTAATGCCAATATTTTTCAACACAGCACCATCGGGCACACGGGTGCAGTGTATATCATGTGAGTATCTGCAGCCCCTGTTACCGTGTTACCTATGTGACTCAGTCAGTAATGTTTTTGCTGCATACATGACTGTGTTGTCTGTCTCTCACACAGCAGGATCCACAGTACAACCCACACTGTCCACAGTGGGAGCCTGTCAGTGGTGTGTTATTAACTATGTTTCATACATGTCATTGCTGTCACTCCTGTTGTTGTCCTTCATTAAAACTGTGTCCTTCTTCCCATTCATAGGCCAGACTGCATCAGCCTCATTAACTGCACAAATCAGTGATAAATGCATGTCAGACCTTCTGTATGTTTTAAGTGTCTTCATATACTTAATGGTGGCAATGATGTGATCACTAATGCTGCTTTTTTCCCTGCAAAAGTTGAAGTTCATCCCTCTTTACCAGAATCATTTTCCATTAGGAGTTGTCAGGTGTGTGATTTGTTTGTATTCCTCGCATATGCCATGTATGTTGGCTAGGTAACCTAATTGTTTACTCCATGTATGTAGATTCCATGAAAACTACATACAGTAGACCTTATGTGAAGTTGTTATTATCTGTAACATTGCAGTGAGATATACATGTCATATGTCTTTGATGCTATCCATCATGTGATGTAAGCACATTGTCCTAATCTGTGCCCTCCGTATCTTCTTTTAGCGCATCACCTATCTGTACTGTCCATCAGCCCATCCAGTGATCATGATGTGGTATCAGATGTGTCTCAGCATGGTATCATGGCCCCTGGCATACAGGACCTTGACATGTGGATACAGTCCGTCCAACATACAATGTTGCTGCAGCTGTAGTCTCAGATGTGGAAGGGAACTTGTTTGGCCATATGGAGGATGATGGAACATTGGATGTTGAACAGGATGAGGCCATTGAACAACAAGCCCCAGATGAGACTGCAGGACTGTATGGTACTACAGCAGTGCCATAGTACAAGCAGCAATCTGTGTGCCTTGACTATGCTCAGCAGATTGCAACATAGGAGAGGGAAAGCCACCGGTCCACAGAACCACCATTGTCCATGGATCATCAGTGTCTGTTGTCGAACTAGTACACAGTTCTACTGCTGGCCATCTGCTGTGGTCCCAAGAGTCACAAAAAGGTCTCCAACTTGCACACATGCTCCTTCACCTGAACATACTGTTGTCATCCCATCAAATTTATTTGTGGAGCAAACTAGGCTACATTTTTCTGTACATGGTCAGGGCAGAGCAGACTATGGTATGAGATGTCAGTGAGGTCGCCCTAGACTGCATTGTAGTATGCCCATCCAGGGTCAGTGTTAGCATTTTGGGGGCCCCCAGCAAGTATCAATTTGGGGGCCCTACCCAGGAGAATATAAAGTGTGACCATATTGCCACCATGCCCCCTTCCCTGTCAAGCTTATCAAGCACCATTTAATAATCACTGTATAGTGTTACTACATTGAGACCATTAAAGACACAGATATGATTTACAAGACCTTTCTTCATAATCTTATGCAAGCTAATGTTTATAATGATATCATGCTAGTTTCAGAAACAGTATGGTCAGAAAACAATACATATAATTTCAGTAGAGATATTTCCCTGTGGCGCTGGTACAGTAAGACATATAAAGCAGTGTTTACTGATGTAAGTGAATACTGAAATGTTTGACTATTACTGCAAAATCCTGAATATGTTTTTGCATGTAGGTAATCCCTATGACAGATTCTTAGAGATCACAGAGCAATAAATGCACTCCCCTGCCCACATGTACATGTTAGGCTGAAGAGGGCCAGTAGATCAGTCTGCCTACTTGGCTAACAAATACTATAATACTAAACAAAAAATGAAAGAACATGAAATCTGTAACTGCAATTCTCTTAATAGAAGGAGCTTCTAGTCTTTGAAGTTTTAAAGAGAAACTTAAATCTTGAAAATGACACTTTGGCAATGGCAGTACAGGGCCAGTTATTGATGTATATCAAAGTTTATTTATTGCATGTGGTTGAGTTGGTAGAATTCCGGGGTGAGGAGGGGCACAGCCCTATTGAATTAGAGAAGAGAGGCTTATTTTGATGAAAAAGGAAAATAGGTGCATGCATGGCTGTCTAAATAACAGGGTGCATACTGACCTCTGATTGAGTTGAATTTTACTATCATATTTTTTTTCATTACTGACATTTATTTTTCACATTAGGTTCCTCAGGCTGGTGCTAGCTCCCTCAGTGATGTGTTCCAGGCCTAGATCTACAAATGGTACCACATCAAACATTGCCTTATAGACTGTACAGAGGCCACCTCTATGCAAATAACAAGCCTGATCAGCAAGGTACAAATGTAGTACAGTGACTTTCATTAATGAAGGTATCACACAAGAATTCAGTAAAATGCCATATATAGTTCTTGATGCAGCCCAGATCATAAGGATACTGATGGCTTTGTGTTTGGAAAAGATGGGGTTCTATGACTGGCTGTAATGTGATAATGATAATTCATTTTATTCAGTATAGCTAAGGTTTCAAACAGTTCCAGGTTTGTTTTCTGAAGAATCTGACAAAACGTTTCTGGGATGTGCTTTAGGCTTATGGGATCTTAGAGGTAAAAGCTTGCAGTACAGATGACTCACAGTAGTTTTAGGTGTGGGTGTGCTGGTAGTATTTTGGTTACATGACTAAGGTAGGCTAGTAGGATACCAGGAAGACCTAGGAGGCTTACGCAAGGATTTCTTTAAGACTTCAGCATATGTATGATTATATTGTGATGCTGTAGTGTCTCACAGAGTATGCTAAGGGAAGGGAAGAGAAGAAGAGGTAATATATGGGTTGGGAGGGTGGCCAAATGGTTAAGGTGTTTGCTTTACAAACACAAGGTGCAGGGTTTGAGTCTTACAAAGGATAACTGGCTAGGCTTAAAATGGCTTGCAAGGGCAGTTAGCCTAGTATGAACATATATATATATGAGGTGGATCAACATGGAGGCTTTGTTGAGAGGTGGGTATACAGTAACATATGATGACGTTAATCAGCTGAAACTAGGGCAATATGGAGAGAGCAGAGTACACCTGAGTGACATTGGATTAGACTTTTTCAACTTAAGTTTAGCAATAGCATTAGAAAGATTCAGGCAGGTGGATTAGACACTGTAAAGTGTGAGTGTGTGTGCATGTGTGAGGGTATGGAAGAACAGTGATGGCAGGGATGGCCACCTGGTAGTGTGAACATTGGCTTTAGATCATTGTCGCTGTTGATGTGACACCCCAAACCCATGTGCAAAAATGTAAAAGGGGGTTATGGATGGATTAGAAAGATTTATGCAGGGATTAAATAAACATGAATGAGGGTAAGAAGGGAGAGATGGAAATAAATGTGGGACCATATGACAGATTATGG